>NC_056750.1:58288600-58613600 GCF_019279795.1 Protopterus annectens | reverse complement strand
CACAATATTTTACTCTTTTTTTTTTAATTTTGTTTTGCATGTACTGAGACATTTGTTTGTCACATACATAGTAGAGCGCTGATGTTTCCAAAGATGACCTTTTGTTGATAGTGTGAATGTTGACTGAAAATGAAGGTCAGTCCTCAGTCCTTTCAATACATAACACTGTTTTTTTAGTTGTGTCATACTTACTTGCTCACATCAAGCAGGCCTCAGAACTGAAATGAAGTTCTTAAACTTAACACTACAATACTCCTGAGAGTAAGTCATATGCCAACCCTTAATGAAAGCCATGTATAATACTCCTTAGTGGATGATTGCGCATGTTTGTGTCTAAGTCTCTTAACCCCTTTTTATATTTTTATGTATTCATCAGGTATACAATGTATCTAGGACAATCATTCTACCTTTAAGACTTTTGGTGCCGATCACTGTTAGGTTTGGCTGCACCACATTGTCAATTACAGTCCAGATGTTTTTGGTTCATAACATGTTTGCAGTGATAGACTTACTTCCTTTTTCTATTGAACTTTTCTTTTTTATTTTTAAGGTAGTAACATCATTTCTTACCCTGAAACTGTTGGCTATTGATCCTAATTGAACATGGTGTGATGCAGCATCCCAGGTTGTCATTCTGAAATAACTGCATGTCTGTCTGAAAGGCATTGTAATTCAGTATCACTTAAGGAGTTACAGGTAAAACTTTGAGATAATTATATCTAGATTATTCTGCTGAACAATGTACATATGCTTGCCATTCTACCCTTAATGACTTTAATGCAGCCCAGACCTAAATCTGACTGTAGCATATTAATTTTATTTTAGCCGTTTGGTGCAGAGATTTTTATCCAAGTTATATGTTGCATTGTCTAGTGAGGTATATGACTTTATTTCTGCTAACAAATATTTTGCATTCCTTACTCTGAACAGAGGTCATGCAATCACTCCAAATAGAAATCAAATGTAGTGTGACATGCTAGAATGTCATTATGAAAATCCTTGCAGTCCTACATTTGGTGTCAGTGTATAAGGAACCATTTGTCATTCCCCTGCCCTTTTAAAATAAAAAACGAAAACCTTAATAAAATAACTTGTAATCCAAAAACACTAGTTTTGACTATTGTACATGTAGGCTGCCCCAGTGAACTGTGCCCCTTCTGATAGGGCACACCTCTGCCTATGAGTCACATAAACTGTCTATATATAAAAGCTATGATTTTTTTTTCACAAACTGATTACTTCCCTACACAGGTACTGTACACATTTGCATTGCCCCTACCATGCTAGACTACTGAATGTTAACATGTAATCAAATAACTACAGTTGTTAGTCATGTTCACTCAAAACTCATTTGTACCTGCTGGGAAATGCACCATATACATGATGATGCAATGCTGATGTAAGATTTTGTATGGCACTTTCTGCTTTCTTACGATTGTGTTACTTTAGTTATGGCTAATATGTTTCATTGTAGAGGCATTCATACTGCTCATTCTGAACAGTATATACTTATGCTTACATGGTAACATAGTATTCCGAGAAATATTTATTTTGCTCTACCATTTGCATTATAACAAATACAGTATATCCACACTTTCTCCATGTAAACAGGCTACTTCATGTAAAAATGGCTGAAGTTTACATTCTTAAACCTTATTATTTCAACTTACAATGGCTAAATGCTTTTACTTATGCATTACTTGCAGAATGAGAGTCCCAGAATATGAATATTTGTAACATAGTATCTATTAGGTATACATTACAGTAGTTACAGACACACTGCTGTGATAACCCTTACTGCACTCTTGGGTGTTTTCAGTATACAGTTCAGTCTATACCCACATGAAAAGTGCACATAGCATGTCATAGTGTATATTTATCTGTTTTGCATGCCATAAGTATACTGTTTCTCACTGTGCAACTCATGGAGTGTTGCTCTGTGACCAAAATCTTATGTACTCCTGTCACTTAATTATGCCTATACAACAGGATGCACTGTGGTTTTGTTCAAACCTCCCATTGTGAAATGCACACCATTTTTTCTAAATGCTGACTCATGGAGGTTACAATACGTTATAAAAAATGTATGTCATCCACTGGTTCTGTGACACAGAAGGACAGAGGCCTGACTATAATCAGGATGACCTGTGACTGGTTAGTGACTTGGGTGTTACAGTTGCCAGGGAGTGAGATTGGAAGGAGTGGCATTTTGTCATCTTGCCCATTCTGAGAGGGAGGGGGGAGTGATTTCTGTATGTGATCTGGTACCTTAAAGGTGATGGGGACATAACCACAAGGCGGATTGCTATAAAAATCCAGCATTAGACAGTATAATTTGAGATAATGTTGTGTGGTGATGTATGTAACATCAGCAGCTCTGCCCAGTTAGGTCATTGCAAAAGAAAACAAAATAAAAAAACATACAGTGCATTAGGTTACAGGAAAAGGAGCGCCATTGAATTTCCATATTCTTTTTCCAGCCCACCTTTGGCTGCAGTGGTCCCAGGCCTGGAGAGTAATAGTGGTGACACTAAAGTTATGAGTAAATGGAACAAAAAAAACAGATGCTCACTTGAAAATTTACACAGCGGCTGAGAGCCATTAAAATGGTAACAGGTTCCAAGACAACAGAGATGGAAACAAATTATGCGAGTTTCTTCATTGCATAATCTGCAATTATATGCAAGTCACAGAAGATTTTGGTACAATCAGGTCTCAGCTGAAAGGAGTCATCAGTAAATAACCTTACACGATTACCTTACCGACAGGCTGCAAATAAAATGCAATAAAGACAAAATGGAATAAGTTAAATTATTAATTATCAATTTCTTGTAGAAAAAAGTTTATAGTACCATGTTACATGTGTATTTTTGTTTGTTCATATGTTTTTTTCTGCGAGTATTTTAAAACTGGAGTTACACTCTACAGAAAACCATATGCTATTTCTTAAGATGTTAAAAACTGCAAACCCAGGCTAAGACTGGTGATGGAGTATCTGTCCTTTGTGCTGATACTATTATTATTGTTGTTATTGTTATTATATATTGTTTAGGGAATGTTCACATATACATTTGTGTCCCTGGTCAAAAGTACAATATTCTGCATTTTAAAAATAAACAAATAAATAAATACATTTATTTATTATTATTTTATTTTACATTTGTTGACCGGGCTAGTCTAGCTGGATATATGTCCATTTTCAGTAGAGGCCCGGGGAGAAAAGCTCCACACATAACATAATAATGACAGACAGACATATTGTTAATAAAGACATACAATAAAAATAGAAATATAAATCAATTTTGTTAATAAAATCAACATACATTAAGGAACTCAAACAGTTTAATATCATACATAATGTTTGGTCAGTTTCAAAGCCTTTTACCTAGTACATAAAGGTTATGCAATAAGGCATTTGCCATATGGATAACAGTTGAAGCTCAGAAGGGTAGAGTAGTAGAAGGAGAATGTAAGATGAATAAAAGGGAAGAGGCAGGGGTTAGGAAGAGAGAGAGGAAAAGAAGGAAGACAGTCAGGAGGAGGTGGGAGAGATGGGAGAAGTAGGTTAGAGCACAGTGGGACAGCAAGGGAAAAGAAACAGGGTAGTTGCTAATTAATAAGCAAAAGAAGGGTAAAAGGAAAAGAGAGGGTGGGGAGAGGGAAGTTAGCCTGCAGTACTACAAGAACAAAGCCAGTGGTTTTGGAAGTACAGTTTGATATGTTGTCTGAAAAGAGGTAAGGATGGGATTTGATATGTTGTCTGAAAAGAGGTACATGCTGACAAATTGCCCTATTGTCAATCTGTCAGCAGTGTATTATTTAGAAAATGATGCAGTTAACTTCTAAACAGTCTGAGTAAAGCATTAATTGTGTGTCTAATTCATAAACTTTGTTTCAGTAAGACTTCCGAAAAAGGAAGTGCATTTGTGTACATGTGAGAGCATGACTTATTACTTTTCTGGGTTCCTTATTTTTTTTATTTACCTTATCTGTCATGTGCTTCTAGACCTTATCTATTGGTTAATTTACATCTTTCTTATTTCCTTTCTAGTGTGGATATTTTCTGTTTTTTGTCTTTATCAGATTACCTTTGTTTGATTCACCAGGCTCTTTGTGGTGAGTAGAATTTTATTTTATAAAGGATTTACTGCTATGTTTATTTTGGTTTACTTAACTTCTGAAAAGACATAAAAACACAGAGTTTAGTGATTTTTTTTTTTGCAGTAGCTTGGTTGTGACTTGTTGCTCTGATACTTAATTACTAGAGATTATGGAGAAGCATGTAACATAGTAACACAGCATGTAACATAGTAACGCAGCTTGTAACATACTAACGTAGCTTGTAACATAGTAACGCAGCTTGTCTTTAAAATGTGAAGAGTTCACAAAAGTTGACTTCCTGACCCACTTAGCCTCTAGCATTTAATCAGTATTTTTTTTTTGTTTTTTTGTTTTTTTGGAATATCATAGTTGCATTAGTGCAAAGTTTAGTTTAGCAGTCTTAAAAAGCATATCTTAGTTTTCTGGAACTTTTCGTTCAGAGCTTGGGCATATACTGTTTGCCTGATAATTCTGTGAGGTGTGTGTGTGTGTGTGTGTGTGTGTGTGTGTGTGTGTGTGTGTGTGTGTGTGTGTGTGTGTGTGTGTGTGTGTGTGTGTGTGTGTGCGTGTAGAGTTGTGGTATAGCTTGCCTTTAAAAAAAGTAATATTTTGTTTTGTTTTTATTCTGAATGGCATTCTTTTATGGGATTTTCTCTCAACCCTCTCACAGTCACAGATGTGATAATTGGTAATTTCCGGCACCTTCCTATCCCTCCTGGCCATGTCTTCCAGTTCCTCAGTACAAGCACCACAGTCTTTGATTGATGCTGAATGCTTTTTTTATTACAATAAGATTTATTTTGAGGTGGAGCTCACTCTTAAATATGCCATACATATTTCTTATAGGTAGATGGTTATTTATCAAAGATGCATCATGAGAGCCTTTAGGGAGTTTTTGGCACTAAATATATTAGCTGTTGTTACCTGGAGCATTTCACTGGTTATATAATAAAATGACAGGCCGCACTATAACCAGATCAGATCATTTGGTGACATGTTGGGGGGCTCATTGTGTTAAGAGATGGCTACTGGTATGATTGAGAGAACTCTTAGGTATGATGGGATGTGCAGGCAGAGGATATAGAGAATGGAGTAGGAGGTGAGGAAGATCAAAATGATGGTATGTGAAATGGGGTATATGGGAGGGCAGAAAAGACAAAAGGGGAGGAAGTTAAGAGAAGGACAGGCAGAGTTAGAGAGGCAGTAAGAAGGCTTTGATGAGGGGGACAGGGTGAGCAGGACAAGCTGTCGGGGGCAATTAAAGAAGCATAGGTTATGAGCTAGGACAGGTGTAGACAGATTTAGGTTAGTAGAAGAAGACAGACAGCAATAATGATGATGAGAACAGTGGAAGAAGAGGATGGACAATGAATACCCTCAATGAGACAGAGAAAATGAATGTTTAACCAGAACTGCAAAAGACGAGGTAAAGGGATCAGAAGAGAGAGCCAGGAGTGGACAGCAGGGGGTGAAGCCATGTAGGAAAATGACAGGAGGGGTGATAAAGGGGTAAGAACAAAATGGAGAAGGAGAGAACTGATAGAGGCAATGAGAAAAGCTGGAGTGATGCAGGTGTATAAGAGGGGCACTAGTCCTCTTCAACAGAAATCTTGATGAGTGGACAGGAAATAGAAAGTTCACCCTGGGGATCACTCCAGTGGCTCTACTTGATAGAGGCACTGGAAACTAACAATGGGTGGCACAATGCCTGGGCACTTCTATGGGTTCGGCTTGTAAAGACCCCAGGGCCATTAGCCTAGCACACACCTATGAACCTATGAACCTATAAAGGGTGATAAGAGAAGAGTGTCAGTTTGGGTACAGGGTTTTGTGATTGGAGACTCATTCTCCATAGAGTTTAAGAGCCTTGATAAAAAAACAGTCTCTGGATTAGACATGGAGGAGGTGGCCAAAGTGGTCATACAGAGTGGAAATGTAAATTATCTGTAAGCACTGATGACCACTTATAGGAGACAATCAAAGAGATAGTCAGGGCCAGAGAGGTTCTAGGAGAGGGGTATGGATATAGTATCTCCAAAAGTTTTACCTGTCCAGGCAGCTTGCACATTGAGGATGGAGATGATTAATATAATGGCTGAATGTATCACTAGTCACAGAGAAGGGCTTACAGCTATCAGTGGGCTGAGGATTTTTCTAGAAGGGATATTAGTGTTTAGCGCTGGGTTGGAAAGGTAGCTCTCTGTTATTATACTTTGAGTTTAAGTTGGCAGGAGGCCTCACAGAGGACAAAGGGAGGCATAGGTACTCCAGCATTAAATGGGGAGGGGTGTAAATGCACAGACTAAAACAGAGCAACAGAAATGTCAGAATTAGTAGGCAGTGCAAGAACTGCAGGAATGAAGAATCAGAACTTCAGTTATTGATGGAGGATGGGAAATTGGACATTGCTATTTTAACAGAAACATTAATCCATAGTGAGAAGATCTGTATAAAGCTGGTAGGGTATAAGCTGTTTAGGAACAACAGACATGAGAGTGATGGATGTCTGGAGATCTGTGGAAAGAAAGCCATCAAATCTAACACTGGTTGGGGGTTGGGGGGGTATCACTCAAAGAAAGAGATGAAGAAATGGCAAGGATAATAAACAAAGGTAAATACCCTTACACTCAAGGAAAAATCAGCTGGAGTCATAGTGTGTTGATTCAGTGTGTATCAGGGTAACTGTGTAAGAACAGAGGCTAAAAACTACAGGGTATAACAACGGAGCGATTTTAGAAATAGGAGAGTTATTCTTATAAGGCATGCAAATATGCCTGGATATCACTGTGAAGTTCCAAACCCAATATGATGTACAGCTAGGGGATGATGGTTTCTTACTGGGCTATTGATCTTTGAGGATCTTAAGAAGTGCAGACTTACATTCCCATAGTAGTTTTTAGCCCCTGTATTTTGTATATAAATAGTCGATCTTGATCTTGGAGTCTGAGGGGTTCATCTAGCTAGTACAGGACTGTACCAGGAAGGACAGCATTCTGGATGTGGTCCTACCCAGGTCAGAGGGCATCAGAAATGCTCTTGTGCAGGGATTATATTTGGGAGGGGCTAAGACACCAAACAGAAAGTCAGGTTATTGGGCTGCAGAGTGTTTGCTTATGCTCTAATTATGATAATTAAAGATTAAATGGAGGCAAATCAAGGTGGGAACAGACTATGGTAGTGGGTCAGGATGGAGTAGTCAGTGCACTGCTTTCAACAACTGTTAGAGGGAAGGCAAAAAGAAAAAAAGGGAAGGCACTGTTAAGGCAAGACAGCTATCCATGAGGTGGACAAGTGAGACCAGGGAGGTGGAAGAGCCACAGTACAAAAGGACAGTCATAAGGGCTGTAAAGGAGCAGGTAGACAGGAAAATGGCACAGGAGACCAACTCAGTGAACAACGTCTTCTAGTTCTACAAAGCAAGACAAGTGGGGCACATAAATAATGTGGTAACTGGTGAAAAGTGGGTCACAGAAATAATGTGGTAACTGGTGAAAAGTGGGACACAGAAATAATGTGGTAACTGGTTTAAAGTGGGGCACAGAAATAATGTGGTAACTGGTGAAAAGTGGGGCACAGAAAATATGTGGTAACTGGTGACAAGTAGGGCACAGAAATAATGTGGTAACTGGTGAAAAGTGGAGCACAGAAATAATGTGGTAACTGGTGAAAAGTGGGGCACAGAAATAATGTGGTAACTGGTGAAAAGTGGGGAACAGAAATAATGTGGTAACTGGTGAAAAGTGGGGTGCAGAAATAATGTGGTAACTGGTGAAAAGTGGGGCACATAAATAATGTGGTAACTGGTGAAAAGTGGGGCACAGAAATAATGTGGTAACTGGTGGGCAGTATAACTTTTTTACAGTGAGCTTAATAAATGTTTTGAACTGCAGGAGCCTTGAATTAAGAAAAATGGATAAATAGACATGGCCAATTTGTGTAATGATGGGAGAAAAATCATAGATGAGAAACAAGAGGTGTTATATTAATAATTTGTCACCACATATGTAAGGATGGGCTTCATTGTGAGTACAGTGTGCAAACACCATGACACAGAGGAAGGTGGTAAAATGAATCTGGCTGAGCAGGAAGAAAGCCCAGAGTCCAAACATTTTTTTAGTACAGCACCATCTTAATTCATCATCTCTCTCTCTACTCTTCCCTCATTAAACCAATCATTGAGTATAATGCCCATTTGGCATGTACCTTACTAGACACCTGCAACAGCTGGAGAGGCCACAGAAGTACCTCACAAAGAGGATCCTAGGCATTAAACACTTGTCCTACATGGACAGACTCTAAAAACTCTAGCTATTCTCTTTCTCATATCCTCTACTTAGATGCGATCTTTGCTTGACTTACAAAGCCATGTCTGACCTAGTTCTGTTAGAAATGCTGCATCTAAAGAAATCTCAATCCCTCCACACCACATGCTCCAGAGACCTCAACCTCTTTACCACAATCAACAGAACATGCTGGAGGGACAGTTTCCTCACCCAGAGACTGCCCATGCTCTGGATTAGATTTCCCATACATGTCAAGCAGAGCACCTCGCTGTCCCTCTTCAAGAGAAATCTTGATGAGTGGATGGGTAATAGGAAGTTCACCCCAGGGATCACTCCAATGGCTCTACTTGATAGGGGCACTGGGAACTAACGTCGGGTGGAACAATGCCTTGGGACTTCTATGGGCTAGGCTTGTAAAAGCTCCAGGGCCATTAGCCTAATGCACAACTATGAACCTATGAACCTAAGTGCAAAACAATTAAAAAAATAATAATAATTATAACAGATGTTCCTTCTACTGGCCCACCAATCTGGTGGCCAGATGTAAGGCATGTCCCCTCCTCTCTGCCCTAGCCACTCAGGTCCCATTTCTGTGCCCTGCCCCAACCCTCCTTCAACTTATTTTATTAAAAACAGATAAATAAAAAATAAAGTCTTCTTTTAAACTGTAGCAAACTTTTTGCTATAAATGTAACAAACAGTTGCTATGGTTTATACCCTGCCTACACAGAGCATTACAGCTCTCATGTATTTATTTAAAGAAAAAAAAAAGTGTAGCAAACTGCTTACTAGAATGTATCAAAGCAATTGCTACGCTTTAGACCACACATAGAGTGCTACAGAACTTATGTTTGAAGACAAATGCAATACCAGCATTAAAGAAAGAGTAGGATCAGGAACAGCTGATCATGCCCCCAATACTTTGTGCCTAGGGCAGTTGCCCCTGTTGCTCTGCCCTAGCTACACTACCGAGCAAGATTTCATATTTCCTGGGAAAAAATGCAGGTTGTCAATTAGGTATTGCTGATGGAACACCTTACAGTGAAAAGTAACACATTATGATGTAGTAGTGAATTGTTGCTTCTGTTTACCCAGAATGCTATGTAGTTCTATGTAAAGCAATGTCCAATATCTATTGCAGCGTGTTAAGGACATGGTTATAGAGAATAAAATGAGTAAACATTGACAGTAAAGTCTAGCAGCATTGTATAATCTTTATTTATTTTTTTAAAACATTTGGCAACTTGACATCGAGTGCAATTGGAAATGATTAATTGTTAAAACAAAGATGCGTTAAAACATGAGAAATACTCTTTAAAAGATGTATAGTAGATTGGCTGTCAGCTAGAACTCTCATAGTTAAAGTAGTGGGTGCCATCTCAGAAAGCAAAATGAAGAACAGTGGCATTCCTAATGGGTCAGTACTGGGACCATATCTGTTTGACATCTACTTCTCAGATTGCCTAACCACTAACCCATAGATTTGCTGATGAGTATAAGCTGAGTGATCATTTACAAAGCATGTGATAGCATGTTCCTGCTGCAAGGGTCACCCATACAAAGCACTGTTGTATTAAAAGTGTGGCATTGTCTTCATTAGTACACAAAGCTCAACAATAGCAACAGTATGGACATGGGCAGGACAACATCCTACTCAAACTGACATGATTGTCAGAGATACCCACATATAAACATATTTGTGGGCTACTTTCTGTCCTTTGACCACCATGTAGCAACAATAGTCAGAACATCCTATATATACCGATAAATAATTTAAGGTACCCTATCCTGGGCAAACAAATTTATTATTTCTCTGCACTCTGTCCTGATAAGACTGAGAATAGAATATAATGCACCTTTTAGTACATATCCATTCACACATTTGGCACAGCTAGAAAGACTTCAGAGGGTCCTAACTAAAAAGGTCACCAGACTAAAGGCCATCAGCTACCAAGATAGGCCTGCAGCTCTTTCCCTGTTATCTTCCTTTTGTAGACTCCTGCATAGTAATTTATGTCCAGCAATCTGTTCAATTAAGGACCCCCCCTCCATGACCACCTACATCTTCACAGAGCAAATACCTCCACATGCAATCCAGTTAAAGACTCTAACCACAAGGGTCCTATCAGAAAGTTAGTTATCCACCATACAACATAATTACTAATATTTAGATTTATGTCTGTCAGTAATGTTGGCTTTTGAAGGAACATCAAAGGCCTTGGCCAGGTCTGGATTGCTATATGTACTGCACAACTGTTATACCATGCCTTAGGACTGCGTACGTGGCATGCTTTTGCTTTGTGATTTCTGTATTGTTCTCTGCTGTCCTTTTTGGGAAATCTGTGCTCTGTCACATTTAAGTTGTGTTGTAGCTGCATATCATTGTGCCGTTTGCTGTTACCATTTGTGCAGCACAGCTTTGTGGTATTAACAATGTATTGTTCATTGCAGCTTTGTGGTATTAACAATGTATTGTGCAGCACAGCTTTGTGGTATTAACAATGTACTATACAGTGCAGCTTTGTGGTATTAACAATGTATTATACAGTGCAGCTTTGTGGTATTAATATATTATACAGTGCAGCTTTGTGGTATTAACAATGTATTATACAGTGCAGCTTTGTGATATTAACAATGTATTGTGCAGCACAGCTTTGTGGTATTAACAATGTACTATACAGTGCAGCTTTGTGGTATTAACAATGTATTATACAGTGCAGCTTTGTGGTATTAACAATGTATTATACAGTGCAGCGTTGTGGTATTAACAATGTATTGTGCAGCACAGCTTTGTGGTATTAACAATGTATTATACAGTGCAGCTTTGTGGTATTAACAATGTACTATACAGTGCAGCTTTGTGGTATTAACAATGTACTATACAGTGCAGCTTTGTGGTATTAACAATGTATTGTGCAGCACAGCTTTGTGGTATTAACAATGTATTATACAGTGCAGCTTTGTGGTATTAACAATGTACTATACAGTGCAGCTTTGTGGTATTAACAATGTATTGTGCAGCACAGCTTTGTGGTATTAACAATGTATTGTGCAGCACAGCTTTGTGGTATTAACAATGTATTATACAGTGCAGCTTTGTGGTATTAACAATGTATTGTGCAGCACAGCTTTGTGGTATTAACAATGTACTATACAGTGCAGCTTTTTGGTAGTAACAATGTACTATACAGTGCAGCTTTGTGGTATTAACAATGTACTATACAGTGCAGCTTTGTGGTATTAACAATGTACTATACAGTGCAGCTTTGTGGTATTAACAATGTACTACACCCTTGCTGTTTCTTCAGGAATCTTCCCATTGCTTTTTTCACCACAACTCAACTAATGGTGTGGCGAAAATGCATTTTAAAACTGGATATTGGAGTTGCTTCAACACCCATGATTGTAATAAATATTTCTGCAGGTTTGCAGTTTAGATTTTTAGAACTGTTAAAATGGTTAAAACACAGAATATTACAGCAGTACAATTTGTAGCATAGAATTGAGCTGAAAATCACAAACTGAGTATCGTAAGCATATAATTTACATTGTTCATCAAATTGGGCTTATACAACATATCTGAAAGAATGAATTTTCTCCACCCCAATCACATCATAACGCTGTTATTTATAAAAATATATGCAGTGATTGCAGTGCCATAATTGCACTCCAAACTGATGCTTACCAGTTTCTGTCATACACACACAACCATCTCTTTGAGGTCTAGACATGATTATCACAGAGTTTGTTAATTTAAGCTATGATTCTAATTGCCCCAGTTAATATTTTTGCCATTTTTCTTCTGTTGCAGGATTCATTCAATGTCATGTTATTCAGGGTTATGTTCAGCTATTTCATCATGTCTTCAAGAAGCACATTATTTCTGATCAGTAAGTATTTTTTAACAGATTTGCTTGAATGTTTAATGTCAGATGAATTGCTTTGCCAGATAAATGATGAGAGAATTTAATAATGACAATTAATGACATCACACAACAGGTGCTGAGACAGGCATGTTATAAACTTTGACTTGCATCTCAACAAGTAGTTCAAATTAAAAATTAAGCTGTTCACTAGCAAAAGTGTGGGACCATCATTGCAAATTCTACAAAAAAAAAAAAAAAAAACATATATATATATATATATATATATATATAGATATGGGCCTACAGCTTTTGATCGAATTATATTTGGTCGAAAAAGATTTCAAGCAGTTCACTTCACCAAAAATGCATTTCACTGAAAACCCATTTGGTCAGAAATGGAATATAGCCCCTGCCCCACTGCAGTGTGACCCTGGAGTAAGAATATAAAGTTAGGGGTGTGTGGGGGGCATAGCCCCCCACATAATTGCAGTGTATTCACTATTATATACTTGTATATCCATTAAAAATACATTAAAATATATAATGTCAGTAAAAACTATTTGCAAAATATGGGGGGGGGGCTATGCCCCCCACACATCCCCTAACTTTATATTCTCACTCCAGGGTCACACTGCAGTGGGGCAGGGGCTATAGTCCATTTCTGACCAAATAGAATTTGACCAAATGAGCTTTCAATCAAATGAGCTTTCAGTGAAGTGTAAATGCTCATCTGCAGCATTTCTCCCCGGGCCTCCGCTGAAAACAGGCTCCGTGGAACCTAGTCAGACTTTCCCGGTCAACAAATGATAAATAAATAAATAAATAAAAATAAAAAGTGGGCTGGCTGAAATCATTTTTGACCAAATGTAATTCAACCAAAAGCAGTAGACCCATATATATATATATATATATATATATATATATATATATATATATATATATATATATATGGGTTTACTTCATACCATTGAAATCTCACATTATCAAAATAACAAAACCCATTTCAGTGAAAGACTGAATTGGAGAATTTATTCCCAGGGAAAGTAATCACTCCTACCAAAAGAAATGGAAACAAGACAGCTCCATTCTCAAGCCACCCAGGTGGGGGATCTACGCTCCCCCCCCACACCCAATATGGGGGGATGCACCCCTCACACCCCCTTAACTAAATATACCATCTTTGAGAGAGCACTACAGCTGGGAAAAGGCCAAAGTTTACATTGTTGTCCAACAGGCAACCCTGGGGATAGATTTGCCAATCTGGTCTTTCTCTGAAATGAGTTTTCATTGATTTCATCTCGATGATGTAGGATTCCATAATGTGGAATTTCAATGTTTTCGGGTAGACTCTCTCTCACTCTCTCTCTCTCTCTCTCTCTCTCTATATATATATATATATATATATACACACATTTATTTATTTATTTTACATTTGTTGACCGGGAGTGTCCGACTGAGCTATTGCCCTTTTTCAGCAGATGCCTGGGGAGAAAAGCTCCAAAGATTTACAATGCAATAAAAATAGCGATACAGATACATTTGAATAAAAAACAGCAGAAGAGAAATTTTGGTAGTTACAATATAGATAAATTACATACACGTATATTGCTGACAGATAAAACAGTACTATAAACAAAAAGGAGACTGTTAAAGTAGGATAAGTTGATGTTTGGTTTAAAAAGAGAGCTGAGTAAATATAAGGTTCTGTATGCAGAGTAGCAGAAACTTAAAAGGTTACATAAGAATTTCAGGGAGCAGAGTATAGAAGAAACTTTGGAGGTTGCATAGGAAGTATAGGATGAATTAGTTAATGGTAGCTTTTAGCAAATTAGTTTGACTGTACTATTTATGTAGGTAATGATCATGGAGGGTGAGTACAACAGTATTACATATATTATTATAATATATATATATTATATATATGTATATATATATATATATATATATATATATAGAGAGAGAGAGAGAGAGAGATAGATATTATATTATATATATATTTCAAGAGAACAACATACCATCTCAAAACTCATTGTAGTACTTGTTAAAGAATTCTTGCCCAAGGTGTTGCTGCCCCTGTACCCTACCAAACTTGGAGGACAGGTGATCCACACCCCTGCAACATGTACATATTAACTCTCAAGATTACTGTATTTACAGTAGAAGAGGCAGTCTAAGGTACCAGAAAGAGTAATTTGAGTTCATCTCAAGTACTGTCAGACATTACCTAGCAGAAATTAGGTGGTAACCATGTGGTCATTTTCTAAAGAAGTGCGTGGCATTGTCTATAGGTTACTTTTGAAGATGTCTCATAATATCATGGCATAACACTTCTCTATGATGACCTCAGAAAGAAATAAAAATAGGAACAATTTGTGGAATCTCCATCAGTCGCTGGTATAAATTTCTCATTTGTACATGAAGAATCTTTATAACAACCATAACATCAGCTAATGTCATTGCGGTTTGCTGCAGTAGATTACTTGAGGAGCTACTATAATGACTCTGCTTTAGAAGACATAAAACCAAGAAATAAAGCAGTGGTCAATAATAGACCTGGTCTAGATAATGAACACTATACAGAAGTACGTAAGAGACTGACTTTTATTTAAACATCTGCTACTACATTTTCTTATTGCAAACCAACTGCTAATTTTATTTCTGTGCAGCATTCTATGTTAAGACCACTTCACTAAACTCACTGAAATTAATAATAGCATGTAAGCATGGAGCTCAATGGGAAGGCAGTAAGAGTTATAGGCTGTGGTCTTTTTGTTAATAAAAGTGAGGAGAAAGAGCACACATTCACCTACTTATTTCAAACTCCAGTTGTTGAATTGCACTGTATTACTTTTGAAATAAATGCTAGCATTTGAATGACTAGCCTTAGTCATTAGTTAGTGGAGTTGAAGTTTTTGTTGTTTCTAATACATTTATAGAGAACTTGATGGTGGCTATCTACTTTTGCTCCATTTGGTGAAACTTCATCAGAAGCATGGCAGCCATCTTATTTTAGGGTTTAAATAGCCTTAAAGGTGCCAAAACTCTGCAGCATTTAAAGGTTTACACCATAAAAAAACTCATGTCCACAAATACAGGGGGCCAAAACTGCCCCAATTGTTACACCACTATATTGTATTTCCCCTCAAAAATACAAAACTGTTTTTAAGCACCAGTTCCATACATTAAAAAATGAAATTAATTTCACCCTGGTCAAGGTTGGTACCATTAGCCATTGCACCCAGGAACCATTCCAAGCCTTCATCATAGGGGATGACCGAGAACAAGTCCTTGATGTTTATAGTCACAAATAGGGTATCAGATAAAAATTTGACATCTGCAATTGGCTGAAGAAAGTGCCAAGAATCTTTTAATAAATCCTTTAATCCATAGTGAAAGTTTTTAACTTAAAGTTGACCAACTGGCCAAAGGTTTATAGATTAATAGGTAGGTACTAGGCTATCGGCCCTGGGGCCTATACAAGCCCAGCCAAAAAGGTACCCTGGCTTTTGCAACCCAAGAAAATGATTTTCCTATGCCACTGTCGAGCAGTATATACTGTGTCACAGCTCACACACCAGGGATACAACAGGGAGGCCTCAGAGTCCAGCTATGCCTGCAGGTGTGCCTGTTGTCAGTCCTACATTTAGCACTCTGGGCTTGCCTGGGTAAGCACTGCCAACAGGAGTACTGCCATGATACACTACATGCCAGTGTGACAGCACATAATCTGGGCTACTACCCTGTATGTAACACATTCACATGGATAACAGTGCTGTATAGGCCTCATTTACATCTGTGTGCCCCACATGACACTTACACCCCTTGGTACTTTAATGACAACACATAGGCGCATGTATTGTACATGTCATTACATACACTTATTACAGATGTCATTACCCTGCTAAGTTATCAGACTGGCTAGTGTGACCTGGTTACCAAGACTAAGCCATGCTTAGCAAGTCTCAAAATTGGTGCAATATAACAGCTAAGCTGATTTGCGCACTGGTAAGCAAAGCCTACACTGTGTAAGTGCCTGTACATTTACCTATAGCTTAGCTTCTCGCAACCTCATGCAAGCTCATTTAAAGCTACTCAAAACTGCCTTAACCACTCTGTATCTGACAGTCCTTGTTCTTCCCAGCAACATAATGAGCAGCCCTTGCAGGTCTTGAACTCAGGACCCTGTACACTACAGTCATAACACTTACCCACTACACCATGACCACTGTGAAGACAGCTGTTGTTTTACCAATATAGCTGTCAATACACATAATGAATAGTATTGAACAATTGCCTTTACTTCCTAAATTGTGTAGTCATTGTTATTAATATGACTGTTGCATCACATATGTTGTAATGTATACATAGCAGATACATACAATGAGATACATATGGGAGGGTATACACAACCTTGAGGTTTACACATGACAGGAATATGGTTAGATACATATAATAGGTCTATATATGTCTACAAGTAAATACACATGTATACTCATACATATGTCTGTATACACATCTGTATAGTGCTACTTATATGTCGCCATGTGTACATTCCTTCGTATGTACACATTATATATATATATATATATATATATATATATATATATATATATGTATATATAGATATATGTATATATAGATATATGTATATATAGCTATATATGTATGCACATCCTATGTGTACAGTTGCCTACTTATGTTGGTATATATGTAGATATGTACAACTATATGTGCATACATATCTATTCTGATATACCTACTACTGTCAATATATATGTAGATATCCATATGTATATGTGCATATGTATCTCTATCTATATATGTTTAGACATATATTGCCCTGTATATGTATATATCTGAGTGCTTATATTTATATATATGTACATATACATATCCATCTATGTATGCCGATATCTATATGTGTATATATCTATGTAGATATATGGATAATTAGATACACATATACGTGTATCAGTTCAGTCTTTGATCCCACTGAAGCTACTATGGGTCTGAGTGGGGGTAGTTTGCCACCAATTTGTGAATCTTAGAGATTCCAAATATTCCTAGAGCCTAAGGATGCTTGACTTCAATCTAGTCTCTTGCCTTTGGAGGTAAAGCAAAGGTAGTATATAAGTCCTCTAATAAATGGTTAATACCCTGGTAGGCTATGTTATTCTTGTTACATGAGACTTCCATAAAAAATTCACCGTTGTTTAAAAATTCAAGCATCTTAGATGAATATAAATGGTTGTCCATGATAACAATCCCCCCAGCCTTGTCTGGTTTCATCACACGTACACTTTTATCGTTAGATAGACTAAACAAAAGTTCTCTTTCTTCGGGGGTTAAATTATAAAGTCTTTTGCTCTTCTTGTATTCTCATTCTACTTACCGTTCTACTGCTATTTTCACATAACTGTTCAAAAACCCGATGGGCAGTGATAAGGGGGATTAAAATACTACTACTCCCCAACTCATTAAAGGGACCATGCTCACTATTAAGTGGCATCAAGCATTTCAAGTTCAATTTTCTAGTATTCAGTTTTTATTCACTCAGGGTATCTACTATATATTGGGGTGAATTGATGGCAGAAATTAAACACTTTTTTAAATAATGAACCAAAAAGGAAAGAAATAGACAATGAAGAAAATCTGTACATAGCGCATCCATCAAAAACATGTATAGTACCTTCAACCAGTGTATCCAAAACTTCTTAAGAAATTGGTTACAGGGAAATTATTTCTGACCTCGATGGTTCTGGTACCCCCCTTGGGGGTACTGTTTCTGGGGAGGGGGACTGAAATCCATGGGGATTCTGCTCTTGCTTCCCTGCTTTTCCTCCAACCTTTTGCATCTCTAGGGTACCCAACCCCCCAAAATGGGCCATCTGCTCATTGTTGCCACTAACATTCTTCCTGCAAGTGTCACCAAGTTCACCAGTTTCAAACTTTTTTCCTCCATTATGAGTGGTGTAGGCCCTTTTATTTTTGTAGTCATTCTCATCTCTGGCAATCTTCCTCTGTTTGCGCTTATAGGCAGAAATTTCATACCCTACATAGTGTTTCGCTAAACTTGTCCAGGTGGTAAGGAACGCAAAGGTCCATTTCTAATAACAGCATGCACATTTTTAATTTCAATTTCAAGTTTCTCTAACTGAATTAGATTTTCCTTAATAATAATGTGCATCATTTCAATGCACATCTGATCAAATAATTCCACCAACTTGTGATGGAAAATAAATCCTGGTACAACACCATTAGTTTGCCATGGAATCAAAGGACAATCATAAGGCCTTTTTCAGCTATGTTAGGAACCTGGGTGGAAACTCCCAGATATGCTCAGAATTAGTCCAAAATGATGCAAAAATCACTGAACCCACAGACATTGCCAACATACTGGCAGACAGGTTCAGTGCAAACTTCACCCCCCTCTCCCCCCCAAAGGAGAGATAACTATCCCAGCCGAGTGTAGCCTCCTGGACATCTCAAATGCGCAGGTGAAAGCTACTCTCTCTAAAGCTAAAAACACAGCATCAATGGGACCGGATGGTGTCCCCGGCTGTGTGCTACGAAACTAAATGAGGAATTAAACCCGCACATAAGGCAGCTGTTTAATCTCAGCCTTACCACAGGATACGTGCCCAAGGAGTGGCGTACGGCAACTGTGGTCCCACTCCACAAAGGCGGCGCCTCTACGGACCCTGGTAATTACCGCCCCATAAGCTTAACAAGTCTAGTCTGCAAAGCTATGGAGAGGATCATAATGGAGCTCATAAACAAAGATATAGGGGACTTGCAGACATTGGACCCGACCCAGTTTGGCTTTGTCAAGGGAAGATCATGCCTTTTGAACTTGGTCGACTTCTTCGAAACAGTCACCAAGGCCATTGATGAGGGAAAGGCAGTCCATACAGCCTACCTTGACCTTGCAAAGGCTTTTGACACAATACGAAAAACAATGGAGGCTAGCACTCGAAAATGTCACAAACAAGCAAAACAAGGTAGTACCAGTGGAGTAAAAACATGGCTCCTCTTCTTTTCACAGCTTATTGGTGAGAATGTCACAGAACACCACAACAGCAAGAATTTCCACAAAACAGCTCCAAAAACATAAACGCTATGTCTCCACACCTGCGTTTTCGTTTAGACTCACTTCCTCAGATGCAAAAGAATCTTCATTCTTTTGCATCTGAGGAAGTGATTCTAAACGAAAACGCAGGTGTGGAGACATAGCGTTTATGTTTTTGGAGCTGTTTTGTGGAAATTCATGCTGTTGTGGTGTTCTGTGACATTCTCACCAATAAGCTGTGAAAAGAAGAGGAGCCGTGTTTTTACTCCACTGGTACTACCTTGTTTTGCTTGCTTTTGACACAATACCCCACTCGGGTATTGTAGAAAAACTTACCAGCTTAAATGTAAACCCATATGTCACAAGATGGGTTGCAAACTGGCTTAAGGACAGAACCCACAGGGTTAGAGTTGCTGGCGCTATGTCAGACTCCAAGCCGGTCACAAGTGGTGTCCCACAGGGCTCGGTCCTTGGCCCCCTATTGTTTGGCATCTACTTCTCAGAAGTACAGGCCAACATGGGAGGACTTTGGCTGACAAAGTTTGCAGATGACTGCAAACTGGGCGCCATAGTGGAAAGTGCATCGGACACGGATATCCTTCAGAAGGGACTCACGGAAACAGATAGCTGGTGCCAGAGCCATGGCCTGAAGTTAAACGCCAAAAATGTATAGTCATACCCTTCGGGAAAAACAAGGTAACCCCAAGCTACCATATAGGTGGCAATCCACTAAGCACAGAAGAGGTTATCAGGGACCTGGGGACCCAGGTTGACAGTGGCCTTTCTTTTGACACTCACGTTGCTAAAGTGGTTAGAAAGACCTTCTACATTGCCCACCTGATCATGAAGGGATTCACATCCAGATCTAGTGAGGTCATTGTTCCCCTGTACTCTTCACTTATCAGACCAATGATCGAGTACAATGCCCCATTCGGGATGTATCTCACCCGACATCTGCAGCAATTGGAGAGACCCCAAAAGTTCCTCACCAAAAGGATAAAGGGACTCCAAAATCTGTCATATGCTGCCAGATTGAAGAAACTCCAGCTCTATTCAGTCACATACCCTCTGCTCAAAGGTGACATGTGCCTGACATACAAGGCCATGTCCAACCCGGAATTAATGGACATGCTCCACCTCAAAAAACCCAAATCCACCAAAACCACTAGAGCAAGCGACTTAAACCTTAGCACGGATATAAATAGGACGTGCTGGAGGGATAGATTTATCACTCAGAGACTCCCTATGCTGTGGAATAAAATCCCGGTCCATGTGAGGCAGAGCACCTCGCTGACTCTGTTCAAGAGAAATCTAGACCTGTGGATGGGAGATCGTAGGTTTATCCCGGGAATCATCTCTGTGTCACTGCTGGACAGAGGCACAACAAACTAATGGGCACAGTATTTTTTCATATAAGGGGTGGCGTAAGCCACAAAAATTTGGGCTAGGCTTATAAATGCCTTAGGGCAGATAGCCTAGTATAAACCTATGAACCTATGAACCTATTACAGTGTTTGAAACGACATAGCCCTTCCAGCACTCTACAATGTGTAATACAAAATTCAAGAAAGAATTGTCTGCAAGTAAGAATTTATAGTTTGATTCCAGTTTCTCAAATTTCTTGATACCATCAACCAAAGTACCTTTGAAGACCTCAAATGTACCTGCACCCATGGCACCACTGTCAATAATATTATCCTCAAATGTATGCTTGAATGCAAACAGTTCATGAATGTTAAAACCACCAAAATCATCAGTTTGACCAATTTGGCCAAAGGTTCAGTCTCTCTCACCAAGAAGTAAGCTTCCACCATTAGTGTAAACTCCCAGAAACTTTGAAGATAAAGGTGCAGTACAAACAGCAGCAGCATATGATTTTTTACCTTGTACCAGCTCCGAGCCTGATTTTTACCCTGTACCAGCTCCGAGCCTGATTTTTACCTTGTACCAGCTCCGAGCCTGATTTTTACCTTGTACCAGCTCCGAGCCTGATTTTTACCTTGTACCAGCTCCGAGCCTGATTTTTACCTTGTACCAGCTCCAAGCCTGATTTTTACCTTGTACCAGCTCCGAGCCTGATTTTTACCTTGTACCAGCTCCGAGCCTGATTTTTACCTTGTACCAGCTCCGAGCCTGATTTTTACCTTGTACCAGCTCCGAGCCAATGTGCTTCCCTTTGTTGCTCATATTAGACAAAGCTGCAGTCAATCTGTACATCTGTTCATGCATCATTTCTTAATGTGAAAATGTATTCCTGTCCTATTTTGCTAGAAAGTTCCACACGTCTATGAATTACTTTGCAGATGTCTATATAAATAGATAGATAATACATAGATAATCAGGACTGATCAACACTGAAAGTAATACTCATGCTTGTTTCCCAGATACAAACCTGAAAGAAATGATACGTAGTTACAATTCCACAAGTACCGTAATTGTGGATGGGCAGTTCAAACCTGACAGTTCTATCTGTCCTCACTTCACTAGAAACCTCAGTCACTAAAACAATCAATAGTCTGTTCCCAAAAACTATGCATATAAACCTATAAGTTTTTCTTCAAATTCTGTGTTAACACATTTCAAATGTGAACAGCTGATAGCATGCTACTTTGCTATAGTTATGTTAACAAATAAGGGGTGAGGACATGTAAAATGCAGAAACATGTTACATTTTACATTGTTTTAACATTGTCTTGCACCTAAATGCTCCTTGTCAGCTTCCTTATGCACTTAAATGTCTATAAAACTAACAACTTAATAACTTCACTTGTGCACTGTGCAGAAAACCTCAGATAATCTGTACAAGCTGTTAAGAAACCCATACTTTTATTCAGTGTTCCCTTTGGACCCTGCCAAATTAAAATTTGCCGGCCATCAATGAATCTTAACTGTGCTGTAATATATGTTATGAAATGCAACTGAAAATGTCTTTGTGCCCAGATGAAAATAAACTGGCACTACTTAATTGTAGGGTCCTCCCAAACTGCCGTATCTCAGCTAATCTTTAACTGTAACGTTTATTCCCTGAGAGCTTTTCTTCACAGTATTACTGGACAACATCGCTGTGTTATCAGAGCCTTTCATTTCACTATCCATGTCAGTGAAACTGAAATTCTTGCCTATTCCTCTTCTTGTAATTAGGCAAATATCTAGTATCTCTGTGCTTTCTTAAACTGACTTTCTGAATTTGTAGATCTTAGACAGGATCAAAGTTTGCTGAAACCTTGATATTCTTCTGATCCATCTGCTAATTTGACATACAAACCACGAGCATTTTCACCTATCATGTGATGTATAATCGTTTTTAGCCTTGCAGTAACATAAACGTTAAATTGTTGTGTCTACATGTGCCACTCAGGACAGATTCAGCACATGTTCCATCTCAAATGCTAGCAGGCCTGGCTATTACATGTTCACTTTTATTATACATTTCAATAAATTTCCTTAATTATGTTTGTGTTCTGTATGACAATGTTTTTTACTTTCTTTGCAGGTGTGTGTGTGTGTGTGTGTGTGTGTGTGTGTGTGTGTGTGTGTGTGTGTGTGGGCATGTGTGTGTGCTGTGTGTATGAGTATGTGTGCATGCATGCCTGATATACTACCTTGAGTTATGTTAAGTGTTATACAATTTATGTACTTTGGCAGATGAACTATAACCTGATACTTTGTATATGGGTATTGCCTACATAGGTTCATAGGTTCATAGGTTCATACTAGACTATCTGCCCTAGGGCATTTATAAGCCTAGCCAGAGTGTATTTGGCTTTCGCCACCAATTTTAAATTAATTTTGCTATGCCCTTTTTCAAGGTTAGTATACAGTGCCTCTGTCTAACAGTGACACAGAAGTGATATCTGGGGTAAATCTATGATCTCCCATCCACTCATCCAGATTCCTCTTGAAGAGAGTCAATGAGGGACTCTGCCTAACCTGAACTGGGATTTTATTCCAGAGTGAAGGGAGCCTCTGGGTTATGAATTTGTCCCTCCAGCATGTCCTATTTATTTCAGTGCTGAGGTTCAAGTCTCTCGAGCGTGTAGCTCAATGGGATTTGGATTTTCTGAGGTGCAGCATGTCCATTAATTCCGGGTTGGACATGGCTTTATACATCAGGCACAGATCGCCTCTGAGCAGACGGTATGCCACTGAGTAGAGCTGGAGTTTCTTTAACCAGTCAGCATATGGCATCTTTCAAGACTGGAAAAACAAACTAGTGAAAACCACCGCTAATTCAAAAGCCAAGAACTCGAATCAGGCCAGTCCAAAACGTAAAAAACATGAAAAACAACAAATTTTATTAAGCCACTGTAAAAGCTTTTCGTTAGTACCTTGCACTAACTTCTTCAGACAAGCAAAACATTCACACCATTACAAGTGAGTTTAAATACCAGCATTGAAACACTTAAGCATGCCCCTTGCTCTCCCTTCAGCTCCTTAAAGGTACAGATTACAGCTAACTAAGGTGCATTTGCAATTCTCTATTAACATAGTAAAAAACTCATACACTGAAACTGTAATAATAGCAGGTTTTGAAACTGAAAGAAAAAAACCCAATATTTTGATTATTAAACTGTGCAAAGTAGATAAATATGTAAAATATATAATAACATAAAAATAACGATGTTCAACCTACAGCATAAATACTAATAATGGAAGCGCGACGCTTCCTAATCAAAAATTACCTATGGATACATTGTATCTTGCCTGCTTTCAAGTAAAATAACTAATGTAATGATTATAATAAATATAATTAAATTAATGCATACTGTCCTAAGCATCTAAATAACTAGAACAGCTACCCAAGAAAAAGAAAAATAATAATATAATATTAATTATATCTCACTAAATAATAAAAATATAGAAATATAAAATATGACATGTAACATATAATATAACATAAATTTGGGTTACTCAGTATAGGTTTAATACTGTCATTAAATAAAACAGGTCTAAAAGTTAGCATATCTAGACCTAAAATTACTAAATAATAAAATATGAATCAATAATATATATATTGTAAAATAATAATCATGATGTATAATCATAACAATAACTGATGACTATTAACCCTCCATCACTGTCGACTAATAAAGAGTTATAAAACCATTAATTTGTCGACTCTCATTTTTCATTTTTTGACTCATTTTAAAAAATTGTGACAATAAACAACTCGTCACCTCTTCAAACTTTTAAGTTTTAAAAAACAACTAATGGATAACAAGCTGTTAAGACCAGGGGGGGGTGATATGCTTCCAATCTTAATTGCCAAAGAAGCTCTTTACATTCTAATCTATATGTCTCAGGTCCATAAGAATTGGTATTATACAGTTGGTCTATAACCATAAATGTAAACTCATGGTTTGGGTTGGTGTGAATGTGCATAACCAAAGCATTGTCCATTTTCATTCTTCTTATGGCATACAAATGCTCGTACATTCATTCCTGGAGTTTCCTCTCAGTCTTGCCAATGTAAAAACTGGGGCATCATGAACATTAAGCAAGGTATACCACTTGGGTACTGGAACAAGTGAAACGACCCCTGATGAGGAATTTCCTGTTCTTAACTGTAAAGGCTGTACCTGCATGGACAAATCTGCAATACTTGCACATATTACATTTATACATCCCTGATCTTGGTGTTACTAAATTTCACGTAGATTCCAGAATATTTTTGATGTTAGGGCCCCTTCTGTATGTTATCAATGGGGCTTTATCAAAAATTGGACCTCCAAGTAACTCAGGGGATAGTAATCGCCAGTTCCTCTTAATTATAGTAACTATGTCATTGGCATCTGTATTAAAAGTTAAAATAAAATTGGACATGGACATGTTTCCCTGAGAATCAGGGCATACAGGTGATGGTGAATGACTCAATTCAGGAACAACATAACTCAGGATAGAAGAAAAATAGCCATTAGCTCTCTTGGTCTTGACTTCAAAACACAACTCATCAATCAAGGTTTCTGGATAACCTCGATCCAGAAATAAATTGGCTATGAAATCACACTCTTCCAAAAATTCACTATCCCTTGACACCATCCTAGCTGCTCTTACAAGTTGTGCTTTGACTATAGCCTTTTTCTGGTGAAGCGGATGGTCACTATCATAATGTAGATAAGAATTAGAGAAAGTTGATTTCCGATGGAGTCTGGCTCCAAACTGACCTAGAGGAGATAAACGGAGAGCAAGGGGCATGGTTAAGTGTTTCAATGCTGGTATTTAAACTCACTTGTAATGGTGTGAATGTTTTCCTTGTATGAAGTTAGTGCAAGGTACTAACGAAAAGCTTTTACAGTGGCTTAATAAAATGTGTTGTTTTTCATGTTTTTTACGTTTTGGACTGGCCTGATTTGAGTTCTTGGCTTTTGAGTTAGCGGTGGTTTTCGCTAGCATATGGCATCTGTTTGAGCCCTTTGATCCTCTTGGTGAGATACTTTTGGGGTCTTTCCAGTTGCTGCAGGTGTCTGGTAAGGTACATCCCAAAGGTGGCATTGTACTCAGTTATGGGCCTGATGAGGGATGAGTAAAGAGGCACGATGACCTCCCCTGATCTAGATGTGAATCCCTTCATGATTAGGTGGGCTATATAAAATGTTTTTCTAACCACTTTGGCCACGTGGTTGTCAAATGAGAGATTGCTATCAACTTGGGTCCACAGGTTCCTAATTACTTCTTCTGTACTTAATGGATTACCACCTATGTGGTAATTTGTGGGCACTTTGTTTTTGCCAAAGGGGATGACTATACACTTTTTGGCATTTAGCTTGAGGCCATGGCTCTGGCACCAGTTGTCTGTTTCTATGAGGCCCTTTTGGAGGATGCTTGTGTCGGCTGGAGAGTCGATTATGGCGCCCAGTTTGCAGTCATCTGCGAACTTGGTCAGCCACAGTCCTTCCATGTTTGCCTGTACCTCCAAGAAATATATACCGAACAAGAGAGGTCCCAGGACTGAGCCTTGTGGGATGCCACTTGTAACTGATTTGGAGTCTGACATGGCTCCAGCAGTTCTAACCATGTGGGTTCTGTCCTTGGGCCAGTTTGCAACCCATCTAGTGACATAGGGGTTTATATTTAAGCTGGTGAGCTTATCTATAATGCCCGAGTGGGGTATTGTATCGAAGGCTTTTGTGAGGTCCAGGTAGGCAGTGTGGACCACCTTCCCCTCGTCAATGGCCTTGGTGACTGTTTCAAAGAAATTGACCAGGTTTAAGAGGCAGGATCTGCCCTTAACAAAGCCGAACTGGATAGGATCCAGTGTCTGTAGGTTCCCAATATCTTTATTTATGAGGTCCATGATGATCTTTTCCATAGCTTTGCGGACCAAGCTAGTCAGGCTTATGGGGCGATAGTTTCCAGGATCCGTTGAGGCACCACCTTTGTGGAGAGGGACCACTGTTGCTGTACGCCACTCTATGGGTACATATCCTGTAGTAAGGCTGAGATTGAACAGTAGTTTTATGTTTGGGTTTAGCTCTTCTTGGAGTTCATGTAGGATGCAGCCCGGGACACCGTCTGGTCCCATTGATGCTGTGTTTTTTGCTTTGGAGAGGGCGGCTCTTACCTGAGCATCTGAGATGTCAGGGGGGCAGCACTCTGCTGGGATAGATATTCGCCCTTTTGGTGGGGAGGGGGGAGAAGTTTGTGCTGAACCTGTCAGCTAGGATGTTGGCAATGTCTGTGGGTTCTGTGTATTTTTTGTCATTTTGGACTAACTCTGAGCATATCTGGTAATTCCCACCCAGGTTCCTAACATAACTAAAGAAAGCCTTGTGATTATCCTTAGTGTCCTGTGCAATTTTTCTCTCGAAGCCGGCCTTAGACAATTTTATGAGTGCCCGTAGTTTTTTGCTAATACTGATCAGAGATGCCTTCCCTTTTTGGGATTTTGCTCTATCATGTAGTAGCTTCCTCCTTCTATTGTATAGTTTGTTTATGGCTGGGGTCCACCAGACAGGACGTCTGCCTTTGGAGGATTGGGTCTTGGTTTTATTTGGGATTGCATGATCCATGCATTCCTGAAGGTGTTCATAGAATGCATTTATAAAGGATTCTCTGGTCACAGGCCCAGGGGCTTTGAAGGATTCCACCTCGGTTTTGAGGAGTGTGAAATTTGCTTTAGCGAAGTTTTTCACTGTGGTTTTCTGGGCAGGGGTTGGGGTCAGGATGTGAATATCCAGTGAGATTAGTTTATGGTCTGATCTTACCAGTGAGGGATACACTTCTGGTCTGGAGCGTAGAGTCCCCATGTTGGTGATGATCAGGTCCAGTATGTTTTCCCCTCTTGTGGGAGTGGTAACAAGTTGTTCCATAGCATTTGAGTTTATAAATTCTAGGAACCTTTGGGCTAGGGTGTTGGAGCTAGAGTAATGCTCCCAGTCTATGTTTGGGTAGTTGAAGTCGCCCAATATAACGGTGTTTGGAGAGACCTTCATATTTTCCAGTGTTCTCAGGAAGGCCGAGTGGGGTTCCTGGGTTTGGGAGGGTGGTCTGTAGCAGGCTAGAAACTGGAAGGCAGTTTTACCCACTGTTAGTTGCACATGAATAGTCTCTGATGCTTCGTGCTGTGTCACCAACCTGGAGGTGTGGGAATCTTTGACGAATATTGATACTCCCCCTCCTTTTGTGGTTCAGTCCAAGTTTTGTGGCCGAAAAGCATGGTATGAGGTATAACCTGGTAGTGCTGGGGTGCTCTCGGGATCCTTGAACCAGGTTTCTGTTACTGCACAGATATCGATGTTCTCCATGCTAAGGAGAGTTTTGAGTGCGTGCATCTTGAGGTTTAGACATCTGGTGTTGAGTAGCATTACTCTTAGTTTCTTATCCCTTGTGATACCTATGGAGGTGGGTTTGTCTTTTGAGCCTTGCCTAAAAAAGGCACTATGGGGTAGCAAGAGCCTTTGCCAATATCCGAAAGCCCAGGGATGACAGGTGCAAGCCGTCCCTAGCGAAGCATCGTGGCTTGTCGAGCATGTCATCCCAGGCTGACAGGCATTGGATCCCCTTTGAATGACACCAATACTTAAGCCAGTTGTTGAAATTGATCATCTTGTCTTCATATTGTGGCATCATTCTTGGTGAGGGTAAGATGCTACTCAAGGTCAGGGTCATACAGGCCTGGGCTACATGCTCAGAGAGCTCCTCTATGTCTCTTTTCATGTAGTCCAGGGAGGTACGTCTCAGGTCATTCACACCAGCATGGACAATGACTGAGTCATATTTGTACTTGCCTTTGAGTGACCTGAGTGCATGTGTTATGTGGCAGATCCTAACGTCCAACAGGCAGCTCACCGTGACCTTCTCCTTGTTCAGCCTAGTGAGCGGGACATCAGTGTGTCTGATGATAGAGTCACCTATTACAAGTGTATCAGGTGTGTTGTTTAGCCTTAAGGGCTGTGACTGTTCAGCACACTGGCTTTGTGAGCTATGTGCTGCACGTGTTTTGTTTTGGGGTAGCGGTTGCTTGGGTGTCTGCTTTGGAGGTCTCTGCTGCTTAGGCAGATTTTTATTTAGAGCCTCCGAGTATGTTTTTATGTGTTTATTTCTTTGGTTTGCTGTCGTGGTAGGTCTATGTGAGACTGGAATTGTAATGAGTGTGGTTTCCTTCTCCTCCTGACTGGTTACGCCAGTACTGAGTTGAGAGAGTTTAGCCTCCAGTTTGGCTATATGGTTGCATCTCTCACATGTGTTGGAATTTGTTGGGAGGAGGAGAGGGTTGTCTGTGTACATGAGGCAGTTGTAACATTGCCTCAAGATTCCCAGATTCACCAGCTGGAACGGAGAGGAGATTGACAACTGACCTTTGGACATGCTAGAATAGTATTGGGAATTCCTTTATAATTGAAAAAAAGGGCCAATGGGGAACAAGGTACTCAAGGGGGTTTGTGAGGGTGTAGTGCTTTTAAGTTTTTAGTGCTGACTTAGTGAGCAAGTGCCAGGTAACTTAAATGCAAAAATGACAAACAGTAACTTTCTTTCAAGTGAAACAAGGAAATAAGTACAGTAAGCAATGCAGATATCACTAGGGATCCACAAAAGCACCGAAATGCCGCATTTTAGGTGGAATTAGCATTTCAGGGAAATAACAAGCAAACAAACAACAAGCATACAAACAAAGCTAGATTCAGCAGGCCTGGATCTAGTCTATGCTACAGCAAACAAGGTGTACCAATTTCAGTAAGAAACAGTTCAAATATGCAGGCACTATAAGCCTTTAACCAGAAATTCCCAGCTCAGAAGGGCAGAGTCCAGCCTCTCCTCCCACAATAGTGTAGACCACAAACCCTCTTAATGTAAAATAACTGGCCTGAAGCCCAAGTGCTTAAACCAGAAGTAATACACTTTTAGAATAACAGACACTGAGCCCTCAATCAGCAGTTCCCAACTTAGAAGGATGTAAGCTACCTGTTTGGCCACTACAGTGCAGACCACAAACCTCCTTAATGTAAAACAACTGGTCTGAAGCCCAAGTGCTTAAACTAAAAGGCTTAGAATGAGTTACATCAAGCAGTAATAAATACAATTGAGTACTTTTAAGATGACGTAAAAGCAAAATAAAGTAGGAAGAAGCACAAATACAGTAAAAGCAGATACATTTTTTTTTAAGTGGAAAGAGAGAAAGGAGTAGCAGAAACTAAGCTGAATGGCCTTCTCAAATGTTCTCCCTGTACTGGGTAGAATGAGGTAATGACACTAGACTGGGAGGAGGGTCCCAGATCAAATTTACACTAGGGGCGGGCAACTGCAAAGCCACCAACTATAAAAACCCTATACCAACAGGGAGGGTGGGTGGGAAACAAACTGCAGAAATGTTTCTCACAGCTGAAAAGCAGCAGTGAGCCTTTAAATGAAAGTTTTAAACAGCTAAAGGAGCCTCTAGAAAAAAGAGTTTAACTGCAACAAATTATCAGAAACAAACAACCCAACAGATGCTTAATAAAAGTGGACAATTTCCAGTTAATAACTCACACACAGTGAAACCAGCTAGAAAAATACACAGTACACAAAGTGCTATAAATAACAAAGAAATAAAGAACAAAATAAACAAAAAACAGGATACTTAATGTTATATATTATAGCTCCGAGTTTCCTCAGTGTCCTTCCTTCGATAAGCTCAGTGTGAAATGGCAGAACACTCACAACTGAACTTCTTAGGTAACAGAAAGTTGAAACCTGAGACAGCTTTTAAGAAACAAATCTCAAAAAAACCAATGAGGTGCTTAGTCTAAGCTGTAGTCCAGGTGACCTCAGTCAGCCAATGACCTCAAACAATTCTCTCTCACTGAAATGCCTGATTGCTTTGGCTAAACCAAGATGTCCCTGAATATGTGCTCAGACACACGGCCTCCACAAACACTAGGCCCAAAATAGAAACATTGTATTTTACTTTTGTGACTGAGTTCTGATAGGAACACTTAAACCTGGCTTGTGAAGGTTTTTTCTTGTAGTCTATTGCACTGATGACCAATTTTTAACTTTAATTCACTATAACTATAATAAACAGTTTTGAATAAGGCAGATTCTCTTCACTGAATATTCAGTCTTTTTATTCTAGTTATTTTCCTTTAGTTCATTGACACATGTATATGTCTAGGTGAATTAACTCCTCACAATATATAGCCAAACAGAAGCTTGACAAGACAGAACGAGAAAGCTGGTATGAGCCCACAACTTCAGCAGGTGTGAAACAATAAATTAAACACCTGTTGAATAACCCTATCTAAAACCAAAATGCACTTTATAAAATGGATACAATATGGATGATTGCAGCCTTCTGCTCATTTTATAGCTGCTCTCACAGTCTCTTAACAAAAGCCAACTGTTAATTTCCTTTCAGATGACTGAAGTTTCTAAAATTGAAATTCTCTATGGAAGGCAATATAATTATCAATAACATTTAAGTTGGAAGTCCAGAAGGAAGCCTAGCCATTCAGAGTGTTAGCCTAAGTAGCATCACTGATATTATTGAGGAACTAACAAATACTTTGTATGATGATTGGGGAGAGATGGGTGAAGGCTGCCAGCCTAGTCAAATAGAATTTGATATATAATTCTGGCATTTGAAAATAAATGTAAAATACAGGCATGTTTTCTTGAGTGTAGAAAAACACTGTAAAATGTGAACTTCAATATTGTTACAACATTGCCCCCTTGCTGTAAAGAAAAACTAAGTCAAGCCTTTCAAACGTGTCTTTTGAAATTGAAATGATTTTATGACATTCTTTGATCTTTAAAGTTGGTTCCGGTCAGGCTCGCTGAAGACATTCTGTCTATTGTGTTAACTAAGGACTAATTGCTAGAGTGTATATGTGGAATGCCTTTTAGTGTTGTATTCTCCTGTGCAGGTGTTAGCTTGCTAAATAATGTAAATGGAGTTTCTATTAGCCTGGGAACTCAGAGCAGGTGTCAAGATGATGCAATATGAACACTGGGAAAACCTAAGTTTCAAAAATGATGTAATCTGGGGAGGACCCAGAGACATGTTTGTTAGTAAGGTTTTATAAACTGTGTCTCAGAAAGAGACCAAAAAGCATTTTGATCTTGATATCCAACTTACCAGAAGTCTGCTTATGCTCACATGTAAGTTTTTAGCACTGTGATTTCTTATAGGAATAGTTAAAGCTAGTAAAGATTAATTAGGTATTTTTCTTTGAAATCAGACTTGTCCTACTGTATTATTTAAAGTTTCTGTATGATCTCTGAACACCTAGATATCTCTGTGGTGTAGTAGTTTTGTCTTGTGTTTTAATTATTTTATTATTAAATATTTTTAAAACCTTCTACCTGTGGCTGATTTGTGTAGAGATAAGCTCTAGAGTACATTGCATGTTTATAGAGTTTATTGTAATAGGCCACTCTAAAGTAAACCTTGACTGTTAGTCATACTACCATTGGATAATAATATTGCACAGTAATAATTGGACATCCTTTTAAGGGCCTTTTAGTAGCTGATATTATTAACTGGGTGGTGGCAGTAATTACTAATATATAGTCTGGGTAAAGGGGCACAGTTGGAAAATCTGTGTCAGCCTTTCCCAGGAGTGTCTGTGAAGTTGTAAAAATATTTATCTCAAAGTGTGCATGTGTTGTGTCAGCTACTTGGCAGGGGCATGAAGCACTGGTTGGACAAAGAGGGTACTGGAGGTTTTAGCTTGCCCAGTTAGGCTGAGACCTAGACCGTATAGCTGTGCCAGTGGAGAGTCTTACTGGGGACCTAGTGAGCAAGGGAGCAACCAGCCCCAGACTGACTGTGATCTCTGCGTGCACTTAAGGGAAATTGTACTTTACTGTGTGTATTAGTTATCCTTTCTTCTTCTAGAAGACGACCTCCCTGGTGTTAGTGGTGAGGATTGAGGCTCCTTGATTGCTGAGCCAGGGCACGGTTGTCACACTTTGTTTCCTCAGCCAATGGCTAGCTCATGCGCTACCAGTTCTAGACAGACCATCGTTAAGGACTGGAGATGAAAATCCTTTGCCGAATTATAGAGACTTGGTGAATCCCTGATCCAGATATCTTATACCTGTCACTGGGTTCATGTTCAGAGAAGTCATTTTGTACCCCTGCTTATGATTATGAAAAAAAAACATAGCCTGCATAGTACTTTTGCACGTATAATTGACTTCAGGAAGAGGCTGAGAAATTGTTTTGGAGTCTGCAAATCTTACAGTTATAGTACTTGGTGTTATTACAGGAGGAGGATAGGTAAAAAAAAAAAAGGGTCATGAGAAAAGTGCTTATTTGGAAGACTACATAAGCGCGTACACCCAAGCATGCACACAAAGCAAAGAAGCCCAGTGAAGCTTGTTTATACCTCTTTGACAAGTATATTGTTTTCTGAAGACAAGTTTATGCTTACCACTTGTTATCATTTTTTATCTTTATCTAGTATTCTTATTTATGCAGCTTAAAGTAGGAATCTGCTAAAGGCTGTGCATGTAGCCATGCATGTATGTCTATTCCTTGATTTCAATAATCAGGTAGTTCCACCAGGATGAATTTGCCTACCCATTCCATGGAAGAGGGGAGGGGGAGATAAACACTGACAATCCATTCTGTACTAACACTTTATTTCAGGCTGTAGAAAACAAACTGTTATGCTTACTGAAGACAGCAATGCTTGAAACAGATCTCCTAAAAGATCTGTCCCTTCTTCTTGGCATACCGTCAGTGTCAGTTGTCTTTTAAATATCCATTTAGCTGCACTGCCTAGAATGTTATCACTGAGAACTGTTTAACTGGCACTAAAGTTTCAAGACATCAACAGAAATGGAACAGGCAACTTAGCCCGATAAACAAATTGAACTAAAGTAACTACCTAACTAATCAAGTAATGAGTAACTATCTAACCAACTAACAAGTAACTAACTAAATGGAGCCAGGAATGAAACCTGTTATTACAGAAATGCAGCTTTAAGGGAAGGTTTTGCAGATGCAGATACTCGAGTGCTTCTTCTGTTTGTGCACCCATGCATTCTACATAGTAGTAAACCAATCAGTTCCTTGTACACAAATAAAAAAAAAATTAACACCAAACCAATGTGCTTGGTGTATGAATGAAATCTATTTAAAAACAGTATGGAGAAGCTCAGTAATAATAAGAAGAAAGGGAAAAATGGAGTCACACAAGAAAAGGCCCAAAGACTGGAAAAGACAGTTCTGTCAAGAAGATGTCTGACATAAGGAAACAAAGAAAGCCAAAATGATGAGCAGTAAAATGCAGCAAAGTGAGTCAGGATTAAGAGAAAAAAAAAAGACGACTGGGGATAAAAATAGAACTTCTAAATGAATGTTCCTACTCAGCATTCAGTCCTGCCAGAAAAAAGGGGTGTATCCCCCCTCCCATTAAGAATAGGTAAAGTAAGTGCTCCAAAAACTAAAAGGAACAAGATAATGGCTTCTGATGAGATTCATCCTGGAATTCTTGTAAGAACAAAGAGGAAAACTGTTAATATCATTAAGTATTTTGCAAAAGCATAGTAGATGAGAAGGTTCTTAAAATCTGAAGGAAGGTAGGCTTCAATGCTGTTTTAAGAAAAGGAACAAGACTTAAAATGGAAAAGTCCTGACCCAATTAGTTTGATCATTGTAAATGCAAAAGTAATGGGATTACTGTTGAATGAATACTTTTACATTAAGCGAAAGCTGGTAGAACATGAGATTGTTAGCAACATGGATTCTTAAAATAAAGAGCATGCAGGACAAATCAAAGAAGGCAAAATGCCAAAGTAGCTTTTATCACTTAATAAAATTGGCTAAATGACCATAATAAATCCTTTTTTGTAATGTATAACCAGTAATGCACTTGCTGAAAAGAAAAAAAAATCAAAAAAATTTTTCACTCAACAACCAAGCTTTTCTTCCAAAAAGAGAGAGTGGGTGTACTCATCTTGTACTGTAATGAGCCATTTAGTCCTGTGCTATAAGAAAGTAAGTGAACATATTCAGCTGACTTGCTATAAAACTTAAACTGACATCATGCAGTAATTATTGACTATAAAACAGGAAATTGCATAGCAGTAAAAGAATCATTTTAGTGATACTAAGCCAGTCCTTCTCTCTGCCTTTGTAACTTGTACCAGAAGATATGGCAGCAATTTTTTTTCTGAAAAACACAAATAAAGAGCTGGGCTGATTTACATTAATTAGTAGAAAGTTAACAAGACTGGATGAGTGGTGTAAACCATGGTGGCTTAAATAAGTGCAAAAGGCAAAATAATGCATTAGTAAAAAATAAAAAGTGAAGTATGTATATTCAGTGGGGAACTAGCTGCAACAACAACAGTAAACAGATGCCTGGTGTACTTACATCAGAGGAACTAAATGTTAACACATAAAACCTCTATACATTCAAAGAAAAGACTTTTGCAAGGTAAGAACATGCCAAGAAAAAGACTTGTTTTGAGAGGCTTTTTTATTACAATAAAGGTAAATAAGCAATATGAAAATTCAGCTAAAAAGGCTTGCTGAATACTGGAATATTGAAAAGGCATGCAGTCATGAAAATTGAAGTGTTATGATATGGGTCCACAGAGAGGTAAAAAAGGTCTCTATTGGCATTATATGAAATTTCATAAAACTTCATCTTTGTAAAGACATATACAGGACTTAAATCTCATACACTGTCAGAGGCATTCAACAAAAATGGTGTATGAACTACACCGGACATCATATAAAAAGTGCTGCACAAGGTAATGTTCTGAAAGACTTTCATAAAAGAAGAAGACTGGGAGACAGGAAAGAAAGGCATGTGTATTTCATGAAAAATCAGAAGTGTAACTTTGTTTAAAAGAGACACAGGGAAGAACATGACAGAAAGCTTTAAGTGCTTCATGACAGTCTAAGGAATACAAGTAGGTTCTTTCTTTGAAAGATTTGTATATGAGTCCACAATATAAAGACAAAGGGTGGACAGATCAAAAAGATTATAATGAAGCATTTTTTTACATAAAGAGTAGTGACTGACTGAAATAACCTTTTTGAAGACATATTAAACTCAAGAGCAGTGACTAAATTCAAGAATAACACAGTTTGTTTGGCGAGCTTTTGAGAAACTGAGTTATAGGTTAAGTAGATTATTGAGCTTTTCCAGTACGTAGATAAATCAATGATATTGGCCCTGTGATTCTTAGTCACCCCCAAAATTTAAGCTACTGCCCTGTTTACATAATTTCATCCACTATCTCTAGGGTGACAGAAGGGATCTAAGATATCCATCTCATTTTCTTAGCTGAATTCTGCTTTGAGTTGTAAATTCAGAGTTGAAAGAAGAAGCTGAACATTTGAACATTCTGCACTTTCTTATTTAACATAATCAAGTCAGAGATTGCTATGTTTTAGCAAAGGGACACTACTGGCTAAGTATCCACTGATCAGAGAGTACAATAGCCAGGCTAAAGTGATGATGATAGTTGTTGAAGTGTTATTTATGGCTACACTAATGGAAGCCATGCCCTAGTCATTTGTATAACAGGTTCACCATTTTGGAGTAGGAAATGATATAAGCTGAAGGGTGCCCTTCCATGCTTCATTCTTGTTGGCTTAGAGAAGGATGGAAGACCAATATATGTGGTTAGCAGCAGTCCCACTACTCTTAGGAGCTACAGATCTTGAGGGTTGCTAGTATCTTCCGCATTGAATGAAACAGTAATCACCTCTGAAATGGAACCTTTGTGATAGATGTATTTAATTCTTTGCAAATGGAATGCATAATAAGTCAAGCCAGTGAACCACTCCAAATGGTATATGGTAAAGCCATAGAGTATTGTATGAGTATTGTATCTAGTGTGCTGTATTAGCAATATCATTCAGACAGACTGAAATGCAGATACCTTTCTCTCTTGAATCACATGTAGAGTGTCTGTAAGTGCAGTGAAGGGTATGTTCAGTGCTTTTGCTTGTGCATTGCAGTGTAGAGTGTATGTGCAATACAGTGTAGGGTATGTGTAGTATAGTGCATTGTAATGTATATGCAGAGAAGTGTGTGTACAGCACAGTGAAGGGTAGTGTATGTGCTGTACAGTGTAAAGCATATGTGTAATGAAATGTAGGGTATGTACAGTGCAGTGCATTGTAAGATATATGTAGTGAAGTGTGTGTACAGTGCAGTACTTGTGTAATGTAGTATATGTGCAGTGCAGTGTATTTGTAGTGCATGTGTAGTGATTTGTAGTATATGTTCAATGCAGTGTAGGATATGTGCAGTGTATTGTAGTTTATGTGCAGTGCAGTGCTTGTGCACTGCAGTGTAGAGTGTATGTGCAATGAAGTGTAGAATATGTGCAGTGAAGTGCATTGCAATGTATATGCAGTGAAGTGTGTGTGTGCAGTGCATTGCCTGTGCCTGTGTAGTATATGTGCAGTGCAGTGCATGTGTAGTGCATGTGAAGTGATGTGTAGTATGTGCAGTATATTGTAGTGTATGTGCATTGCTTGTGCAATGCAGTGTTGAGTGTATGTGCCATGAAGTGTAGAGTATGTGCAGTGAAGTGCATTGTAATGTATCTGCAGTGAAGTGTATGTGCAGTGCAGTGCAGTGCCTGTGCCTGTGTAGTATATATACAGTGCATTGTATTTGTAGTGCATGTACAGTGATATGTAGTATGTGCAGTATATTGTATTGTGTGTGCAGTGCTTGTAAATTGCAATGTGGAGTGTATGTGCCATGAAGTGTAGGGTGTATGCAGTGCATTGTAAATATGCAGTGAAGTGTGTGTGCAGTGATTGTGTAGTGTAGTATATGTGTAGTGCAGTGTATGTGTAGTTCATGTGCAGTGATGTGTAGTATATGGGAAATGCAGTGTAGGGTATGTGCAGTGTATTGTAGTGTATGTGCAGTGCAGTTTAGAGTGTATGTGACATGAAGTGTAGGGTATGTGCAGTGTATTGTAGTGTATGTACAGTGGAGTGTAGAGTGTATGTGCCATGAAGTGTAATGCAGTGCTTGTGCAGTCTAGTGTATGTGAAGTGGTATATGTGCAATGCATTGTAGGCTATGTGTGGTGCATTATCTAGAAGATAGTGTTCTGATATGGTATTTTGTAATGTGCAGCAGTCATCCACTGACAAAAGAAATGATGTGCCCATACCTTACTTGGATAGAGGGAAGTTTCTCTGTTCACCTGTGAGAGAGGGGAACTTTGAGCAGCCATCTGTCCTTGGAGGAGTGGTTCCAGCCCACAAGTTAGTAGTTTAAAAAATGCGTTTGCACGGTTTTGTGCACCGGACAGCACCGGTTAGCTAGGGTTAAATTATTCCCGGCTCCACTAAGTATCCTCTTCAGTTTTTCACTTGAAACTAGTCTAACTCTCAACCTAAGCACTCAGAAAGCATCCTACAGTCCAGCACTTGCTCAGACCTAATAGCAAGCATTAATATATCCCGACACCTGACTGCCCAGCAGGGCAAGGCTCTTTATCCACCCCTCACCAACCAAGTGACTAAGCAGCTCACCCTACTATTCAGGCATAACAAAAGGGCAACTTCAGGTGTACTCTCCAGTCCAGCTGGTGAATCTGGGTATGCTGAGGCAATGTTACAACTGCCTCATGTACACAGACAGCCCTCTCCTCCTACCACAAAACACTAACATATGTGAGAGATGCAATTATACAGCCAAACTGGAGGCTAAGGCATCTCCACCCAAGACTGGAACAGACAGCCATGAGGAGAAGGTTAACACTTGCACCACACCTTCAGCCTCACAGAGACCTACTAAACCAGCACTGGCAAAATATACACATAAATACACAAAATTATACTTGGATGCTCTAAATAAAAACCTGAAAAAGCATCAGAGATCTCCAAAGCAGACACCCACAAAACCTGCTACTCCTGTCACAAACCAGACAACACATAAAACACAAAATCAATGTGCTGCACAATCACAGCATTTAAGGTGAAATAACATACCTAGCACACTAGTAATAGGTGTCTCAATAGTCAGGCACACTGATGCCCCACTCACTAGGCTGGACAAGGAGAAGGTTACTGTTAGCTGCCTGTCGGGAACCAGAATCCCCCACATAACACAAGCACTCAGGTCACTCCAGAATGAGTACAAATATGACTCTGTCACTGTTCATGTTGGTGTGAATGACCTAAGAAGTACCTCTCTGGACTACATGAAAAGAGACATGGAAGAGCTCTCTGATCATGTAGCCCAGGTGGGTATGACCCTGACTCTGAGTAGCATCCTGCCCTCACCAAGAATGATACCTCAGTATAAAGAAAAAATGATCAATTTCAACAATTGGCTAATCTTCTGGTGTCATTCAGAGGGGATCCAGTGTCTGTCAGCCTGGGATGACATGCTCGACAAACCATGTTGCTTCACAATTGACTGCTATCACCTGTCACCCATTGGCTTTCAAATACTGGCCAAGGCTCTTGCTGCCCCCATAGTGCCTTTTTTAGGCAAGGCTCAAAATTCAAACCCACCTCTGTAAACAGCACAGGTAAAAAAATGAGGGTTATGCTACTGAATGCCAGGAGTTTAAATCTCAAAATGCATGTGCTCGAAGCACTCCTAAGTATGGAGAACGTCGACATCTGTGCAGCAATGAAACCTGGTTCAAGGCTCCAGAGAGCACTTCAGCACTACTGGACTAGAACTCATACCATACATTTTGGTCAAAGAATACTGACCAAAACACAAAAGGAGGGGGTGTATCCATATTCATCACCTCCAGGTTAGTGGCGCAGCATGATACCTCTGGGATCATCTATGTGCAATTAACATCAGGCAAATCTGCAATGCAAATTGTGGCCTGCTACAGATCACCCTCAATGACCCAGGACCACCAGTCCGCCTTTCTGGAGACATTGGAAAACATGACTGTCCTACCGAACACCCTGATCTTGAGAGATTTCAATTACCCCACCATTAACTGGAAAAACTACTTGAGTACAAACTCCCAGGCTCAGCGCTTCCTGGAATTTATCAACTCAAATGCCCTGGATCAGCTGGCAAACTACCCTACCAGAGGCCACAACATATTGGACATGGTCATCACCAACATGGGTGACAATTGCTCCGTACAGGAGGTCAACCCGTCACTGGTTAGATCAGACCATAAACTAATCACCCTGGATGTCCACACCCCACCACCACCCCCAACCAAGGAAACCACAGTGAAAAACTTTTCTAAAGCAAACTTCACCTTACTTAAGGCAGAGGTGGTAAGTTTCACAGCCCCCTCGCTAAAGGATAACACTGCCCAAGATGCAGAATCCTTTACAATTGCACTCTATGAGCACCTACAAGGATGCATGGATTGTGCTATCCCTAGCAAAACCAAGACTCACTCCCCTAAGAGAAGGAAACCAGTCTGGTGGACCCCTGCCATAAACAGGTTATACAGCAAAAAGGAGGAAACAAGTTCAGGAAAAAAAAACAAATCCCAAAAAGGAACGACATCCCTGATCAGTATCAGTAAGAAACTAAGGTCCCTCATAAAATCATCCAAGGCTAACTTCGAAAGAAAAATAGCCAAGGATTCAAAAGATAAACACAAAGCCTTCTTTAGCTATGTCAAGAATCTAAGTGGCAACTCGCAGATATGCTCTGAGATAGTGCAAAATAGCACAAAATATACTGAACCTACTGATATTGCCAACATACTGGCAGATAGACTCAATGCAAACTTCACCTCCTTCTCACCTTCAAAAGGGCCCACAACAATACTGGAAAAGAGTAGTGTCCACAGAAGCACAGGTGAAAGCAGCCCTTTCAAAAGCCAAAAACATAGCATCAATGGGGCCAGATGGTGTGCCAGGCTGCATCTTGCATGAACTACAGAACGAACTAACCCCCCACCTAAATACGATGTTCAACTTCGGCCTCTCCACAGGCTACATGCCCATAGAATGGCACACAGCAATGGTTATTCCACTCCACAAAGGAGGAGCCACAACTGACCCTGGTAACTATCGCCCCATAAGGATGACTAGCCTGATCTGCAAGGCTATGGAGCACATCATCATGGAACTCATTAACAAAGACATTGGGAACCTCCAAACACTTGACCCGACCCAGTTTGGCTTTGTTAAGGGCAGATCATGCCTACTAAACCTGGTTGACTTCTTCAAGACAGTCACTAAGGCCATAGATGAGGGAAAGGTGGTTCACACAGCCTACCTTGATCTTACCAAGGTGTTCAACACCATTCCTCACTCAGGTATTATAGAAAAACTCACCGGCCTGAAAATAAACCCCTATGTCACAAGATGGGTTGTCAACTGGCTTACAGACAGAACTCACACGGTAAGAATAGCGGGCTACAGGTCCGACTCTAAACCAGTCACAAGTGGTGTCCCATAAGGCTCGGTCCTGGGACCCCTACTGTTCGGCATATATTTCTCAGAAGTACAGGCAAACACAGGAGGACTATGGCTAACTAAGTTCGCCGATGACTGCAAACTGGGAGCCATAATTGACTCTCCGGCTGACATGGACATCCTTCAAAAAGGCCTTACTGAGACAGACACCTGGTGTCAAAGTCATGGCCTCAAGCTAAATGCCAAAAAATGCATAGTCATCCCATCTGGGAAAAACAAAACGCCCATGAATTACCACATAGGTGGCAGCCCCTTAATACAGAAGAGGTAATAAGAGATCTAGGGACCTAGGTGGATAGTAATCTTTCCTTTGACAATCATATTGCCAAAGTAGTTAGGAAATCCTTCTATGTGGCCCATCAAATTACTAAGGGGTTTGCATCTAGAAATAAAGAGGTTATAGTGCCCCTCTACTCGTCACTCATCAGACCCATCATAGAGTACAATGCCCCATTTGGGATGTACCTCACAAGACACTTCCAACAGCTTGAAAGACCACAAAAACACCTCACCAAGAGGATTACTGGCCTCAAACATATGTCCTATACAGCCCGACTGAAAAAACTCTTGCTGTACTCAGTGGCATATCGCTTACTCAGAGGTGATTTCTGCCTGACTTACAAAGCCATGTCCAACTCAGAATTGATGGACATGCTCCACCTAAAGAAATCCAAGTCACTGCGAGCCATGCACTCTAGTGAGCTAAACCTCGCCACAACAATAAATAGAACATGCTGGAGGGATACATTCCTGTCACAGAGACTCCCCATGCTTTGGAACAAAATTCCTAACTACATTAGGCAGAGCCCCTCACTAACACTCTTCAAGAAAAGCCTTGACGAGTGGATGAGTAACAGAAAATACACTCCTGGGATCACTTCATTGGCTCTGCTTGACAGAAGCTCAGTTAGTTAATCAATGGGGTGGTGAAACCCGACACACTCTGGCTAGGCTTATAAATGCCCTTGGGCAGATAGCTTACTACCTACCTACCTATGAACATGGCAGAGTGGCAGGCACAGCTGTAGCACATGTGTAAAATTCTGGGTGTTCAGCATTGTCTGACCCATGAATGTCACATTTGACATCACTGTATTGTGACACCACCACTTTTGGCATAGAGGACTGTGTAGTAACTCTCAGCATTACTTTTGTCAGACCTCACCATAGAATCACAGTGATTCACGTCTTTATATTTCTTGCTGTTATGGTCTACCTTTCTAATCTTTTATCTTGTATACCACTGGCAATGTGCCTGGATTCCACTCTGTTCCATGCCAATTCTGTGCTTCTGTTATGTGATACAGATATGGTGCACTACAATATCTCTGTCTTGTAGGTATGAGAATTCTTGTAATTCACATTCATATTGAGAGCCATTCTTCTGTGCATCTTCCGTTGTGTACTCTGTGTATTTACACTGTGGATGGTAGACACATGCCTTGTTTTCTTTTGCATCTCTGGCATGCCTGCCCTAGACAGTTGTATGTTGTCTGTGTTTACATGTACTCTTGCTCATTTTATGCTATCTGTTCCAAACATCACTATATTGTCTCAGTTGTACCCCTGAGGCATGGACACAGCCCAGGTTGCCAGTCTGCATCCTCCTTTTCCTCCTTACACAAGGACTACTGAGGTCCTTAAATCTAGATCTTTGACTTTATTCAGGATGAGAATCTGGACAATTGAGGCACGACTGCTGAATCCTACACAAATGCACTTTATAAGCAATTACATGAGTGCATGGATCGTGCAATCCCTAAAAGAACCAAGACACTATCCTCAAAAAAAGGAAGCCAAACTGGTTGTCCCCTACCATAAACAAACTCTACAACAAATGGAAGAATCTATTGCAAAAGAGAGTAAAATCCCATGATTGGAGGAACTCCCTGGTCAGCCTCAGTAAGAAGCTGAGATCCCTCATAAAATCCTCCAAAGCTAGTTACAAAAACAAAATCGCCACTGATTCTAAAGACAACCACAAAGCATTCTATAGCTATGTCAAGAATCTCAATGGCAACATTCAGATCTGCTCTATGTTACAGCACAATGGCACTAAATATACAGAGCCAACTGATATTGCCAACATCCAGGCAGATAGGTTCAGTGCTAACTTTAAACCCCTCTCACCCCCTAAAGGGTCCATCTCTATATCAGAAGAATGCAAAGTACTTGTAATCACGGCTGCACAGGTGAAAGACACACATTTCCAAAGCCAAGAACACAGCATCCATGGGACATGACAACATCCCAGGCTTCCTTCTACACGAACTATAGAATGAACTGGCATCCCACCTAAATGCCATGTTCAGTCATAGCCTCAACTCAGGCTTTCTGCCTACTGAATGGCGCACAGCAATGGTTATCCCAATCCACAAAGGGGGAGCCACCATGGACCTCGGGAACTACTGCTCCATTAGCCTGACAAGCCTGGTCTGCAAGGCCATGGAATGTATCATCATGTAACTTATAAATAAAGACACTGGTAATTTCCAAACTCTGGCCCCACCCAGTTTGGGTTTGTAAAAGGCAGATCATGTCTCCTAAACCTGATAGACTTCTTTGAAGCAGTCACCAAAGGCGTAGATGAGGACAAGGTAGTTCACACAGCCTATTTAGATCTTGTCAAGGCTTTCAACACCATCCCCCACTATGGTATTATAGATAAATTCACTAAACTAGGTATAAATCCCTATGTCACAAGATGGGTTGCCAGCTGGCACACTGACAGAACCCACACTGTGAAAGTAGCAGAATCCAAATCCGACTTCAATCCGACAAGTGGAGTACCACAGGGTTCAGTCCTGGGTCCTCTCCTGTTTGGTATCTACTTCTCTGAAGTATAGGCTAACACAGAAGGTCCTTGGCTAATGAAGTTCTCAGAGCACTGCAAACTAGAAGCCGTAATCAAAACTCCTAATAATTTGGACATCCTACAAAAGAGCCTCACTGAGACAGATGCCTGGTGTCAAAGCCATAGCCTCAAGCTCAATGCCAAAAAGTGCATTGTCATCCTCTTTGGTAAAAATTCTGTACCCGTGAACTACCACATAGGCGGTAGTCTACTTAACACCGAAAGTGTGATAAGAGACCTTGGGACACAGGTGGGCAGTAGTCTCTCCTTTGATAATCACATTGCCATATTAGTCAGGAAATCCTTTTATGTGGCACACCTTGTCACAAAATATTTCTCATCCAGGAAAAAAGAGGTCATTGCTCCCCTATACTTATCACTCATTAGACCCATTATAGAGTACAACGCCCCTTTTGTTATGTACCTCAAAAGACATCTACAGCAACTGGAAAGGCTGCAGAAATACCTCACAAAGAGGATTACTGACCTCAAAAAGATGCCCTACGAAAACCATCTCAAAAAACTCCAACTTTACTCCATTGCATGTTGCCTACTCAGAGGTGATCACTGCCTAACAAACAAAGCTATGTCAAACCCAGAGCCGTTGGACATGCTCCACTTAGAGAAGTCCCAGTCCCTCCAAGCTACACACTCTAGGGACCTAAACCATGTCACCACAGTAAATAGAACATGCTGGAAGGATAGATCCCTGTCCCAGAGACTTCCCATACTCTGGAACAAACTACCTATATCAAAAAAGCTCCTCATTAGCACTCTTCAAGAAAAATCTTGATGATTGGATGGGATATAGGAAATTCACTCCAGGAATCAGTTCTGTGGATCTGCTCGACAGAGGCACAGGAAAATAATTTTCTTGGGTGGCAAAAGCCAGGGTATCTTTTTGGCTAGGCTTATATAGGCCCTAGGGCCAATAGCCTAGTACCTACATATAAACCTATGAACCTATTAACCAAGGAATTTGGTCTTACTCTGTTTCATGAAACATATATCACATATGCTACTAAGTTTACCAAAGTCAGAATTTGTTACATCAGCAATATAACTTCATTGTGTTGTGGCATTTCCAGAGCCATGTTCAGTAATGCTGACTGTCCTAACCTGATTGTGCAATGACACCAGCAAAGAAATATCCAGTAATGGCAACAATTTTAACCTCATGTGTTATAATAGGTAACTATTGGAAAGGTCACTACCCACATTGGCAAGTCCAGTAATGTGGAGTTTGTATTGCTGAAGATCAGGACTTGTATATACGAAGTCTGAGGTCACCATTTTTCAATATATTCCCTTTTCTCCATGGTATGGTGATCTTGGAGTTGGTATATTTCCATGTATGTGTGTATGTATACATATGTCTATATCTATGTGTGTGTGTGTGTATATATATATATATATATATATATATATATATATATATATATATATATATACACACACACACACACACACACACACACACACACACACACACATACCCAAGTCAACCACCCCACCACATTGTGGTGCAAGAATTTGTACTCCTCTGTAAAAAGAGATGTTTAAAGGAGAGGAGCAATCTTTGATATTTACTCTTCTGATGAATTTTCTGTCTTTTTTTCAGCATGTTGAGACTTTGCATTTCAAGTCCTAACATTTCAATAAGGAGCTTTTTATGACATTACCTAACACATGTTCAGTAATGCTGAATATTCTGACAGTATTATTTTATGACATCTGTTCAATGATGTTGGATTTGATTGCATTTTTGACCTTACCTAAAGTTCAGTGATTATAGGTGTTGTAACTTCATTGCATTGACATTGTAAGACATAAGTTCAGTGATTCTGAGTGCTCAGACACATGTCCTTTTATGTTAAGTGTTCTAACCCAATTATATTTTGACATTATCAAACTGAGGATTGTATTGTTAAACATTATATTATTTGGAAAATAAAAAAAATATTTGAAAAAAAAACACATGTTCAGCAATGCACTGTGTTCCAACTTCATTGTTGTTTGATGTTACCTAACACATCTTCAGTGATGCTGGGTGTTCTAATCTCACTGTATTATGACATCATATGTAAATTACTACAGATTGTTCTAATATTACTGTGTTGTGACTTTACCAGACAGGTGCTCAGTCATGCTGATTGTTCTAACCTGATTGTGTTTTGACATCATCTGACCCATTTTATTGATGCTGAGAATTCTAACCTCATTTGCTGTGACATCATATGTTAATTTCTGCAAAGTGTGCTAATGTTGTGTTGTACCATTACCAGATAGATGCTCAGTCAAGCTGATTGTTCTAACCTCATTGTGTTATGAAATCATACATTAATTGCTGCAGAGTGTTCTAATGTTACTGTGTTGTGAGATTAACAGATATATACTCAGTCATGCCGATTGCTCTAACCTCATTATATTATGACATCATATGTTAATTGCTGCAGAGTATTCTAACATTACAGCATTGTGACATTAGCAAATAGGTTTTCAGTCATGCTGACTGTTCTAACCTCATTGTGTTATGACATCATCAGACACGTTTTTGATGCTGAGAATTCTAACCTGATTGTGTAATGACATCATCCAACACCTGTTTGTTGATTTTGAATGGGTTATACCCTCATTGTTTTATGACATTACCAGTCACATATTGAGTAATACTGGATGTTCTAACATCATAATATCATGACATTAACAGACATATATTCATTAATAATGGACTTTTACCAGACACATATTTAGTGATGATGGATATTTTTTGTACCATAATATTATGACAATTACCAGACACATATTCAGTGATGCTGGAAGTTCTAACACCATAATATTATGACATTACCAGTCAAATATTCAGCGATGATGGGTGTTCTAACATCAATGTATTAGGATATTACCAAATACATCTTCAGTGATGCTGGATGTTGTATCATCACTGTATTATGACATTACTAGACACATATTCAGTGATACTGGAAGTTCTATCCTCATTGTATTATGACATCATTAGAGTCATGTTGAGTGATGCTGAATGTTCTCTTGTCAATATGTTATAACATTTTCTCTGTTGCTGAATGTTATACCGTTATTGTTTTGTGACATTACCCAAAAATGGTGGCACATTTTGTAATGCTGAGTGTTCTGTCATCATTGTGTTATGTAATTAGTGGACACATTTAGTGATGCTTGGTGTCCTAACCTCTTTATGTTATGACATCATTGAAACATGTTCAGTGATGCTTGGTGCTGCAAACTCATTGTGTTAGGATATTAGCAGACATTAAATATTGCAGAGGGTTCTTACTTCATTGTGTTATGACATCATTTGACACATTTGGTAATGATGAGTGTTCTAACTCACTGTTTTATATTATTATTATTCAAGGCATGTTCATTGATGTTGGGTACTGTAACATCATTGTGTTATGACTTTACTGAGCACATGTTCTGCGATGCTGAGTGTTCTAACCTCATTGCATTAGGTTATCAACAGACAGCTTCCCTACTGTTTGGTGTCCTAACCTAATTCTTTTTGACATTATCAGACAGATACTTAGTTTTGCCGTGTGTTTTATCTGCATTATTTAATATTGTTACCTGACACAGGTTCAGTAATGCTGGGTTTTGAGAGCACACTGTGTTGGGTCTATATCATGTTGTTAAACTCTTAAAAGTTTGAACGTCATATGGTCGACACCATATGATTGAACTTTTAAAAGTTTGAACATTTCAACGGAGATCTCTGTAGAGTGTGGAATGGGAAGATTTCCCTTTAAAGACTGAAGGGATTTGGGAGGTGCATGGGGGCTTGTCCCACTCCTTAAACTATTCAGGTAGGTTTTTTCTTTGGTTTATTTTTTTTTTATTACATTTTTGAACTTTTAAAAGTTCGATCATATGGTGTCGACCATATGATATTCAAACTTTTAAAAGTTTGATTATGTAATATAGATGCACTGTGTTATGACATTACATGTTCATCAATGCAGTGTTCTAACTCAGAATTCTGACATTACCAGACTCACATTCATTAACATTGGGTATTTTAACTTCTTTGAATTATGACATTAGCAGACACATGTTCAGTGATGCTAAGTGCTCTAACCTCACTGCATTCTGACATTCCTGGGCACGTGTGAGATGATAAGTGTACTATTTCCATTGCATTATAATGTTATCTGACAAAATCACTGATAATTTTATCTGACACGTTCACAGATGCTGTATTTTAGCAGCATTGTGTTATAGCATTATGAAACACATTTTCAGAGTACTGTATTTTTACCACTGCATTTAAAACTGCATATTTTCTGAACTCTTGGCATTCTTGTTGTGTCTACTATTTGAAATACTCTGCAATTTGATAATTTCCTGCACTTTAGGCAGTTTTATTTTTGAAGTTGGTTATTTCTTGCACTTCAGGTCCATTTTGGTTTTTAAGAGTTTGGAGGGACTAGTGCTGCATTCTGACAGCAGTGGAGGGAAATGTGTGTGTGTGTGTGTATGTGTGTGTGTGTGTGTGTGTGTGTGTGTCTGTCTGTGTGTGTGTGTTTGTGTGTGTGTCTGTGTGTCTGTGTGTGTGTGTGTCTGTGTGTGTGTATGTCTATGTGTGAGTGTGTGTGTGTGTGTGTGTGTGTGTGTGTGTGTGTGTGTGTGTGTGTGTGTGTGTGTGTGTGTGTGTGTGTGTGTGTGTGTGTGCGTGTGTGTGTGTGTGTGTGTGTGTGTGTGTGTCTGCATTTCTGACAGCCTGGTGGGTATTACAAGTGTTTTTCTGTGAAAGCTTTGCTTCCAGTGACATTGTGTAAACACATCTCTCACATAGCTTATCCATTTATTTAAGAGTAAGATGGTTGTCGGTAAACATAAGGCGATTGCTACAGTACCTCACCATGCCCATATCTACCAAGCTGGCTGGGGAGGTAACAGGAATGTTCATGTTCATGATTACTGACCCTGTTTAGGTAACATAGAGTAGTAATGTACAAATAGATGCATGCATACATACATGCATACAAATATTTAATGCATGGGCATTAATGACCTTCTAGCCCGGCAATATATTAAAACTGTTATTCCCATAGTAAGTTTCCAGGCTGTATTTAAAATATCTAAACTAGTCCTTGCTTTAATGTAATTTGGTAGTCTATTCCATGCATCAGCTGCTCTCTTGGTGAACCAATTAGTACACTTCTCATTCCTATCGAATCTTCACATTTATATTACCCTATCAAACTATATAAATAGCGAACGCTATTTCATCGTATCTAAGATATCTAAACGACAAAATATTGAACACATGGAACAGCAAATTTTTTTCCCAGGGAACAAATTCGCTGTTCCGAAACACATGCACAAAACACAACCACACCAAAATAAATAAACCACACACATACACTTAACAAACCCATAATTCTAACCCTATACTACTACCTATCCATTCACCTTAACCCAACCCTAACCCTAAAGCCCCTAACTACCGCACAATCACCTTACCTGCTCCTTAACCCTAAAGTCCCTAACTACCGCACACTCACCTTACCCACACCCTAACCCTAAAGCCGCTAACTACTGCACACTCACCTTACTCGCTCCCTAACTCTTTTATTTTTTCAATAAACGTTTTTTTATTGTTTTTCACAACCATATTACAAATTCACACACTATGTACAATATTTACAAAATGCTTCCATAGGTTAACTTCACATTATATGTCAACCTCATATATTGTAGGCAACACAAAAAGCCAGCAAGTGTAGGCCACAGTCACTTCCAAAGTTCCTTTATTGAATAAGGGAAAAAATCCCCCTACAAATCCATGGTGGTAAAACCAACATACAAATGATTCAAATAATTCAAACCGGTTTCGGCTCCAAGGAGCCTTCTTCAGTGAAATACAAAAAGAGAAATAGAAAACCAGAGTATCAGAATGCAAACATATATATATGGTTGAACAATGACTCAAGACCAATCAAAACAGAGCATAAAAAGTTGTTATAATTGGTCATTAAGGCCAGGTGAAAACAACGCTCCAAGTTTTATAATCCATTTTCTTTCCTTGGAGCTTAATAATTGTTGCCAAAACTGTTTGTCTTTACATTTTTCCTTTATGCAATCAATAATAACAAACTTAAATGAAGCAGAAGCATGTTTTAAACAATGTTTATATAATGCATTGCTTATGCGTTTGTTTTTGATGTCACTCAAATGCTCACAAATTCTGAGGCGGAAGGCTCTAGAAGTCTTTCCGACATAGAAAGCAGAACAATTGCAGGTCACCAAATAGATGACCCACTCGGTATTACAATTGGCCCAGAAATTAATGTCAAAAACATCAGAAGTATTTTTACTGCTAAATTCACAAGTACGTGAAACACGTGTACAAAAGGAGCAATGCCCGCAGGGCATGCATCCAACAATGGGTTTACCTGAAATAGACAACTGGGTAAAAGAGGGAGGATCAGAACCAACTCTTTTATAATGGCTAAGTTTGGAGCCAATGGTCTGTCCCCTTCTGAATGAGAACGAACATGTCTTGGGAAGTAGAGAGTTAAGTGTATGATCAGCTTTCAAGACATTCCAATGTCTGTGTATAATGTCTTTAAAACCCTGTGTATTACGTCCATATGTGGTTACCAAACGTAATGGTTGTGACTTGAAAGTATCATTTTTATCTTTGTATGATAACAAATCTTCCCTATTAGTATTGAACACAGATCTTTTGGCTAAATGCACAAGACCTGGACGATAACCCCTACTAATAAATCTACGTGTCAAATCCTCCTGAGCCTCAAGAAATGATTGTTGGTTAGAACAGATTCTTCTAGCTCTTAAGAATTGTGATTTGGGTATATTCTGGATGACATGTTGTGGGTGGAAGCTGGTAGCATGTAATAATGACATAACATATGAAGATGGTTAGAAACAATGTGTGGCATTTACGTTTATTTAAAGCATATCAACAGAAACACATCACTCCACGGGGCCTTAGGGTCAAGCTACAACCTTTGGTTTATAACATTGATGACCAGCTTATTGAGGATTGGGGTCATATTCAACAGTTGGCTTCTTCCAAATTTGTGGATGCTTTGGCTAATTTTTATGAGCGTAAAGTACAACAAGGTGTTAAAGATTTGGAAACTGTTTGTCTTGAGACTACTAAGTTTGAAAATTGTGATTCATTCAATACACAGGTCACAAAACTTACTACAGAATTGTCCACATTGGAAAGGACCCTTAAGGATAGAAAAATCAAAAAATTTCTCAGGGATGTGGTTGACTATGAGAGGGGTAAACCCTTCGATACATCGAAGAATGTCTCTTTTAGACTACCTAGAGATGAAAATAAGTATGATAAAAGATCATCCACTCCCAAAAGAAAAAGGCCTAAATCTATCCTTAAGAAAAATTTTGGTTTCTCCAATGGCACCTCTGGTGAGGATACTTCCTCTAACACTGAAGGGGAATTTGATACACATTCCAGAGAGGGGTCACCCAAAGCCAAGAGGGACAATTCTTTACACCCTCCCAGTTCAGATACAGATGAGGGGAGCGGAAACATAAGAAACGTAACATCCAAACAGAGTTTGGAGGCACTTTTGAAAATCATGACACAACAATAAGTTTTTATCATAATGTTCATAATATTTCATCTGTTGATTTGACTCATGATCAACTCAAAATACTCAATAAAGGACTCAATTTTGTCCCTGGGTTTTTTGTTTCTGAACAGTCTCTGGCTCAGGATGTGACTAATTTTTGTCGTACCTTGAACCTAAATTTGTTTTTTCACAATATTGATCGTGATACATCTGCAGATGCATGCTGTAATTTTAGGTTCAAGAAGTCGACATTTAATCCACCTATGTCACATCTAGTAGGGGTATTTCAAAAAAATGTCCTTCGGGACATACATTGTCATCTCAAGGATTTTCCCATTTCTTACAATAATTTGTCTGTTGATGAAACATCCAGTTTGAATGAACTTATTAACAACAAGGATCTTGTGATTGTTCAAGCGGATAAAGGTGGAGCGGTGGTGGTAATGGATAAGGCTGCCTATAACAGTGAGGCCATGAGACAATTGGGTGACGCACAATATTATAGGCAGATGTTTCTGGATCCCACACCCCATTTCCAGTGTAAAATTGGTCAGTTTTTAACTGAAGCTGTTGAGGAGGGTATCATTACACAACATCTTAAAGAACAATTAATGGTAGCATCACCTAAAAAACAATATCTTTATTTGCTACCCAAAATCCATAAACATGCCACAAATCCACCTGGTTGACCCATTGTCTCTGGACATGGGTCTCTTACTGAACCACTGTCTGAATATCTAACCCATTATCTAAAACCTTTATTGGGTTTTATTAGAGCAAGAATCCAAGACATCACCCAATTTTTGGATATAATCAACAATTCTCAACTTGAACCACACTGGCTATTATGCACCTTGGACATTACCTCCCTCTACACCAACATTCCTCACTGGGCAGGTTTACAAGCGTTGGATTATTGGTTGGTTAGATCAGGTTTATACCAACCTGGATTTAACACATTTCTTGTTTGCCTTACTGAATATGTTTTGACCAGTAACGTTTTTTATTTTCAGAATTTATGTTACTGGCAAACAAAGGGTACTGCCATGGGTGCATCTTTTGCACCCATATATGCAGATCTCTTCATGGCATATATAGAAGAAATAATTATTTATGATTATAATCATAATATTTACATGTGTGAGATGGACATTTGGCGTCGTTATCTGGATGACTGTTGGTTGGTGTGGAAAGCCGATGTATGTTATCTTATGGAGTTTCTTGAGTATCTTAATGACAATGTATGGGGGATAGAATTTAAGTTGACTTATCATTTGTCCAGAATAGTATTTCTTGATGTGGAAATCATGAGAAATCGGGACAATACATTGTCAACTAGTATGTTCAGGAAATTCCCAGAATTCAACTCATTATTACATGCTACCAGCTTCCACCCACAACATGTCATCCAGAATATACCCAAATCACAATTCTTAAGAGCTAGAAGAATCTGTTCTAACCAACAATCATTTCTTGAGGCTCAGGAGGATTTGACACGTAGATTTATTAGTAGGGGTTATCGTCCAGGTCTTGTGCATTTAGCCAAAAGATCTGTGTTCAATACTAATAGGGAAGATTTGTTATCATACAAAGATAAAAATGATACTTTCAAGTCACAACCATTACGTTTGGTAACCACATATGGACGTAATACACAGGGTTTTAAAGACATTATACACAGACATTGGAATGTCTTGAAAGCTGATCATACACTTAACTCTCTACTTCCCGAGATATGTTCGTTCTCATTCAGAAGGGGACAGACCATTGGCTCCAAACTTAGCCATTATAAAAGAGTTGGTTCTGATCCTCCCTCTTTTACCCAGTTGTCTATTTCAGGTAAACCCATTGTTGGATGCATGCCCTGCGGGCATTGCTCCTTTTGTACACGTTTCACGTACTTGTGAATTTAGCAGTAAAAATACTTCTGATGTTTTTGACATTAATTTCTGGGCCAATTGTAATACCGAGTGGGTCATCTATTTGGTGACCTGCAATTGTTCTGCTTTCTATGTCGGAAAGACTTCTAGAGCCTTCCGCCTCAGAATTTGTGAGCATTTGAGTGACATCAAAAACAAACGCATAAGCAATGCATTATATAAACATTGTTTAAAACATGCTTCTGCTTCATTTAAGTTTGTTATTATTGATTGCATAAAGGAAAAATGTAAATACAAACAGTTTTGGCAACAATTATTAAGCTCCAAGGAAAGAAAATGGATTATAAAACTTGGAGCGTTGTTTTCACCTGGCCTTAATGACCAATTATAACAATTTTTTATGCTCTGTTTTGATTGGTCTTGAGGCATTGTTCAACCATATATATATGTTTGCATTCTGATACTCTGGTTTTCTATTTCTCTTTTTGTATTTCACTGAAGAAGGCTCCTTAGAGCCGAAACCGGTTTGAATTATTTGAATCATTTGTATGTTGGTTTTACCACCATGGATTTGTAGGGGGATTTTTTCCCTTATTCAATAAAGGAACTTTGGAAGTGACTGTGGCCTACACTTGCTGGCTTTTTGTGTTGCCTACAATTTTTGTTTGGCCGTGCGAGGGTTCCACGGGCAATTGTTTCTTGTTTGGATTAACCTCATATATTGGTCATAAGTACAGTACTAATAATCAAAAAAAACGAAAAAAAAAGAGAGAAAGAAAAAAAGAAAACCCACAATAACAAATCAAGCCAACAAACTGTATTGTCTCTACCTCCTCTATCTAATCTAAGATTGATTTTACATTGTACTCTAAGTCCCGAGAAAAAGTGGATAGGCACCTCTACGCCAACACAATATTGAAAATTTGCTCACATATTTTTATATTGTTGATATTTTTCTTATGGTCGCTAATTAAGAGTTTATGCGCTAAGATATGTTTTATAGCCACCAATCTGAAATTTTCCCACGATGTCTGGTCTGGGTTCAACCAATTTTTGGCTATATATAATTTCATTAATAAACAAATATTCATAATTACAATCCTTTTTGATTTTCCTAAATTCTCCGGGGAAATATGAAGAATCATAAACTCCCAAGAGAGTGTTGTGTTTTGGTAGCCCATTTTTTGTAACTGTAACTTAAGTGAATTCCACAATTTATAAATACACTTGCAACTCCAGAACATGTGAAGCAAATCTGCTGTTTGATCTAAACAATGTGGGCATTTAGGTGACTTCTTCGGATCAAATTTGTGAAGAGTGAGACGAGTATAATATGCGTTGTTGAAAATCATCAGCTGCGTAAAAATCAATTTTTGAAGGGATACAGACTTTAATGTTGTACTGAATGCCTCCAATATCTTATTGTCATCTGACAATATCAATTTCTCCCTCCAGTAACTCGATAAAAGAATGTATTTGTTGTACTTCCTCTCTTTTATCAATTTATATGCTGCGGTTATATATTTTCTATCCTGCATAGCGCTTCCCACAGATTACGAGCAGTGATTAAGTCCTCCTCTTTCATTTCAAAGTTATTAAAATAGTTTATAGCTAAGTCCTTCAACTGTCTTACTATGATTAAATAGGAAATAGGAAGTTCCATTTCTTTTAGAATATCATGTACTACTACCCCTAGAAAAGGATATAAATCAAGTACAGTTAATTCCTTAATTAAGGGGAATTTCTTTAAATCTATCAATTGACTACCAATTGTTAAGTTAGGGTTCCCATGAAACGGTTGGAATACCATCATATATTTTAATAAGTTTAAGGAAGCAAAAAGAGTTTGAATTGCTGTTACATAGCTCTTTATGTGTTCCATTAACTTATATTTACTCATTGTTCGATCATTTAGAAAGGGTAAAGCTTTAACATTGACACCCACTTCACTTATATACTTATACGTTAGGAGCACCCATTTGGGTGTCCATTTTCTACTACTACTATCGAAGTATGACGTCTTTAAGATCCTAATGGCCTGAATCACTAAATAGTAAATTTCAAAATCCGGTAACTCCAGCCCCCCCTTATTTTTTGGAACCATCAGTTTTTCATATGATATTCTCGTCTTCCTGGGTTCCCACAGAAATCTCCCCAATCCTATATGAAACCGTTTAAAAAATGTTTTCGTAATTCTGAGTTGTGCAGCTCTAAAAATATATAACATTCTGGGAAGAACATTCATTCTTATAATTGCTGCTCTTGCCATCAGTGGTAACTTCAACTTATTCCATCTTTCTAGATCCATTGTTATTTGATCTGCAGTTGACTTTACATTGTTTATAAAAAAATCCCTATTTTCAGTGGAGAATGCAATCCCCAGATATTTTATCCTTTCTTCTGTCGTTACTTGTCCTATCAGTGGTAGCATTGAAAAAGGTGTGGGTGTCTTTAACGAGAATATTTTAGATTTTTTTAAATTTAGCTTGTAGTTGGAAATTCTCTCAAAGATTCCTATTGCAGCAAATATTTTTTCAGTATCGGAAACAGGTGTGGTACAATATATGTTTAAATCATCTGCGAAGGCAGCCAACCCAACCTTTATCCCATACAGAACTGGAGAATTATAAAATACATTTTGCTTAAGGTGTAAAAATAAGGGCTCCAAGTACAGATTAAATAAGATGGGAGATAATGGGCAGCCCTGATGGGTACCATTTTTGATTTGTATCCTATTCGAGCATTCGCAATTTATAAATAAATTTGTATATGCATTATTGTATAGTATCCTTAACGTTGAAACAAATTCCTGGGGTATATTAAAATATGGTAATATGTCAAATAAATAAACCAAATTAACCCTATCAAATGCCTTCTGAGCATCAATTATTAGGGCATACAAATTCAGGTTTTTGTGTTTCGCATAAGAGATTAAGGTATGAAGCGTTAAGGTATTGTCCGTGGTCTGTCTCCCATCCATAAACCCCGCCTGTTCCTCTGATATTATTAAGTTTATTACCTTTTTCAGTCTACTCGCCAGAATGTATGTCATGATTTTCATGTCGATATTCAAAAGAGATATGAGCCTGTAATTATCAAGATTTTTGGGATCACCTTTCTCCTTCAATATGAGAACTGTCCTTGAAGCATTAAAATGAGGATCATTAATTCCATTCCGCATAATATAATTAAAAGTCTATGACAATACATTGCTCAAAATCTCACTAAAGGATTTGTAAAATTCTGATGTCAAACCATCTGGCCCTGGGGCTTTATGAGGCTTTAATTTCTTGATTGTCTCTAACACCTCCTCAACTTCAACTGGTTTGATTAAATTTCTATGGAAATCTTTATCAATATTAGGGAAAGTGATTTTCTGTAGAAAATCTTTTCTTTCTTTATCTTGCAAGAGTGTCTGCTGCTCTCCGTAAATCTGATTAAAAATTTTTTCAAAGGTCTTCATGATATCTGCCTTGTCAGTATATGTAGTATTGTTATAGTGTATTTCAGAAATTAACCATGTTGATTTCATCTGGTTGATAATACGAGCTAAAGCTTTCGGAGGGGTTTGAATATGATTTGCATATTTTACTAAATTTCTTTGTTCATAAAGTGACAGTTTTCTATTATGAAGTAGAAACAGTTCTTTCTGGCACCTAAATAACTCAGTTTCTGTCTGTTCATTATAGTTCCTCATCAGATCTTGATCCAATACTTGAATTTTAGTTTCTAAATCTAATTGAGACTTATTTTGCAATTTTTTATAATAAGTAGCTTTTTGAATAAATAATCCTCTTAACTGCGTTTTAATTGTAGCCCATTCTATATCTATCGGGTGTCTGTTTTGGGAAATATTGTATAGTAATTGTTTAAGAATCTCCTTAACTTCCATTAATATATCCTCCTTGGTTAATAAGTATGGATTCAAGGACCAATTATACCCTCAAAGCCTCTTAGTATTCATATTATTGCTGGTTAAGGTTAAGGTTATCTTTGAATGGTCTGAGAGTTGTCTGGCTTGATTAGAAACACTAGGGTCGGCTGAGATCAGTACCTCTGAAATTAGAAAAAAATCAATTCTCGACCACATTTTATGACAGAGTAAAACGTAAAATTTTCTGCTTTCCCTTGTGAGTGTGTGTGTGTTTAAAAGGGTCAAACAGTTTGAAATCAATTTTCAATTCATTCAATGCTACCATTGCCTGTTTATTGAACGCTTTAGAAGCACCCAACTTGTCTAATTTTGGATCTTGGTAAGAGTTCCAGTCACCACCCATCACTATATAGCAATTATTATATGACTGTAAAATGGAATAAATTGAAGTTATTAAATGATGTTGGTTAACATTGGGGGCATATATACAAACTAGTACTATAGGTTTATCATACCATTTGGATGTGAGAAGTACCAAACAGCATCTACCCTCCTGATCCGTTTTCATATCCAAAATATCTCCCTGAAAGTGATTCTTAATTATAATTGCCACTCCTGCACTGTTCGTAGTTCCTTCCGCCGTCACAATCTTCCTAACCCATTTCTTATCTTTCACTGACACCCACTGGTCATTAGTCATATGTGTTTCTTGTAATAAAATACAACCGGCTGATGATTTGAGGAACAAGTGAAAGAACAGCTTTCTTTTTTTCATGTTCTGGAGTCCTTTGACATTCCAAGATTCTATTATCCACATTTAAAAATCCTTAGAACAGTACATCGATGTCTACTCTTTTTAAGCAACCTTAGAATAACATAAGTTGGCTTATCGACAAATATTTGGAAGCAAAACTGCCATCCCATCCCTACCCAGTGCCTACCCACTATTCCTCTGGACCAGGATGAACATAGGTTTTTCACATTACTGGAAACCATCTGAGTAACTAACCTACTAATTCTATTATTTAACATTAAAACCCCATGCAAAAAACCTACAACAACTACTACTACGTCTACAAAGCCTAATTCTGACATTCCTTACTAAACACTACTATAAGTAACTACAGCTCTGATCATATTTTGGATATTCAAATGAACTAATTGCACCATGAAATTCTAATGTACTTCAATTCACTCTAACCTTATAAGCAGCAATAACATGTAACATTTTGTTTTGTTGATCTAAACAGAATTAAATATTAGTTAACATAGATAGGACATAATTATTTAACATTTCTCAACACCCTGCATCTACTGAATTAAATGATCTAATTATTTTAATCTACATTATTCCTCCCATGCCAACTAACATACTAACATATTAATAATAAAAATCAATGCAGTTCACAGTAAAGCAAAAATGTCATTTTCACTTGTGATGAGCATTTATATGAGAGAGGAACAAAAGGGTTAAAAAAGAGAGCATAAAAAGAGCACAGCAGAAAGAAGAACAAAAAAGGAAAATGCTTTGTATTACACATTTAAAAGCAACTACCTATATAATCTTTTATTATTAACTGCACAATATTTTAACCTGTTAATCTACTCATTTTTATACATTTTACATTTAGAAATGATATTCCCTATCTAAGAGAAAAGAGGAAAGAAATAAAAGAAAAGGGAGACAGAAAGAGAAAAAAAGAAAAGAAAAAAAAAATAAGAAGCCACAGTACCTTATTCTGCCATTACACATTACAGTCTCCTTCTCTAATGCTCAATACATTTCCACAGCATTTACCTGCAACACTCTAACTTCAACCAACATCTTACAGTCGTTTTTTCTTCAAATTAAGTCCAAAAGGCTTTGTTTAACCTTTCCAGGAGATCTTCTTTCTTCCCAGGTAGTAAAACTGTAAAAACAGTCTAAGTCCTTTCCTTCGCGCTCGCGACGGGGGACCGAATTCGCGAACGGACCTCCTGGTTGCGCCACAGTAAAAACGGTCCCTCTGCTTCCTCCAATATATTTCTTGTTGCCTCATGGATTACAAATGCTCACTACAGCCATAAAACTTCATGGGAACTTCGTGTTGCAGCTGGAACTACGAAATAAGAAGATAAGAAGATGAATCATCAGGCCTGGAACAAGAAACAGAGCAGACAAAGGATTTTGAAGCCTCGGATCGTCGTAAATAGAGAATCCCATTCTCTCTGATGTTGCAGAAAGCCAGATGGACTGTTTACATTTCTGAAGATGGCAGAGCCTTAAAAAGCTTCAAAAAGTAGGTCTTGCTTGTTTTTTGTGCTTACAGAGTATTTAATGCCATCCACAGTAAAAATTAGGTTATTGGGATATTTCATTTGAAATCTGATATTTTTGTCAATCAGAAACTTACAATATGGAGCCAGCATTTGTCTAGATTGCCTTATTTGTGTTGGTAAATCCTGTGATATGGAGATTTTATTGTTTTGCCACATTATAAATCCACCAGATTTTTTTATAGTTAACAGTATTTTGCTTACATCTTGATAGTTCAATATTTTAACATAAACAGGTCTGGGTATATTTGAAGCTTGAGATTCTCTGTATGCTCTATGAGCCCTTTCTATGACCATCTGTTTAACCTCCTCAGAGTCCTTGAGCAGAATTTCGACTATTTGTGTGATAGAAGTAATCGGATCATTATATTGAATGGATTCAGGAATCCCTCTGATTATTATATTGTTGCATCTAGATCTTGCTTCCAAGTCCAGAATTTTGTTTTGCATCGATTGAATGTCTGCCCCATGCATCTCTGTTCTTTTAGTAAGCATTATTATGTTGTCTTCATTTGCAGCTATTCTAGTTTCTGCTTTCTCCATTCTTTCGAGAATCCGGTTACATGTGTCACTAAATGTAAGCGTTTGAGCTGTTAGCTCATTTAAAGCATCCTGTATGGGTAGCAATGCTGATTTGATTTCCTCCATTGTGACCTGTTGATCAGATTTTGTTGCTGTTCCTGTTTTTGCAGTCTCTTGTTGTTTGAAAGTTTTCTGTCTCTTATGGAAAGATTCTTTCTCTGGCGATTGCAAAACTGACAACTTAGTTTTGGTAGTTGTAGTTTCCATATTTTTGTCCTCTTTTGACATTTCGAAATTCTGCAAGTAGATTTATTTCCCAAGGAAAAGTTACAGCAGTGAGATAAGTCAGTCCTTTGTTCAGTGCTCTCTTCAGAGTCAACCTGACAATCAGATCCAATCCTGCTACTAGCAAATATTTTTTCCAATTTTTTTTCCTCAGAAACAAAAGTGACTTCTGGTAGATTAGTAATTGCTGTCAATTATTATCTTAACTCTAAGTATAACTCCACAGGGTTGATTTTTTTCACAGGTATTTGAAGAGCTGAAGTACGGCAGTGCTTATAGAACGGCAGCCATCTTTGAATCCACGCTCCCTAACTCTAATGTCCCTAACTATTGCACACTCACCTTACCCCAATCTGTTCCTACACTTACCTTAACCCGGTCCGTAACCTCTGTTTGCATACTTACCTTAACCCGGTCCGTAAGCTTCCCACCACAGTAAAGTAAATAGCGAAGCCATGGAACGGACAACTGAAATCTTACCCTAGGTAAGATTTTGCAGTTCAGTGGCTTCACTATTTTCAGTTTTCAACAAAAACAGATTGATATTATAGCATTCAAAGTTTCTTCGATGCTATAATATAGACCCAAATCTTCTACATAGGTTGTCTGATGATACTCTACTACATTTTTGATAAACTGAAACATTTCAGAAATAGTTGTCTCTAACTTCTCTAAATACCTGAATAAGATCTCCTTTTAAATATCTATATGAGACACTGTACAAGTTCATATATATTAGTCTTTCATATAAACCTCCATGGATGCCCTTGGTATATTTCCACTCTACTCATTCTAGTTTACTCGTGCTTGTTTTTTATAAGGTTTTCATATTGTTATCCCATACCCAAGTCTGGGTTTAAGGTAGCTAACAAACAATGACTTCATTATTTTTGATTTCCTAGACTTTATACATCTTTTTATACAACTTATAGTTTATAATTAACAGTATACAATGACTGGCCATTAATATTCAAAAAGGAACACACCAACCAGCATGCCCATTGTAAATCTTAGAATATACTAATGGAAAAAGGTCCGGTCGCCCACACTTTTTCCCATTAGTATATCTCTTAATTTTTTTTTCCTTTTCTTTCTTTTTTTGCCCCAAAAAAAACAAAGCAGAAGACCTGAAATGAATGAGGGAGACGGCGCAGACAACTATAAGAAGATAATCAGGTCCGTGCTGCAAAACGTAAAAAACTCACCTGATTATTCTTTTATTCTGTCTTTCCTGGCTCTCCCGAATGTAAAAAGTCTCCTGATTTATACAACCTTTGCCTAACATACAAGGCCATGTCAAACCCAGATTTGATGAATATGCTTCACCTCAAAAAATCTAGATCCATCAGAGCCACAAGGGCGGGAGACTTAAACCTTGACACGGCTATTAATAGGACGTGCTGGAGGGATAGATTCATCACCCAAAGACTCCCTATGCTGTGGAACAAAATCCCGGTACATGTGAGGCAGAGCACCTCGCTGGCCTTGTTCAAGAGAAATCTTGACCAATGGATGGGAGATCGCAGATATACCCCAGGGATTACCTCAGTGTCACTGCTCGACAGAGGCACAGCAAAATAATGGGTATAGTTCCCCATACTAAAGGGGTGGCGTAAGCCACAAAACGATGGGCTAGGCTTGTAAATGCCCTCTGGCAGATAGTGTAGTATGAACCTATGAACCTATGAACCTATTTATTTTTTTATTTTCAATTAAAAAAAAAAAAAAAAAAAGAAACAGAGATCTTCCTTTCTCCATTGTTAGCTTTGCACAGCACTGATGTACTGCGCAAGCGTGGGAACACAAGTCCCATGAGCATGTGCAGTACATCAGAAAAAAGAGAAAACTGCAGAAGGGCAGCACGGAGGCATTATGCAAAGACATTATTTAAGAAAATGTCATTGTATAATAGCAATAACCCATGGAAGGGTGTGGGCAATGCTGGATTTACCCATGGTTGGCTTTGTTTGGTCACTCGGGCTTCACCCTCTTGATCAAACCACACCAGCCGTGGGAAAATCCAGTATTACCCACCCCAGCCGTGGCTTATTGCTTATGATTAGAAAAACTCAAAGATGGATCTACCCATATACCCAGGTCCTTAAATGAACCTACAGTTTTAATAACTGTGTGCTGCATTAAATAATCACCTTTCAATTTATGTCTCCCAAATCTCATATGCTTAGTTTTTGATGTATTTATCAGCATATTATTCTCCTGTGCCCAAATGGTCAATTTAGTCAAGTTATTTTGCAGACATGTCTTATCTGTAACACAAGTAACTAGTTCATCCAATGTCAGGTTGTCTGCATATAGTTTCATAGTTTAGTACTAGGCTATCTGCCCTGGGGCATTTGTAAGCCTAGCCATAGTGATGTGGCTTTCGCCACCCCATGAAATGGTACAAAAATGCACAGAATAGATTTAGAATACTGTGCCTCTGTCTAGTAGTGACACAATGAAGGTCCCCTTATATAATAGAATTAGTTTATTGTGCCCCTGTCTAGCAGTGACACAGATGTGACCCCTGGGGTAAACGTACGATCTCCCATCCACTCATCAAGATTTCTCTTGAAGAGAGTCGGTGAGGGGCTCTGTCTAACATGAACTGAGATCTTGTTCCAGAGCATGGGAAGCCTCTGGGTTATGAATCTATCCCTCCAGCATGTCCTATTCATACTTGTACCAAGGTTTAAGTCTTTAGCTCTCATGGTTCTGATGGATTTGGATTTTTTGAGGTGGATCATGTCCATCAGTTCCTGATTGGACATGGCCTTGTACGTCAGGCAGAGATCACCTCTGAGCAAGCGGTATGCTACTGAATAGAGCTGGAGTTTCTTTAGTCTGGCAGAATAAGACATATGTTGAAGACCCTTGATCCTCTTGGTGAGGTATTTTTGTGGTCTCTCTAGCTGTTGCAAATGCCGGATGAGGTACATACCAAATGGGGCATTATACTCAATCATGGGTCTGATGAGGGAGGAGTATAGAGGTACAATGACATCCTTGGATCTGGATGTGAATCACTTCATGATAAGGTGTGCAAGGTAGAATGTTTTTCTAACTACTTTGGCAACGTGGGTGTCAAATGAGAGGTCGCTGTCGACTTGGGTCCCTAGGTCTCTGATTACTTTTTCCATACTCAGTGGGTTGCTGTCTATGTGATAATTTGTGGGTACTTTGTTTTTCCCAAAGGGGATGACTATACATTTTTTGGCATTTAGTTTAAGGCCATGACTCCGGCACCAGTTGTCCATCTCTGTGAGGCCTTTTTATAGGATGTATGTGTCTGCTGGTGTATCGACTATGGCGCCTAGTTTGCAGTCATCTGCGAACTTTGTCAGCCACAACCCTCCCATGTTTGCTTTAACATCTGAGAAATAAATGCTGAACAAGAGGGGTCCCAGAACAGATCCCTGTGGTACACCACTTGTGACTGGCTTTGAGTCTGACATTGCTCCAGCGATTTTAACTTTATGGGTTCTGTCCTTTAGCCAGTTTGCAACCCATCTAGTGACATAAGGGTTTACATTTAAGCTGTTGAACTTATCAATGATGCCTGAGTGGGGTATTGTGTCGAAGGCTTTAGCCAAGTCCAGGTAGGCTGTATGGACTGCTTTGCCCTCATCAATGGCTCTAGTGACTGTTTTGAAAAAGTCAACCAGGTTCAAAAGGTAGGATCTGCCCTTCACAAAGCCGAACTGGGTGGGGTGAATTGTCTGTAGGTCCCCAATATCTCTGTTTATGAGTTCCATGATGATTCTTTCCATAGCTTTGCAGACTAGGCTGGTTAAGCTTATGGGGTGGTAGTTCCCAGGGTCTGTAGAGGTACCCCCTTTGTGGAGTGGGACCACTGTTGCTGTATGCCAGTGTTCAGGTACATATCCTGTAGTAAGGCTAAGGTTAAATAGCATTTTTATGTGCGGGTTTAGCTCCTCTTGGAGTTCTCGTAGCATGCAACCCGGGATACCGTCAGGTCCCATTGATGCTGTGTTTTTAGCTTTGTTGAGGGCGGCTCTCACTTGAAGATTTGAGATGACAGGGAGATTACATTCAGCTGGGATAAGTATTTCTTCTTTTGGGGGTGAGGGAAGGGAGAAATTTGCACTGAACCTGTCAGCCAGAATGTTGGCGATATCTGTGGGTTCAGTGTATTTTTTGTTGTTGTGAACTAACTCTGAGCATATCTGAGGGTTTCCGCCCAGGTTTCTAACATAGCTGAAGAAGGCTTTGTGGTTATCTTTAGTGTCCTTAGCGATTTTTCTCTCAAAGTTGGCCTTGGATGTTTTTATAAGAGAATGTAGTTTTCTGCTAGTGTTGATCAGAGATGTCTTCCCTTTATGGGATTTTGCTGTCGTGCAGTAGCTTCCTTCTTTTGGTATACAATTTGTTAATGGCTGAGGTCCACCAGACAGGATGCTTGCCTTTGGTGGAGAAGGACTTGGATTTATTTGGGATTGCATGATCCATGCATTCTTGGAGATGTCCATAGAAAGCATTTGTGAAGGATTCGGCATTGTGGGATGTGGTATCCACTGGCCCAGTGGGCTTAAAGGATACCATCTCAGTCTTAAGAAGAGTGAAGTCTGCTTTTGAGAAGTTTTTCACTGTGGTCTTTTGTGCTGGGGGTGGAGGTGGGATATGTATATCCTGGGTGATTAGTTTGTGGTCAGATCTCACTAGTGAGGGGTATACCTCCGGTGTGGAGCATTTTGTCCCCATGTTTGTGATGATCAGGTCTAGTATATTATCTCCCCTAGTGGGAGAGGTGACTAGTTGTTCCAGTGCATTTGAATTTATGAATTCCAGGAACCTTTGGGCTAGAGTGTTAGGGCTAGAATAATGTACCCAATCTATGTTTGCGTAGTTGAAGTCTCCCAGTATGATGGTATTTTGTGATACAGTCATATCCTCCAATGTCTTCAGGAAGGTTGAGTGGGGTTCCTGAGATTGGGAGGGTGGTCTGTAACATGCTACCAGTTGTATAGCAGTTTTGCCTATGGTTAGTTGCACCTGTATGGTCTCCAATGCTTCATGTGTTGCTACTAACCTGGAGGTGTGGGTGTCCTTGATGAATATGGACACTCCCCCTCCCTTTGTGGTTCGGCCCGGGTTTTGGGGCCAAAAAGCATGATACGAGGTATAGCCTGGTAGTGCTGGGGTGCTCTCAGGAGCCTTGAACCAGGTTTCAGTTACTGCACAGACATCGATGTTCTCCATACTGAGGAGTGCATCGAGTGCCTGCATCTTGAGATTTAGACTTCTGGCATTGAGCAGCATTACCCTTAGTTTTTTTCCATTTTTGTTTTCTAAGGAGGTGGGTTTGTCTTTTGAGCCTTGCCTAAAAAAGGCACTATGGGGGTGGCAAGAGCCTTAGCCAATATCCGGAAGCCCAGTGGTGACAGGTGCAAGACGTCCCTTGCGAAGCAGCATGGCTTGTCCAACATGTCATCCCAGGCAGACAAACATTGGATCCCCTTAGAATGACACCAGTACTCGAGCCAATTATTAAAGCTGATCATCTTGTCTTTGTATTGTGGCATCATTCTTGGTGAGGGCAAGATGCTGCTCAGGGTCAGGGTCATACCAGCCTGGGCTACATAATCAGAGAGCTCCTCTATGTCTCTTTTCATGTAGTCCAGGGAGGTACATCTCAGGTCATTCACGCCAGCATGGACAATGACAGAGTCATATTTGTACTTACTTTGGAGTGACCTGAGTGCGAGTGTTATGTGGCGGATCCTAGCTCCCGATAGGCAGCTCACAGTCACCCTCTCCTTGTTCAGCCTGGTAAGCGGGACATCAGTGTGTCTGACTATAGAGTCACCTATTACTAGTGTATCAGGCATGGTGTTTGGCCTTAAGGGCTGTGATTGATTGACACACTGATTTATTGAAGTATGTGTTGCATGTGTTTTGTTTTGAGGTGGTGGATTTTTGGATGTCTGCTTTGGGAGCCTCTGTTGTTTTGGTAAGTTTTTATTAGAGCCTCCGAGTATGTCTTTGTGTTTTTATGTGTTTGGTTTGCAGTTGTGGTAGGTCTATGTGGGACTGGGATTGTTGTGTGTGTGGTTACCATCTCCTCCTGTCTGGTCATGCCAGCCCTGAGTTGAGAGAGTTCAGCCTCCAGTTTGGCTATATAGTTGCATCTCTCACATGTATTTGTGTTTGTTGGGAGGAGGAGAGGGTTGTCTGTGTACATGAGACAATTGTAGCATTGTCTAAAGATACCCAGATTAACCAGCTGAACTGGAGAGGACACCAGTAATCTACCACTCGACATGCTAGAATAGTATAAGGGAGTGCTGTGCCTTTAAGGGAAGTGGATATTCACAGGGGTGGTAGGTGGATGTAGTGCTTACTTAGTACGAGAGTGCTTACTTAGTAGAGAAGTTTTGAGAACAAGTGCTAGGCTTATAATATAGCGAGTAGTCTGATTATACTAAGAGTAGAGCTTCCTTAAGGGAAAATTTGAAGAGCAGACTTGGCGGAGCCAGAAGAAGTTTAACCTTGTTTAACTGGCGCTGCGCTATGCGCACAACCGTGCAAAAATGCCCAGAAGCGGATTTTAAACAGGGAACTTCAAAAGAGCTAGAAATGGTCCAAAACAACCAATTACTACAGCTCTTGTGCTGAGGTCACTTCCTACAGGGACAGGTAGGCTGCTCAAGGCTCCCCACTCCCACTGGTGAGCAAAGAAACTTCCTTCTATCCAAGTAAGGTAATGGACAACACAGGAACTACACCACAGCCCAGAATACAACAATGCCTGTAAACTGGTCTAAACTTGTCGAGGAGAGGCGGGAAAACAAGGATTATTTTTTGGGGTTTTTTTTGTTTTTAGATAGAAACACACAGAAAATACAGAAACAGTAATAAATCAGTTACACAGGCTAGCACACTTTAGTGGGCAGCCTCAACAGTTAAATTAAACAAACAAACAAACAAACTTTCGATCAAATTCGACTAAAAAGTAACTTTAGGTGCAGATATTGAAATAATGCAGCAAACAGCTAAAAAAACAGTTTAAGCTTGTTTCGGGTAAGCTAGAGATAGACTGTAGAACACCTCAGATGAAAAAGTTTGGTTTGAAAGATACATTCTAAACAAGTAAATGCATAGGACAGAGCTCTTTGGGATGCCTTGGCTGTAACCAAGAATTTCACCTGTCCAATTGCTGTATGATGCTTGTCATATCTTATTTGTATGACATGCAGCTATCCATCTTATCAAGTTGTTCTAATTTATTGATCAGTGTTTTCTGTATGACTCTGTCAAATGCTGAAGCTAAGGGCAGGATGGTATGATGTCATAGTTCAGAAGCATTCTACCTTCACCAAGGATAACATAAAATTAACAGAAGATGATTGACTTTAATAATTGTCCTAACATTTGCAGTCATACCAAAGGGATTAACTATTTGTCAGTGTGGGAAGATATGGTCAACAGACTGCATTGTTTGCCAAGAATGGTCTGCATATGTCCCCTCTAGACTTTAGAATATTGGTTAAAACAGTCCCACAGTGCCTTTTTTAGGCAATGCCCAACTGGCAAACCTTCTGACATAGCAAAACCAAGGGAATCTAAAGGTATTACTGCTCAATGCTGGGATCCTTAACAAGAAACTCCACTCCCTCTAAGCTCTCCAAGATCTCCTCACCCTGCAGAATGCAGACATCTGTGCTCACCCTGGAGAATGCAGACATCTGTGCAGTTATCAAGACATAGTTTAAAGCCTCTGAGAACACCCTGACATTAAAGACTACAATGCTTTCCACACATTTAGGCCATCTACTGCACAGCCAGGAACTAAAGGTGGACGTGTCTCAATCTACATCAATAAAAAACTCACCTCAAAGATGGTCAAACAGGATGATGCACTTGAGCTTCTCCATGTCCAAATTACCATGAGCAAAATCCCACACCATATCCTTGCAAGGTCATCCGCTATAACCCAGAAAACCCATAGCTCATACGTAAACTTATGTGGGACTCACCATTCAGCCCAATGTCATGTGTGACTTTAACTACCCCACTATAAACTAAGAATCATACACAAGCCCAGACTTGAAGGTCCAGAGATTCCTGAACTTTGTAAAGTTTCTGAACTTTGTAAAAGCAAACACCTTGGACCAGATAATCTACAAACACACTAAGGGTGCAAACATACCAGTCATGGTTCTTACAAACATGGGAGAATGTTACATCCCCTAGTGTAGTGTCCTTTCTGGTAAAGGTGGACCATAAAGTTGACTTCTTTGAAATAAAAACCATACCTGGAACTCTAGCTAACATCATAACATTTAGGAACTATTCTAAGGCAAACTTTCTATTATTAAGTGATAACCTGCCAAAATATCAAGTCCCTTAAACCCTGAGAACACCAGCTGCCTATGTGGAATTCTTCACAAATCACGGTACAATCATGTTAATAGATGCATAGAAACAGCTGTGCCTAACAGAAATTAGCTCAGAACCAAGTCAAAAAAATATCATGGTGGAATCCAAACATCAATAGGTTGTATAACAAAAGCCAGAAATAGCAAAAATTAGTAAGTACAATTCAAAGAAGAATAAAAAAAAAACTCTCTTCAATCTACAGCTCAGAGTGGGAAATCAAGTCTACCAATGCCAATTTTGAGGTAAAAATAGCCTTCCAGGTCAATGATGACCATAAGGCTTTCTTTAGCTATATCTACAATTTCATAGGCAGTACACTACAGTGTACAAAACTAACTGTAAGTGGAGACATGTACCCTGAGCCAGAAGATAAGTCAAATCTACCAAATGACAAATTCAGCTCCAATTTTAGCCCTCTCCACCTGACTACCCCCACAGGAAATATCATCAACAGAACCAAATCCAGCACAAGGCAACTTAGGCAGCTGCCTAGGGCCTAGTTTTGTCTTGGGGTTCTGGTCATGCTAATAAAAAGAAACATTTTCCCACTTCTACAAATAAAAATGCTGTTCTTTATGTGGTGGAGCCCAAACTACTTTTAATTTCCTCCTAGCCATGCAGCTTCTTTCATTGACAGAAACTAACATGCACACATGCAGCAGGCACAGAAATTAGTTCAATATTTAAACTTCATGTGAAGGGAAGATGTTATTTATAAGAAGCAAACCAAACCTTTGCTTCTATTTATTTTGCTCAGAAGAGATTAAATAATACCACCACTAAAAGGGAAGCAAGTATTAAGTATTTTTTTTCATGTGTGTTATGTGCACATGCGTGCGTGCGTGCGTGCGTGCGTGTGTGTGTGTGTGTGTGTAATGCTCCAGGTATAAGGCATTGTCTAGTACTCAGAGTCTCAAACCATGCACCTTGTCTACAGAAGACAAGAGCCTGAATCCAGTTCAATTGCTAGACTTCAAAACGTATTGTTCTGCTAATGTTTAGAGTAGTCTGCTCTTAACTGTCACGGATTTTGGTTCATATTAGGTCCTGTCCTAACCAAGTCACTTTGTAGTAAATAGCATCATTATATTATCATAATGTTGCAAATGTGTTTATTTAGATGCAAAATAAAAAATAGCATAAAGTCTATATGCTTAATTTTAATATGTTAATTATGAATACATTTTAATTTAGTTAGCTTTTGTAGGCACATGAGTGTAAATTGCACTGAGTTTTTTCTCCAGTACTAACTTCAGATAAGTAAGGCTATGAGCAGAGCTGCTTCCTGTAGTGCATGGTTTGATTCCCACAACCTATACTTGTCTTCCATTTGACTCTGCCAAATTACTTCACCAGACAGTACTCCTGGGCTGATCCAGAAAAGGACACTTTTGCCCTGTTGGCTGTGCCAGGCTGCTAACAAATGTATTATACATCCATAGCTCTCAACCTCTTAGCATGAGACCTGGACACAGGTAAAAAAAATGGGTGGACAAAGGCCCCAAAATAGGAACAAACTTTAAATACTGCTCTTATACACATAGAAAGATACTAGAATAAAAGATTAATTATGATCATGATTTTTCTAGTGGATATTATTGTCTATGAAACTCAAATGCCTGTCTCTATTTAGTGACATCAGTCCTCAGTGATTTGCCAGAAAACCACAAATTTTATGAGAAACAGACTGAAAACATGAGGCAAATATCTGGACATTCTGAAAAATCTGGACAGTTGAGAGATATGTATACATTTGTGTATGAATCCAGGCACATCTCTTGTAATTTAATGGGTTGGCGGATGCATTTTCACCAAATGTGAGTTTAATGGGGAAAGACTCTCACTATTTCTCATGATAAGTCTGTTTTCACTGTAAGAATGTTTTGTTTTGTTTTGCTTTCTTTAGAAAATGACTGTCAAGTGTTGTTTCTGCAAAAATTGAAATAAAAGTTTTAAATGAAATCCAAAACATAGAAAATAGTATGTACCCTGACTGGTTTGAATAGTATTTATGGTAAGTGGGTCGAGATAATACCAAGTAATGGGAAATTAGTATAGCTAGTGCGGACAGGTTAATTTTCTTGCATAGAACCCCATTTGTCCACAACTCAGCTCTGTGGAGATTTTTGTTGCAACAATCCAGCATTATTAGACATTCAAACCTGTACTGAGTGATGTCAGAATGGATAGTCATTCTTGATGAAAGAGAAGACATGTGAGGTCAAAAATTAACTGGAGTGTATAATGCAGTCTCACTGAACTGCATTTCAGTAGGTCATTTCTGCAATATGTTCTGTATAGCCTCCATCAACTGCAGAGGGGTTGGTATTTGTTAGGCATATACTTTGCATTATTTGGAGTGGGCAACCATTATATCATCCTTGTTGAATATTACTGTGATGCAGTTTTCTCTACAAGATCAGATTGTAAATTATGTCTGCATTTAGTTAGAAATAACTTCTCTGGCAGTTATCACAGAGGACTAAATCTACCACTTTCTAATGAGCTGTTTCCTGTCCCAAGTGTGCAGGGTTTGAATCTTTCTACCTTCATTTACCTACTGTGTGACATTGAGCAAGTCACTTAACCAGACAGTGCTTTGGAGCAAATGGGAATTTGGACTAGGCTCCTTAAAGATCTCCAGGACTGCATGCCTAGTAACTGTAAATCTGTTGCCATAGTATGACAGACATACCCTATTGCATAGCTGATATAGTTCAGGAAATGTTATGGCAATATCAAATTTTTAATGTAATGCAAGCAATTTATTATTCAAGGTCTGCAGGCGCTGCATTTGTGGATGAAGCACTGAAATGCAAAGTTTTTTTGCTTGTATCAACCTCTGCATTAGTAATAAGTCTCTTTAATAAGGAATTTTATCAAATGGTATTTACTTATGCAGGGATTGCGCATATTGGTTTACCATATTTCATCAAGTGGTTAATATTTCCTGTGCTCTCATAAATATTCTTCTGGATCTTACAGTATGATGCGTGTGATCTTTACACAGTTTCATGTTATTTATCCAGATCTACCAAAAAAAAAAAAAAACACATACAATTTATTTATTCATAACAGTAAGGGATGTACACTGTCAACAAAGTGGCTATAACTGCTGGTGGGGGTAGGGGCTGGCTGCATATGAAACTATCTGTGTGCTGTTATCAAACGGTCACTTTAAAACTGTCTTTAATCTGGTTTTGCAGAACTTATGTGCATGTATGTGAATTAAGTTGAAATATTTTGGCTACTGTATGTTTGTGTGAAACAAATTTGAAAAATGAGACTGGTCATTATTATTTTTTCTGACACAGACATCTGAGAAGGATGCAGTCGACAATGTAGCTATATTATTACTGGGTCTGGAGGATGTCTTTGGATAAAAATATCTGACTCTGCTGAGGTGATAAAGTTAAAAAGTCATCTGTCTGTCTTTTTAAGTCTAGTGTGCATTTGTGTAAAATAGATTGTAATACTTTACTGTGGCCATTTTTATTCCAATCAGACAGTGATGTGTTCACAGTCAATAAAGTGTATGTAATTTCTGAGTGCAGATGGGTGGATTATGACAACAAATTAAGTAGCATTTTAGGGTTAAAATGGTCTGCGATGGGTACTTTTTTCATTATTAGTTCATACGTTTTGTTTCACTGTTTACTGGAAAAAATGTTCAAAACTATAAATTTAAAATGTACTTCAACCAGTGTTGCTGTATTACAGAAGAAATATCTGGATGGTGAATCAAAGAGCACATGTATTTATGCAGTATTATAAAAAGGTGTGCAGGGAGGCCATGGTTTGAAAATAGCATGGGCTGAAGGTACACTTAATCCACCACTGACAAGATACATCTTCAATGAATGTCAGCTTCAAGGCAGGAGAGATTTACTGTTGATTGGTGTTTGTGCTATTACATTTGAAATAAAAGTTTTACATTAAATCCAAATCTTTATAATAATTATAAAAGTAAAGAAAAAAATGTATGCATGTTGACAGGTTTGAAACTGTTTACATAACTGGGGAGAGAATGACAAGCAAGGGGACCCTGAAATGGCAGAGGGGTAATGCCCATGTCCATTACCTTGCTTGTACTCATATTTGACAATGATCTGGCTCTGATCATCAAAAATAACTCCCAAAGTATTAATAAGGAGCAGTTCCTAAATGCACTCTCCAAGGTGAAGTACACCACACTGATGGGCCCCAAAATACACATGATGCCTCCTAGAATGCATTCAACATAGCCTTTTAGGACTGCTGGAATCACTATTTAACTGTAAGCCTCCACACAGGCTTTGTGCTATGCAAATGGAGAACTGCAATGGTCATCTCTCTGCACAAGGGCGGGCCATCAATGGACAATAGTAACTATAGACCCATACATGTGATTAGTCTTATATGCAAAGCCATGAAAGAATTATCATGGATGGAAATTATTACTAATAACACAAGAAAACTTCAGACGCTAGATGTAGCCCAGTCTGGTTTAATCAAGGGAAGAATATGCCTACTCAGCCTGATGGACTTCTTCGAGAACGTCACCAAGGCAATAGATTATGGCAATGCAGTGCATATTGCTTACCTTGACCTGGCTAAGGTATTTGATACAATACCCCATTCAGACAATATAAATAAGCTCTTGTAATTAGGTATAAACTCCTGTGTTATGCACTGGATAGCCAGATGGCACTCAGATAGGACCCAGGAAGTTAGGATAAGGGAATCAAGCTCCACAAAGATGCCAGTCACTATCAAAACCCTTCAGGGTTCTGTGCTTGGTCCTCTCATTTTGGCATCTGTTTTACGGAAGTCAAGATAAAAGACAAGGAGCAGATGTCCAGCCACTATAGAAAAACTTTTGAGCTCCTATCATGAAAACTGTAAGTCTAAGAATGCGCAAGGAAGACTTTGGATAAAAGCAGACACGAGTGCAGAACCTTAGAGCTTTCTTGCAGTTGAATATGTCAGTCAGACATGGTCTTCACTGCATCTTCAGTTGTTTGGTATTTGGCTTGTTCAATCTTTTGTTCAAATAAGTACCCCACTGGGGGGGGGGGGAGAATTTTTGTCAGAAAATGCATCTTTCTAGTATCTTATATTTAGAAAAAAAGGAAAGTGTCTGTTTGGCAGAGAAATTCCTTATAGAGATCCTCACACAGCTTGTAATTTGAACCAATGGATGGAAAATCACAACTCCTCCCTTGGCTTGTTGTCTGTGTCTCTTTAGTCCTTGGGCATTGATAATTGGGAAAATTGGGGGATGTGTAGCTATTCTTAAGGAGGCTCTAGGACTGTTGGCCTAGTAACATACTATGATCCGTCTTATGAGCTTAACTTTGTTCTAGAACAATTCACTCTTCCACCTTTTTGAACCAGCTTATGAGGGTGATTAGAGGTCCCTAACCTGGACACCTGTCCTATTCACCTACTCATTGTTCTGACTTCAGCTAGTTGAGTACATGAGCTACAGGCTGTACTTCTGACTCAACTCTTTCTCATTTTTCAGATGGACAGGGTAATTTAAGAACCAGTCCTTCCTTCATGCCTAAATCGGTTTCTGAATTTATTTACCATAAATCAATATATTCATCTCCATGATTTCTTTTCAGAGCCAAAAAAAAGGGGGGGGGGGTCTTACATATGCTACATGTCCACAGACAACTCTACTACAACACTGAAACAACAAAGGACTTTAGAGATCCAAGGCAGCTCTTCATTTCAGTTGATAAAGAGGAAAATAGGCAACTAGTGTCAAAAAGTAAATTTTTAAATGGTTGCCCAATTCTATTTATTTTGGTTGCTCATACCTTAATAAGTCCCTTTTCTCAGAAGGTTAAAGTGCATTCCACCAGGGCAGTGGCTACTTCGTTTGCCTCTTTTCTCCTTGCCTGTACATATCCCTCTAGGCATTATCATCCCTTGGTTTTGAAACAGGAACGTCCTCAGTGTTAACACCCATACATCGTCTTTTATACCACCTCTAACTCATACTTCCTTCGATGTATGGTGCGCATGGAAGGAGCCCACAATATTTTGCATAGAAACCTAAATTCTAATCCTTGACAGGATATGAAATGCTTACTTACATACCTGCACCTTTTAAACTGTTATGAAATGCTTACTTACATGCCTGCACCTTCTAACCTGTTATGACATGCTTACTTACACACCTGCACCTTCTAAGCTGTTATGACATGCTTACTTACATACCTGCACCTTCTAACCTGTTATGACATGCTTACTTACACACCTTCACCTTTTAAACTGTTACGAAATTATTACTTACATACCTGCACCTTCTAACCTTACTGGCTTGAATCATTACACAGTACACGTTCAGTGACACTGTAATCACATTCTGACACAGCACACGTTCAGTGATGCTGTAGCCACATTCTGAAACAGCACACATTCAGTGATGCCATAACCACATTCTGTTAGAACATTATGAGATGGATTAATTGCTGCTGAGTTTTCTAATCTCATTGTGCTCTGAGACTATTAAACACATATTCACTAGTACTGCATGTTTTAACCTCATTGCTTTGTAACATTACTGGATATGTGTTCAGTGCTGCTAGGTACTCTAATTTCATTGTGTTATAGTACCATTACTAGATGCAGCCAGTGAGGCTGTCTTTGCTAAATTAATTTTATTATGACATTACTAGATCCATGTTTAGTAATGCTAGGGGTTCTAACCTCATTGTGTTATGACATTACTTTGACTTGTTCATTGTTGATGAGTGTTACTTTAATATTATCAGACATGTTCTGTGTTGCTGAGTGTTCAAACTTCATTGTTCTACAGCATTACCCAGTATTTTACAGTGATGCTGAATAATTGAACCCTATTGTGTGATGACATCATAAAACATGTTCAGTGATGCTGACCATCATAACCTCTTTGTCATCAGACAGAACTTGCATACAGTGACCTACTTTCAATATTTTATGACATCGCCAGACAAGTGTTCAATGATGCATGTGACCTGAAGTGGGTGATTTAAACTGAGGCTTGTATTCGTAACATTTATCTGATGAAGTCCTGACGATACAGGGATGAAAGTGCTCATCTTTATTGTTATTTTTTTTAATGAAAGAACATTAAAAGTTTGGTTTTATTCACTAATGGAACTACCTTCATTGCCTTTTTCACTTGAGTCTATTTATTTGGTTTTGTCCTGCTTTCTGGTTTTATGCTTGAAGGAAGCCAATAAGTCACATTGCTTGACTTGTTAAAGAAGTCTGTTATGGAGCAGAGATAGATGGTGGGTAATGAACCTAAGTCTCTATCATGTTTTATTTATTTGCTGATGTAGGCTAAGATCTCTTGTCCTGGTGTTAGCTGCACTGTGACAGCTTTCCACTGAGGCAGTGATCAAGGAGTCTCAATCCTCACCACAGACACCTTGAGAGACATTCACTTGGCACAAAAATAGATGCATACAGTATTTCCAGATGCAGCTCTCAGCACCAAACACAATTTCCCTGAAGAGCACACAGGAATCACAGTCATTCTTGGGGCTGGGTTTCCCTCTCTCTCTGCAGACCACAAATAAGATTCCCACTGACACAGCTGTAGATTTGAGTCCTCAGTCAAGTGTTCCAAGCCAAGACCTCCACCACCCTCTCTGTGAAACCAGTGCACTGTGTTCCTGTTCCAACTGACACATACCACTCTTTGAGATTTGATTTTCACACACACACACACACACACACACACACACACACACACACACACACACACTCTCCTGGGAAAGGCTGTCACAGATTTACCAGCTATGTCCTTACATGGGAAAGGCTGGTACAGATTTACCAGCTATGCCTTCTCAGCCCAGCCTATAAGGTAGATACGGCCACCAGAACACTCCAAAGCCAGCTACTCTAAGGCTCTTACAATGGTACCCAATTATACTAAGTAAAATTAATACTAATACAAATGGTAGTATTTGACCAATGCAGCAAGGCATTCAGGAGTGGCCACAGTGTCACCAAATAAATATAAGTACTCTGAAAGGTTAAAATATTCCCTAAAAGACCAGTCACAATAAAAGGTTTAAACATATTTAATACTATATAATAAAAGAATATGAAAATACTAATTATCTATTTATAATAAACACAGAGTTTCAATCACAGAAAATATTAAAAATAACACAAATGGAAAGGTTCACACAGATGCAGAAAAACAATATTTAGCTAATGTCACTATATTTTCCTGACTGATCTAAAGAATTACTAGTCCCTGGTTACTTACTAGCACAAGGCTAGATGATGTGGGTGAGTAGTCTTCCTTCTTTGTCAGGTTTCACAAACAGACTGCCCTGAGACTTCTGTCTCATCTAGTATTAAAACATCCTTTCAATGTGGGATTATAGATTGACATCACATACATCTGGTTGTCTTACTTCTGGTTCCCACACTACCCTCCTTTACTAGAAACTGAACCAGAATCTAGTACATATGTGTCATAATGCACACACATAGAGCTTTGCTAAGATGTGTTAATGCATCTGGAAGCCATAAAACCATTTCAAAAACTTCCACCCTTCCAGGGTAGCAATTAGTTCACCACTAAGGACAATGCATTAGGATTCCTAGTCCTGGTTTTTACAGACATTTTGTCTCTGGTTGTAATTAGAACTGTAAGATGCAATCTTTATGGCCATAACCTAAGTAATTTAATTTCAGACCATTTTTCAAAGTTAGCTGGACTAAGTTTAACCTCTTCTCTTTAAGTATACTCTGTTATACTATATTCATTTCAACAATTACAATACAGTCTGACATATAGGTGTATTTCTTTTCTGCCCAGCAGAACCCACTGTTGCTACATTTGTTAACACAAGCAACTTTACAAATACATTTTCAACTCAAGCACCTGTACAAATCAGTTTGATATACAAATGGCATATAATTCTTTGCAAAACTCCAGCTAGTTATGCTGGCATATGTTACACACCCACTGCTCTACTTATCCTGGCATAGCTGGCAATACCTCGCATCATCACGGAGACCAAGGATAACAGTGTAGAACAGAGCGTGTGTGCTGTATATTTAAGAAGAATTACAAGGACTAAATGTGGATATAAATAGTAGGCATGTGCTAGCTTCTGTGTCATTTTGAGAGTGCAGTCAGAGAGTGAGCATGTTTGTGTGTAATAGCTAGTTTGTATATAAGTTTACCTTAGTTAAAGTTCTTAAGCCTCAATCCTGATATGTTTGTACATAATAAAGCTGCTTGAACAGAACCCACAGAGTCTCATCTATTACATCCTGATTAGACAAATGACATTCTGTCAGAACTGGGATTCTAGAGACTGCTTTCCAGAGTTATGAGATGCAGAGTTAACAGGGAAGGTAAAATAAGAGAAACAAATGTGAAAAAGAGCCAGAAAAGAACCAAAGGTAATGAAAACCTGCACAAGCAGTTTATTTTATATAAAAAAAGATAAAACAGAGCATTACCAGGGCACAGACTGCATTATTAAACCACCGAGAGGCACAGAAGGTTTATTGATTAAATTAAATGTTTAAAATTAAGAGATCTGATAAAATAAGCATCAGAAAAGTACATAAGGGGTTTGGAATTACCTCAGAATTGCAAAACAGAAACAATTAAGGCAAAATGAGCATATTTAAAGCAAAACGGGCATGTTTAGAGTAAAATGAGCAAAAGAAAAGTATAATGGGCATAAAAAGAGATTAAACGAGCAAAACAAATACAACAACGGCAAAAAGGACACATTAAGTGTAAATAAAGCAAGGTGACTGCATTTTTTGGCAATGTTCTGTAGTTTGGCATAAACTACTATTTTGCATTAACTGAAGCCCTGAATTGCATAACTGCAGTTATTTGAAGTATTTTAAAGTGTGTAAAAGTGCTTACGGTGTGTGCTTATTACTGTGCATGTATTCTGAATAGTTTATTTGTGTGCAAAGTGCAGCTATTTCATGAAGTACAGTCAAAGTACAGCCACTTTGAAATGTTTCTTGTACTGGCTGTGTCTATTCACAAAGTGACACCATCACAGAGTGTTTCTTGCAGTATAAAGAGTTATCTAGCAAAGTACCACCATTTTGGAGAATTTGCAGTGTGCCGTGTACTGTTTATTCACAAAACGCAGTTACTTCAAAATGTTTCTTACTCTGACCTGATTCTGCCCAATTCATTCGCACAGTGCAGTTATTTTGAAATGTTTCTTACACTGATAAGAGGTGATTTCTGCAGTACAGTAATTTTAAGAGTACTACAGTGGCCGAGAGACTTATTTTGCAAAGTTCACTTATTCAGAGGCTTGTTGTGCTATTAGGCATAGTTACAAATACTGGCATAAATTTCTGGCATATGTATATGTGTGTGTGCTTGTGCATATTTGCAAAACCCTTCATTGGTATGTGTTAATATAGCAGACGAATTAGGAAAGCCCTCACCACTTGTGTTTTATTAGAATATTGCAGAGAATTGGATAATATTTGAGCAAGAGTACACTATTTTTATACAAGCAGCTTATTCTGACAAGATGCATGCACAAGGACATACATTTTGTTAAACCTAGCTGGTTCAGATGCCATTGAAAAACAGCATTCATTTGTGTATGCACCAGCAGTATATAAATCAAGGGAAGACCCTGAGTGTTTGAAGTGCAAATTCAGAGAAAGCTGTAACCGCCAGACAAATATTACATTAGAGAGGCATTTGTTTTCCACAAGAGATCAGAAATCAGGGGAAACTTTGGCTGCTTATATTTCTGAAATGGGAACAAAGCTAAAATATGTCAGTTTGGTGAGTTAAAAGACAAGTTGATAAAGGACAGGCTTGTATGTGGTATTAATAGTGCTGCTGTGAAAAAGATTTTGCTTTGTGATGGTGAATTAAAACTGAGATTTGTCAAATTCATGAAGTTACAGAAAGGCACACAAATATGCTTGCAAGTGATCAGAGCATGTTTATTGCATGCTCCAGAGCAAATGAAGGCAGCATGCAACATGTGGCAAACAGAAGCAGGCCTAAGCACATGTCAGTCACATCCCCTTCGGGTTCTCTGAGGAAATAACATAGTTTTCCAGCAAGTTCTAAGAAAGGAGCATGCTCAGTGCAGTATAAGCGTGAATCAGCAAAACCCAGATCTAGCTTTATAGTTAAATGTCACAATTGTGGTGCCAATCATGAGTCTAAAAGAAAAAAATGCTTAGCATTTGATCAGCAATGCCACAAGTGTAAAAAACTGAACCATTTTCAAAATTTGTGCAAATCAAATAAACCTCACACAGTTATAGAGAAGGGTCACTCAAAAAAGAAAAGTTGATCATATAGAGAGTTGCAATTCTTTCTGTGTAGATGGTGTATCAGTAATTGGTGACAAGGTTGATGCAGTGAGTTTGTTGGCAAAGAATGAAATATTTTGTGCTGTCCAAATCAATGGTAAATCCACTGAGCTCAAAGTACACACTGGTTCAAAGTGTAATGTTATGTCAACAGAAACATTTGCTAAAATGAGAGCTGGTGAACAACTCAATGTGGCTATTAGTGTGAAACTTGTTGGTCAGTATTGCTTTCATGTTATTTGGCTAGCAACTGTTACAGCTTTTTATTTTATGTAGTCTGAAGACCTGTGTTGTCATTATTGGGTCTCAGAGACAGTTTAAGAATGAATCTGCTTTCTTTTACCAAAGAAGTTCATCATATAAGTACATATCCTAGTTCCAATTTTTCTGAAGCCATTTTCTATGCTGATATTTTCGATGACAAGTTGGGCAAACTTCCAGTTACGTATTCTATGAAGTTAGACCCAGAGGTCAGTCCAATGGTCAGACCAGGAAGAAAAGTTCTAATAGCTATGCAAGAAAAAGTTAAAGCTCATTTGGATAAAATGGTACAGCAAGGTATAATTTGTCTGGTTACAGAAACAACTGAATGGGTGTCGTCCATGGTAGCAGCACAAAAGAAAGGCTCAGATGAAATCAGAATATGTATTGACCCAAGAGATTTGAACAAAGCATTAAAGAGATCACATCATCCAATGTCTACAATCAAAGAAGTTGCAGCCCTAATACTGAATGCCACTGTTTTTTCTCTCTCTGATGCAAAAAAGTTCATTTTGGTAAGTGATGCTTGATCACAAATCCTCATTACTGACTACTTTCAGTACCCTGTTTGACAGATACAGATTCTTAAAGATGCCATTTGGAATAAATTCTGCAAGTGCAGTCTTTCAGCATACAATGGAGCAATTTTTTTCATGTTATCCTTGTGCCATAAGAGTAGATGATTTGTTGGTTGGAGGTAATGGTGAAGCAGAACATGACAGAAACCTTAACAGAGTTGTAGAAAGAGCACATGAAATGAACACACATCTCAGTCCTCTAAACTATAAATTCAAACTACCAGAAGTTACATATGTTGGTCATTTATTTACTAGCACTAGCTTCACACCAGACCCATCCATGCAAGCAACTATTCTTGAGATGGCAGCACCTGATAATGTTCAAGCTCTACAGCATTTTCTTGGCATGGTCAACTATTTATGCAAGTTTATACCAGACTTCAGTGAGATAACAGCACCTTTGAGAGAGCTGAAGAGCAAAAATGTTACATTGGTTGGAACAGCACCAGAGAGCATTTGAAGACCTTAAGTGGAAAATTGCCACCCCATGTACATTAAAATACTATGATGTTAATAAACCAGTAGCTCTTTCCTGTGATGCTTCAAAATTTGGTCTTGGCGCAGTTATTCTTCAAGAAGGCAGACCGGTAGCCTATGCATCTAGAATCCTTACCCAAACTAAAATGCAATATGCTCAGATTGAGAAACAACTTTTGACAATAGTATTTGCATGTTCCAAGTTACATGATTATATCTATGGTCGAGCTATTCAGATTGAAACTGATCACCAACCTCTAGTTATTATTCTAAAGAAGCCTATGCATTCAGCTGCAGCGAGATTACAAAGAATGATACTCAAATTGCAAAAGTATAATTTCAAAATATCCTGTACAATAGGCAAACTTCATTATCTGGCTGATACCTTATCCATATCATGCAGAAATACAATGGAACAGCTTGATGCAGAGAATTTTGACTTTGATGTAACGACAGTGTATAATTGTTCTACCATGAGACTTGATGAGCTGAGAGATCATACAAATACTGATCCAATTTTTCAAAAGCTTAACCACTACGTTAATGTTGGATGGCCATCAAAGCAATCTAGTGTATCACCTGAAGTGCAAACTTATTTTCCTTACAGAGATGAGATGCTGATAGAAGATGGCATTATTTTTCAAAGGTCATAGAATCGCTCTTCCTGCTTCCTTACAACATGAATATATTCAGATTTTGCATCATAGTCACCCAGGTTCCAAATCTACTAAAAGAAGGGTGAGAGGACTAGTATTTTGGCTTTCTCTAATAAAAGACATTGCTAAAGTACTTCCTGCTTGTTCAGCATGCAATAGTACTAAACCACATTTGCAAAGAGAACTACTGAACTACTTCAACTAAGTCAAGTTCCTGAGCGACCTTGGTCAATAGTGGCCACTGATATATTCGACTGGAACAATCAGCATTACTTAGTATTGGTAGACTCTTATTTGAACTGGTTTTAGATCCATTTACTACGTAATCTAACATCCACTGCTGTTATCACTAAGTTGAAACATCATTTTTTGGTCCATGGTAGTCCACACAGTTATTTCTGACAATGGTACTCAATTTACTAGTCAGTTGTTTCAGACATTTGTAAAATAATGGGACTTCATACATGTTACTAGTAATCCAGAATATCCACAGTCACATGGACTATTCTGGCAAACCTGAACACCATTGCCTATTAGTTCCAGTTTATTGAGGCCTAAAGCTAAGAACAACAGAACCACTAGAGCACAATTATTCAGGAAGTATTCTTTCCAGAAGTCCAGCTATGATAAATTGAGCAAATTTCTTTGTCCATTGAAAGAAGGAGAGACAGTGAGGATACAAACGGCGAAATGTTTTGACAGGATTGGTCAATTAACAGGTATATGTACCGAGCCAAGATACTACTTCGCAGAATCTGAGGGTGTGGAGCACAGGAGAAATCACAGATGTCTTCTTCCTGTACCAGAATTGATATTCCAGCATTGTTCCTGTGATACAGACTCTAGATCTCAGAGCAATCCAGACAATGTTCCTGTTGCAGAAAGCGTCTTAACTTCTACTTCCATTCCTGATGATGTTCCTAAGGCTGAACATTCAGCAGAGACAGTCCCAGTTGCTAAATCTGATTCAACATTTTATATTACGTTTTGGCTATATTTCCAGACCTAGTGTGAAATACACAGTGACCAGAACTTGATTAAATATATATATGTATCTAGTTCTGTATAATTACATGATAAAGAATTATTTATGATTGAATGTTAACTGGCATTGTCAATATTGCATAACCTATTTCTCAAAGAGGGAGGATGTAGAACAGAGTGTGTGTCCTGTATCTTTAAGAAGCATTTCAAGGACTGAACGTGCATATAAATAGCAAGCACATGATGACTTCAGTGCCATTTTGAGAGTGCAGCCAGAGAGTGAGCATGTATGAGTGCAATAGCTAGTTTGTATATAAGTTTACCTAAGTTAAAGTTATTAAGCCTCAATCCTGATGTGTTTGTACATAATAAAGCTGCTTGAACAGAACCCACAAAGTCTTGTCTGTTTCATCCTGACTAGACTGGCGACAAACAGGATCTCTAAGGATGAGATATGGAAGGCCATAAGCCTATATAGAGCAGAGATACGGCTTTTAGTCACTCTTTGTAACTAAGATTCCTAAGATCAAAGATATTTTTGTTCAGTTAACTCTAGAGCTCTTCAGGTTTTGTGATGTGTTTAGTGAAGTACATGCTGAATGATGCATTATATTCTGTTATAAGTCTGATCAGGGCTGAATATAAGGGAACAATCACTTCCTTCAATTTGGAAGAGATACCTTTGGCAAGTATTTGTGAAATATGGAAGGGCTACAGTAGCCACATGGTGATCAAAGGAGAGGGAGCTATCTAATTAGGTGATCAGATCTCTAATCGTGATTTCACTTGATAATGGAGTGTTGTTACTGATGTAGGCTGCATTGATCTGTTGTTTCTGAAAGGGGATAACACATTTCTAGGTGTTTAGTTTCAGCTCTTTTTTTCTATGCACCAGGATTTTACTAGTCTAAGACCACTTTGAAGGGTATAAGTATCTTCATGGGTTTTGATAATTACACCCAGTTTACAATTATCACCAAATATGGACAGCTAAGGATTAATGTTTTCAGTTTTGAGGTCAGTAAAATGAATGCAAAAGATGAGAGAACCAAGGACAGATCCATGAGGGCTATCAACGGCTACCTTTCTCTGTTAGAAGAGGCATTTGCTTCATGGACAATATTTGTTGTCTCCTAAAGTCATTTAGTTATTCATTTAATAGAGATCAATGTTTAACGCCAATTGCTTCTTTACAATTACTCCATGTGGTATGATAATGAATGCCGTGTCTACATCAAGATACTCCGCATGAACAGTGTGACCACTGTTGACCACTTGAGTAATCTTTTCAAAGAAATTGATGAAATTTATCAGGCATGCTCTACCGTTTACAAAGCCAATTTGTAGTGGGCCGAGCTGTAATAAAATGTCTGGTTTTTGATGAATGAGCTCAGTGATGACACACTCCATTCTCTTACAGCTCAGACTTTTAAAGCTGAATTTCCAGGGTCGGTCATGGTTCATCTTTGTCATTCTCTTACAGGTCAGACTTTTTAAAGCTGATAGGTCTGCAGTTTTCAGGGTCAGGGATGGTTCACCTTTGTGGCAGGGCATCGCTGCAGCAATGTGTTATGATTTGGAAACATTGCCTATAGCTAAACTTAGATTAAGCAGCTTAAGGAGGGGTTCTGAAAGTGCATGTTTGAAGTTGTTTATCAGACAACCTGGTATATTATCAGTATCCATAGACAGAGTTATTTTGGTTTTGAAGGTACTTTTAGGGCACTTTCTTTTGTAATGGTACAAGTTTGATGTGACTCAGGAATTATTAGAGTTGGGACTGAAGTTTTGGGGAGATAATGTCAGCAAATGTATTTACTAGTGTCTGCACGAACATTTGGATTGGAGTGGTGTGAGTCATTCTGGAAAAGTTTAGAGCAATAATGCAAATAATTTCTTACTTATCCAACATAGCCAAAAAAGGACTTGTTATTCTTTACCTCAGGTGCTAACCAGTTCATGGTATGCTTTGCTGGCCTTTATAGTGTCCTGCATTTTCTGGATGACGTTTACTCTTCTCATGCTGAGGAGGTCTGGCCTTACCTTTGAGGATTTCCTTCTTTTTGTTATGCAGTTTGTTTACTGACCAGCAGAGTGGTTTATTTTTGAATTTCCTAATATATCCGGTTCTAGCATTAACTGTGAGATTGGTGTATTTGTCTACATGGACATAAAAAATCCTGACTACAGTTGGCTGCATATTCATAATCAGCTGTGGGAATGTCATGGGTAAGTTTAGAGATTTCATCACATAATTCTGTAACTCTTGCCCTTTTTGAAGTCTCAAAGATGGTGGTATCAGTTACTGCGATTAAAATCCAGATGATGATAGTCTTTCTTAAGGGTCCCTATTAAATCAGCGAACACTTAAAATAGCGAACGCTGTTTAATAGACCCCTTTTCATCAAAATGGTGAAATCCCAAATGCACAGAACAGCGATTTTTTTTCCCAGGGAAAAAAAATCACTGGGCTGATGTCCTTCATGGATGCATCTGCAGTCATAACAAGTGGGTTGTCCTGTCGTCAGGCAGCCCTGCAGTCGACCGGATTCCAAAGTCCGGGTCCGGCTTCGGCTGATGTCGCACTCCACCCGACGTCATCTCTGTTGGTCTTCGGGTATATAAGCATCAGCCGACGCCATTTTCCTCAGTCTTTCTTGCCGCGTGGCGCCCGAAGCAGAAGCTGTTCGCAAGTGCCGGTCGGTCGGATCCAGAGATTACTTCTACCGAATACTACTTCGAAGACTTCTAAAGCTAAGTACCCGTTGGGGACTCTTTCTTGCCTCAGCCGATGTCAGAAAAAGTTAACAATTGTTTAACCTGTGGGAAACAAATACCTCATAAAGATTTCCACTCTTACTGTCTGCCTTGTTTAGGCCCAGCCCACGACGTAGCAGCCTGTTCGGCCTGTGCCTCTTTCAACCGACGAACGCTTAGGCGTCGGTCGGAGTTTGCAGAACAGTTTTTCGGTTCTGATTTTGCGTACATTATGCCGTCGGATCCTCCGACTTCCCAATCTACCAAAAACGCAAAGATAAAGACCGACACTCGCGGTCCGCGGTTTCGGCCGAAACCACGGTAAAGCAAACATGAGTGTCTCGGTTTCGCCGAAACCGAGAAAACTGATCAAAGTACAGCTGAACCTATTCTTACAACTGAGGCCCCTGCTACAACTCTTGAATCGACCTCAGAAATTTTACCCACTACGGTGGTTGGATTATCAGACAACAATCCCTTGGATGTCTCTACCCCAGCACGTGGTGCTGCTAGGCCTCCAGCAGCCATGTCCATTAAGGCCTTCGCCAGGGCTAAAGCAGCCAAGACTACTAAAACAGTGCCTGTTAAACCCCCACATCCAGGCCCTCTTCTAGTTCTCAAATGCTTTCTTTGGCAGAAGATTTAATTTCTTTAATTAGAGGATCTCAATCTCACCCAGACAGGGCCTCTCAGCCCCCAGAGAAGAGACCTAGGGCAGAGCCCCCTGAGCCAGTATCTTCTGATGATTCTGCTGATGAATCAGACATAACTGACCAGCCAGAGGCTCCCTTCTCCAATTTTGAAGATTCTGATGCTGAAGAATCCATTCCAGCTGCTTCCCCACCAGAAGAATTCTCCTTTGGGGAAACCTTGCATGCCATGCGAGAACAGTTCCAATGGCAGCAACAGGATTTTTCAGACTCCAGAAAAAGACTTAGGACTTTTCTGCACCTCCCACAGCACAGGCCCTTAGCTATACCTCCTGTTCTCTCTGTGGTGGATGATGCTTTCAATGATGTTTGCTCCGCTCCAGATTCTTTACCCCAGCCCCTGCCAAACCAGACAGATTTTACAGGGTGCCAGATACTCATCACCACCTTTACAAGGCCCCACTTGCAGACCCAGAAACTATATCCCAGGGTCCCAAGGCAGTAGCCGCGACCACAGCTAAAGACCCTGTTCCTTCTGAAAGGGAAGCAAGGTCATTAGACAGATGGGGTAAAAGGTCTACACTTCAGCTACTCTCTCAGCTAGAGCTTTAAACTGTCAGTTTCACATGATACAATACCAAGAGTTTATGCTTGATCAGTTAACTAAAAACTAACCACTGATGAATCTCTTGATAAGAAATATGTATTTGAGATGGTAAATAACATACAACAGGTTAGCAACCATTCCTTAAAATGTGGCTATGATGCACTGGAGGCTTCATTTAGATCAGCCATGACAGGCACAGTGATAAGAAGGCATGCATGGCTAAAGGAACAAGCTTTACCGGATCATGTTAAAGCTAAGTTGCTAGATGCTCCTATGGACAAGACAAGTTTGTTTGGTACACCTGCCCAGCAGGTTATGAAGAAAATGGAAGAGAAGGCAAAATCTGTTCAAACTGTTAAAGATTTCTTGCAGGTTCAACCCCAAGGTTTAGCAGGAACTGGCCTGCCAAAATTGGTCCTTTCCTGACTCCACAAAATTTCAAAGGGGCAGGAATAGACGTTCCAGAGGCAGAAACCAATCCAGAGGAGGTGCCTACAGAGGACGACAGTGGCAAGGTAACAACAGAGGCACAGACACAGCCACTGCCACTACATCAGCACAACCACAGTGACTTAATCCTAAATCCGCCTACCAGGGAACAAATAGCAGCTCCTCTAGGCGGAAAGTTAACCTTATTTTCAAAGAACTGGCACTACATAACAAAAGACAAGTGGATTTTACAAACCATAGATCAAGGTTACCGGTTTCACTTCCACACTTTACCAGTCAAAAGAGGAATGCCAAATCTACCTCCAAATCAAAAACAGAGGCTCTACGCCAGATAATGGAGTTAGCAAACATGAGAGCTGTGGAAAGAGTGCCAACAGCAGAACAAGGAAAGGGGTTCTATTCCAGACTATTCCTAGTTCCAAGAAAGGAAAAAGTTGGAGACCAATTCTCGACCTGTCCACCTTAAATACATACATCATTGTCCCAAAATTCAAAATGCTGACCCTACAGCAACTTCTTCCCATGCTGGGCAAGGAGTCTTGGCTGGTAACTCTAGATCTCAAGGAGGCATACCTGCACGTCCCCATTCGACCAATCTGCAGAAGATACCTCAGATTTCTTGCAGGATCAGAGCACTATCAATTCTCAGCATTGCCCTTTGGCTTATCTACTGCGCCCAGAGTATTCACAAAATGCCTGGCATCAGTAATCGCCCATTGCAGACTACAGGGAATTCAAATTTACCCATACCTGGACGACTGCCTGCTACAAGGGGACAACAAAAGCAAGCTGACAACAGATTTACAAAGGGTCATTTACTTGCTACAAGGACTGGGATACACAGTCAATTTACAAAAGTCAAGGCTGATACCATCCCAAACAAGGACATTCTTGGGCGGGGAATTGGACACAGTACAACAAATGGCATTCCTGACTACAGAAAAACAAAAAGAACTTCCTCTTTACTTCTTGGCACTAACAAAACTGAACAAGTTAACAGCAAGAAAAGTTCTGCAGGCCTTGGGCTTCATGGCATCATGCATAATCTTGGTCCCATTTGCCAGACTACATATGAGGAAACTACAGTGGTACCTAAAGAATTTATGGTCCCAACACAGACACAGTCTAGAAACAGAAATCCCACTAATCCCATGCTTAAAACAGGAGTTCCTATGGTGGGCTCAGGCATGCCAGTCAAACCCAGGCCTACCCTTTCGCAGATGTCAACCAAGCCAGACCATCACAACAGACGCTTCAGACCTAGGATGGGGCCACCCACATGCTGGACAAATGCGTGCAAGGATTGTGGACACAGGATCAACTTCACCTGCACATCAATCTAAAAGAAATGCTGGCAGTAAAACTGGCAATACAAAAGTTCAAACCATTTCTCAAAGAGGGCCAGTTGATGATAAGGACAGACAACACCACAGTCATGTGGTACATCAACAAACAGGGAGGCACTCATTCATACCCCCCTATGCAGAATGACCTTGGAGCTGTGGACCCTGGCACTCAGCTACAACATTCAGTTACAGGCAATATTTGTACCGGGGAAAGACAATACTCTAGCAGACATATTAAGCAGAACCACTTCGGATGCCCACGAATGGAAGCTGCACCCGGACATCGTCAAGACCATCTCAAAGAAATGGGGAATGCCACAGATAGACCTATTCGCATCACCTCTCAATCACCAGCTCAAAAAATTCTGCACAAGGACATTCCACCCACTAGCATGGAAAGTGGACTCACTCTCCTTCAACTGGAAAGGCCTAACAGCATATGCATTCCCACCTCTTCCTTTGATACACAAGGTACTACTAAAAATCAAGGAAGAACGTCCAAGGATAATCCTGATAGCTCCAAACTGGCCAAGACAACACTGGTACCCACTACTGAAGAGCATGTCTCGGAACAATATGTGGCCAATACCCCCTGATGCCTTTGATGTTAACTCAGAACAACTACAGCATCATACATCCAAACCTAAAAACGCTGCAACTGACTGCATGGAACATCACATAGCAGCAGCTAATCCAGAACTTTCCCAAAGAGTTAAAGACATTATTCTTGAAGCACGCAGACCTTCAACAAGAAGGAACTATGCTGGAAAATGGAAAAGGTTTGTCATTTGGAGTACGGAAAGAGGAAAAGATGTGTCAAACATAGATATGCCTAACATTCTGGAGTATCTGGCCGAACGTCTTCATTCAGGCCTGTCCTACTCCTCCATCAAGATACATGCATCAGCTATTTCAGCAGAATACAGCTTTGATCCACCTGTTTTTTCGCACCCTTTGCTCAGGCAGTTCCTCAGAGGAATCAAGAATGTAAAACCTCCAAGGAAACCACCATTACCAGCTTGGGATTTAAACTTTGTGCTAGAAAAGTTGACACTATCACCCTTTGAACCAGCAGCAACAGCAGACCTACAACACCTGTCATGGAAAACTGCTTTCCTACTAGCAATTACTTCAGCAAGGAGGGTTTCAGAACTACAGGCCTTAATGGCAGTGCAACCCTTCCTAATCTTCCACCAAGATAGAGTGTCCATGAGGACTAATCCTACATTTATGCCCAAGGTGGTATCCAGAGTGTCTTTAAACCAGGCAATCCACCTACCTACCTTCTTTCCCAACCCACAAAACAGAGGGAAAGAATACTGCATACCTTGGATGTACATAGACAGCTACGCTACTACTTGGACAGAACAAAAATAGCAGAAAGACTGACCAACTTTTTGTAGCCTATGCAACAGGAAGGGAAGGAAAAGCTATTTCCAAACAGACAATCTCCAAATGGATAGGAAATTGCATACGATACTGTTACTCCTTCCATGGAAAACCAATTCCACAGAACATAAGACCTCATTCTACAAGGGCAACAGCCACTACCACAGCCTTCTTACGAGGAGTGGCAACCAAAGACATTATTGAGGCGGCTACTTGGACCTCCGTGCATACATTTGCCAAGCATTATAATTTGCCTCTATATTCCAGATCCCGAGCAGGGTTTGCCACTGCTGTACTGCAAGGGATCCTAAACACACCATAATCTACTTTTATCCTCCTCCCTAGTTGGCTATGGTATTCTACCCACTTGTTATGACTGCAGATGCATCCATGAAGGACATAGTACAGTTTTGTACCTACCATAAATGTAGATGTCCGAACTGGATAGCATCTGCAGTCAGGATTACCCTCCTCCTTCCCTCTGTGGTACTCCTAGGGTGTTTACCCTCCTAATAGCTAGCTGTTGGGGGGGAGTCTTTTATGGTGTATTTGTTTGTATATATGTACATATATGCTTATTGTTGTGTTTACCTCTATCTATTTGGAAACATTGGCATCTATCCAAATTTTAGCCTGCAAGAGGGCTACTGGCATCTGGGGCAAGAAACACTGAGGAAAATGGCGTCGGCTGATGCTTATATACCCGAAGACCAACAGAGATGACGTCGGGTGGAGTGCGACATCAGCCGAAGCCGGACCCGGACTTTGGAATCCGGCCGACTGCAGGGCTTCCTGACGACAGGACAACCCACTTGTTATGACTGCAGATGCTATCCAGTTCGGACATCTACATTTATGGTAGGTACAAAACTGTACTTTTTCGGGACTTTGCCATTTCCTCCACTGTGGTGCGATCTTGGAGTTGGTATATTTAAGTAAGTGGGTGTGGGGAGCTGTCGGGGGGAATGGGGGACAAAGCACCCTACTTTATTTTGTGTTTGTGTTTTTTTTTTTTTTTTTACAAAGCAGCAACGTTGTTCCGTGTCTTCAGCATTTTGCAGTTTTGACATTTTAGGGTCAATTATACAGTGTTCGCTATTTTAAGCATTTGCTGTTATATATAGACCCTTTCTTAACTGGGGTGGAGTTTGGGGTGGGGGGCTTGAACAGGTGGGAACTGTGCTACTGATGACCAGATCAAGAATGGTTCTGCCCAAGATGTGTAAATGAGGACCAGACCAAGATTATTTTTGGCTATGGTGGGTTTAAGGAGAATTTGATTCAGGAAGTTTAGTTTATGCAATCCAAAAATCATTGCACATCCCCTACATATGCGCCAGTCTATGGAGGGGTAGTCAAAATCATTGAAGATTGCAGGGTAGTTGCTTATAGAGGTATCTTTTAGGAACATAAGGAAATGTGCATGATCCCTGGGTGTCATGGAGGAACATCTATAATAGGCTATAGACTGGAAGTTTGACTTGGCCAAGGTAAGCTGGAGTTGTAGGAGCTCTCTGTTGGAGTCTCTGGGTATCATTCTTGAAGGAGTAAGGTAATCAACAAACATCAAGACTCTACTGTAGTTTCTAACAGTCCTAAAGACATGGTAGACACTAAGTAAGCCACAGAACGAGAGAGAGAGAGAGTGTATTCCTTAAATTGGAACCATGTCTCAGTAGCAAGACATACATGGGCGTGTTCCTTTTGCAGAAGTCCCTCAAGATCAGGTAGTTTATTGTTAAGACTCCTGGCTTTAAAAAGTGCCACCTTGATGTTGCCTGATTTGAGATTTGATGTATTTGTTTAATTGGGATGTTAATTAGATGAACTCATGGGTTTGTGGGTTCATAAAAGATTACTAGGCTAAAGGCTTAGGACCCCTTCTAAGCCTTGTCAATATCACCTGAATTTATCCGATATATGGTCCCCAGGGGCAAGAGGATGGCATAGGTTTGTGCCTGTGCATTGAGTATTTTACAGATTGCCCCTGTCTATAAATTACATAAGTGGTACCCCAAGTGTGAATTTGCAATTCCCCATCCATTGATCCAAATTACATTTGAAGAGGGCCAAGGAAGGGCTCTGCTTAACCTGAATAGGAAGCCTGTTCCAAAAAAGGAACAATCGATGAGACACTTATCTGTCTCTCCAGCATGTGGTCACAGCTGAAGCACTTAGTGTATGAAATGAATGTTTCCTCAACCTAAAAAGGCACTATGGGGGCAGTAAAGACTTTAGCCAGTATTCAGAAGCCCTTAAAATTGGGATGCAGGCCATCCTTAGCAAAACAAGTTGGACTGTTGATCACCTCATCCTAGGTTAATACATTCTGGATCCATTCGAAATGACACTTGTAATTTAGCCATGTGTTAAGTGCAGTAATCTTCTTCTTATATTTAGGCATGATTCTCACTGGAGTGTGCATTCTAATCAGAACCTTACCTTTATCCGACGTCTGCATAGCAACTTCTAGCATGTTCTTCTGCATGTTTCACAGGGTTTGCACAGCAGGTCGTTCACTCCCACGTGGAGTACTATCATGTCAGAGTCATACTTGCTAGGAGAAGAGGGTCTTAAGGGCCATTGTTATGTCAGCAATCCTAGATCTCTAAAAGCCAGTGGACTGTAACCCTGTCATTGTCCTGCCTGGTGAATGTGGAATCTCTACGTCTAATAAAAGAGTTCTCAATCAAAAACAAGATTCTTACCAGAAGCAAGTTTACAAATAATACATTTGAGGCTGATGTGTTGCTTGTGACTTGTTGATGTAGGTATGCATGAACTGGATGTGCAAAGGGGATTTATATTTGTACTTAATATTAAGAGTGCAAAATAAAGCTGTCCAAATACCAGTAAAACGACCCATAGTCCATCAATAATCCACTTTATTAAAAAACGAACACAGGAGCAACTACCATAAGCACTTTTGTCTTAGGCACAAGACTTCATCAGATACTCCTTCATTATTTTGCTTGTCTTTTATACAAACATCAATTAATTAACAATCACAATTAACCATTTAAAACAACATCACCAAAAATAGTAAAATGTCATCCTAAAACAATGTTTCAGGAAATAGTAACTTAAGTCTTAATACTATGTTGAAATTTTAAAACGTCAAAAATTATATATATATATATATATATATATATATATATATAGTCACCTACTAAAAATGTTCCTAAATATTTAATCTAAAAAAACATTTAATCAAAATTAATAAAAACATTATATATATATATATATATATATATATATATATATATATGGATCATCTTTATATCCTCGAAATCGCGTTTCACCAACACACTAATCACCGACACCAAAAGACCGACAACAAAAAATACCGACAACGCAAAACATCGAAAACCATTACACCAACACACTACACGTAAACAACACAGTACACTACATAACATATCCACTATCCCTAACCCAAACCCTAACCCTAAGGTCCGACACTACGCACTTACCCTACCTGCACCCTAACCCTAACTCACTTACCCACCCCTAACCCCAAGATCCGACACTACCGCACACTCAACCTACCTGCACCCTAACCCTAACTCACTTATCCACCCCTAACCCCAAGATCCGACACTACCGCACACTCACCCTACCTGCACCCTAACCCTAACTCACTTACCCACCCCTAACCCCAAGGTCCGACACTACCGCACACTCACCCTACCTGCACCCTAACCCTAACTCACTTAACCCACCCCTAAACCCACAGTCCCTCACTATCGCACACTTACCTGTCCGCTCCCTAACACTAAATCCCTCACTCGATCGCACACTTACCAAGTCCGTCGGGTTCTCACCTTGTCGGTCATCTGCGTTGTCGGTGTTTTCATCCCGTCGGATTCCGTGTCGGCGAAACGCGCTGTCGGGCATCTGAAGGTGACCCATATATATATATATATATATTATATATATATATATATATATATATATATATATAGGTACTTAATCAAATGTGCAACTATGCAAACGTAAACAAGTTATATAATCACACTGTGGAAGCTTTTTGTACCAAAACTGGTTTAACAGAAATATATTCATTTAACCCAGGTGGTGCATTGGACCTTAACCTGAGTTGCCATACCAGTTCTTTGTTGAGTAACATATTTTTGTAATCACCACCCCCTATGTAATTTCTAATAACATCAATGATGCCAAATTTGTATCCCTGTTGTTTGAATCTGTTGGACCAACACCTTCTTTTTCTTTTAGGACAGGTTTTAGTCTCGGAATAAATATGATGGTAAGGGCACAGTTCCTTGTGGTGGTTGTAAACAGTGTTCCAATATTTTGAAAGAGGGTAGTATTAAATTAGAAAATGGCCTGGGTAGTGTTGTTAGATTCTGCAGAGGTAACTGCTGTACAAAGATGTTAGTATAGTTGGCTGTATGTAATGAATGCCCCGCATACTATGTGGGTAAAACTGAAAGGCCATTCAAGGATAGAATTTACGAACATTGTTACAATGTTAAAAATAAGAAAGATTCTAGTGTGTTATATAAACATTCTATTTACTGCAGCACTTTTAGTGGATTTAGTGTGTTCGTTTTTTAATAAAGTGGATTATTGATGGACTACTGGTCTTTTTACTGGTATTTGGACAGCTTTATTTTGTATTCTTTGTTGGACTTTGGTTTTACTCCTTAATAGTACTTAATATTAAGAGCTCAAGGAGGCTTGCATAACCATCATTAGGGACCCAGGAAACCAGTAGCTACCAGAGACTTCCAAATATTCTCTGGTTGTATGTGACCCTACAAATGCTGCATGATGTTCAAGAAAAACAGATGTAGGGATAGTAAAGTCTCGAGGGGAAGCCTTCAGGATAAAGTTCACTGGGAACCCCCAAATTACTAACACCAGCCAGGAGGCTTAAGTAAAGAATTTTAAATGCTGTCAGCCTATGACATTTTTGTGTTGTCTGTATGAGAATGTTGCATGTGTGTGGCTGGCGGTGTGATGATGTGATGGTCATTGCATGCAATATCCTACAAGATGGATGAGTTTATACTGGGCTAATGATCACCGGGGTCTTTACAGTCCCAGCCATACAACCCAACCCAGTTTTGTGCCCAAGTTACTTGGATGCCTATGTGGTAGGGTATGTTAGTAAGAAGGCAGCTAAGGGTTATGGGGGGTATGTATGTATATATCTTAGCTTGAGACTAATTTACTTAGTGCCAGCCTGTGTCCATCAGAGATGTGGGGGCTGGACCAGTGGTGAATTTGCAATTTCTCATCCAATTATCAAGGTTTAATTCAAATAGGGTCAGAGATGATCTCTGCTTCGTGTAGACGATGAGCTTATTCCATAGTGTGGGGGTCCTTTGCGATATATATCTGTCTTGCCAGCATTTTCTATTTATGTCACAGGCAAGGTTCAGGTCCAGGACCTAGTGTTTCTGATGCTGTTTGTTTTGCGTATGTGCAAGAGATCCATCAGAGCTGGATTTGAGGATCCCTTATATGGCAGGTGTAGATTACCTCTCAGTAACCAGTAGGAGATTAAGTAAAGAGTTAGGGCCTTAAAGTGACCAGTGCAGGACAGGCGGAGACTAAGTAAAGAGTCAGGGCCTTAAAGTGACCTGTGCAGGACAGGTGGAGACTAAGTAAAGAGTCAGGGCCTTAAAGTGACCAGTGCAGGACAGGTGGAGACTAAAGAGTTAGTGCCTTAAAGTGACCGGTGTAGGACAGGTGGAGACTAAGTAAAGAGTTAGGGCCTTAAAGTGACCAGTGCAGGACAGGTGGAGACTAAGTAAAGAGTTAGGGCCTTAAAGTGACCAGTGCAGGACAGGCGGAGACTAAGTAAAGAGTCAGGGCCTTAAAGTGACTGGTGCAGGACAGGCGGAGATTAATTAAAGAGTCAGGGCCTTCAAGTGACCAGTGCAGGACAGGCGGAGACTAAGTAAAGAGTTAGTACCTTAAAGTGACCGGTGTAGGACAGGCTATATGTACCCTGGATTATCTGGTGAGGAACCTTTGAGGGCATTCCAGCTGTTTTAAGTGCCTGGTTAGGTACATTCCAATGGTGGCTTTGTACTCAATGATGGGTCAGATAAAGGCAGAGTAGACTGATTCTATATCTTCCTTAGACCTGGATGCCATACCCTAGGTTATTAGTTGGGCAGCATAGAATGATTTTCTTACTATCTTGTCTATCTGTTGGTCAAAGGACAGGTTACTCTCTACATATGTTCCCAGATCTTCACGACTGGGTTATCTCTAAGGGGTGTTTTATGAATGGAGTAATTAGCTTGGGCAGATGATTTCTGAAAGGGCAGTATAATATATTTCTTCACAATGAGTTTTAATCTGTGACTATGACATTTGCTATATATTTACACCTGTCACAAAAAGAATCTATACAGTTGACCAGGAGTTCATTTTCAGTGAGCATGATGCAGTTAATACACTGCCCTAGGATACCAAGAGCTAAAAAGCTAGCAATGGTAAGAGAAGTGAATTGCTGACCTTCCAGAATATACCATGCTTTTGAGAGATCCATCTAAGATAATGAATTAAGGAAGGACTGTGTGAGAAGTATGGATGGAAAAGTTAAAAGTTTACTTAAGCTATAGTACTGTTTTTTTAGATACAAAAGATAACTATTAAAGTTCTGTTATACCAGCAACATGCAGCCCAGCACTGTCATTCTTTGCTTACTGCAATATGGTCTAGCCTTGTATGAAAGCATGCCTAATGCCTTAAATAGGAAGGTCGATGATTTGGTGGTACTGACGTGCCTAACTCCTTAAATAAGAAGGTCAATGATTTGGTGGTACTGACATGCCTAATGCCTTAAATAAAAAGGTCAATGATTTGGTGGTACTGACATGCCATATGCCTTAAATACGAAGGTCGATGATTTGGTGGTACTGACATGTCTAACTCCTTAAATAAGAAGGATGATGGTTTGGTAGTACTGACATACCTAACTCCTTAAATAAAAAGGACGATGGTTTGCTGGTACTAATATACCATATGCCTTAAATACAAAAGTCGATGATTTGGTGGTACTGACATGCCTAACTCCTTAAATAAGAAGGATGATGGTTTGGTAGTACTGACATGCCTAACACCTTAAATAAAAAGGTCAATGATTTGGTGGTACTGAGGTGCCTAACTCCTTAAATAAAATGGACGATGGTTTGGTGGTACTGACATGCCATATGCCCTAAATAAAAAGAACGATGGTTTGGTGGTACTGACATGCCATATGCCTTAAATAAGAAGGACGATGGTTTGGAGGTACTGACATGCCTAACACCTTAAATAAAAAGGACAATGGTTTGGTGGTACTGACATACCATATGCCTTAAATATGAAGGTTGATGATTTGGTGGTACTGACATACCTATCTTCTTAAATAAGAAGGATGATGGTTTGGTAGTGTTGACATGCCTAATACTTTAAATAAGAAGGTTGATGATTTGATGGTACTGATGTGCCTAACTCCTTAATTAAGAAGGATGATGGTTTGGTGGTACTGACATGCCTAACGCCTTAAATAAAATGGACGCTGGTTTGGTGGTACTGACATATCATACGCCTTAAATAGAAAGGATAATGGTTTGATAGTACTGACATACCATATGCCTTAAATACGAAGGTCGATGATTTGGTGGTACGGACATGCCATATGCCTTAAATAAGAAGGATGACAGTTTGGTGGTACTGACTTACCATATGCCTTAAATAAGGTTGATGATTTGGTGGTACTGACATACCATATGCCTTAAATAAGAAGGTCAGTGATTTGGTGATACTGATATGCCACATGCCTTAAATAAGAAGGATGACGGTTTGGTGGTACTGACTTACCTAATGCCTTAAATAAAAAGGATGATGGTTTGGTGGTACTAACATACCATATGCCTTAAGTATGAAGGTCGATGATTTGGTGGTACTGACATGCCTAACTCCTTAAATAGGAAGGATGATGGTTTGGTGGTACTGACATACCTAGCACCTTAAATGAAAAGGACGATGGTTTGGTGGTACTGACATACCATACGCCTTAAATAGAAAGGATGATGGTTTGATAGTACTGACATACCATATGCCTTAAATACGAAGGTCGATGATTTGGTGGTACGGACATGCCATATGCCTTAAATAAGAAGGATGACAGTTTGGTGGTACTGACTTACCATATGCCTTAAATAAGGTTGATGATTTGGTGGTACTGACATACCATATGCCTTAAATGAGAAGGTCAGTGATTTGGTGATACTGATATGCCACATGCCTTAAATAAGAAGGATGACGGTTTGGTGGTACTGACTTACCTAATGCCTTAAATAAAAAGGATGATGGTTTGGTGGTACTAACATACCATATGCCTTAAATATGAAGGTCGATGATTTGGTGGTACTGACATGCCTAACTCCTTAAATAGGAAGGATGATGGTTTGGTGGTACTGACATACCTAGCACCTTAAATGAAAAGGACGATGGTTTGGTGGTACTGACATACCATACGCCTTAAATAGAAAGGATGATGGTTTGATAGTACTGACATACCATATGCCTTAAATACGAAGGTCGATGATTTGGTGGTACGGACATGCCATATGCCTTAAATAAGAAGGATGACAGTTTGGTGGTACTGACATACCATATGCCTTAAATAAGGTTGATGATTTGGTGGTACTGACATACCATATGCCTTAAATAAGAAGGTCAGTGATTTGGTGATACTGATATGCCACATGCCTTAAATAAGAAGGATGACGGTTTGGTGGTACTGATTTACCATATGCCTTAAATATGAAGGTCGATGATTTGGTGGTACTGACATGCCTAACTCCTTAAATAGGAAGGATGATGGTTTGGTGGTCCTGACATACCTAGCACCTTAAATGAAAAGGACGATGGTTTGGTGGTACTGACATACCTAGCACCTTAAATGAAAAGGACGATGGTTTGGTGGTACTGACATACCATATGCCTTAAATAAGAAGGTCGATGATTTGGTGGCACTGACATGCCTAACTCCTTAAATAGGAAGGATGATGGTTTGGTGGTACTGACATACCTAACACCTTAAATAAAAAGGATGATGGTTTCGTGAAACTGACATGCCATATGCCCTAAATAAAAAGGACGATGGTTTGGTGGTACTGACATACCATATGCCTTAAATAAGAAGGTCGATGATTTGGTGGTACTGACATGCCATATGCCTTAAATAAGAAGGTCGATGATTTGGTGGCACTGACATGCCTAACTCCTTAAATAAGAAGGATGATGGTTTAGTGGTACTGACATACCTAACACCTTGAAAACTAGACGAGCCACCAAGATAATCCAAAAAAACTGCCAATGAGTGCAAATCAGAGTCATTTATTCACATTAAACATACGCACTTTCATCCTGAACTTCATCAGACAATGATCAGTGAACTCCACTTGCTTAAATAAAAACATGAGCTAATAGCAGGACATCACTAGTTAAGTAATTAAAACAAACCTTCAGCCTTAAAGTTAAAACAGAGTCTCAGATCTTACTACACTACCATAAACATCTTCAAAAACTACAGTAAAATGTCCTCCTGAAAATTAAAACATATAAAAATAGCACTATACTATCTTTCACGCGCTTTTAATTTCAAGATGCATTTAACTGAACAGCAATCATCCAAACCAGGGAAGGCAGAGACATTCAGCCATAATTGCCGTAGCAACTCACTGTCTTCTAATTTTGAAGTCCATGGGCCACCCCCTAACATCCCTGAACACTTGTTCAATAACAAGATACAGGAAATAATGATCAGGGGGTCTCCATAATGTGTTTTGCTAGTGCATTCGAGCTATTTATACCATAATATGTGGAGATGAGCATCGCTTCATGCTTTTAGTGATAGATATGGTCGGATACAGTATTAGAGGGGGTGCTATTAAGAATAACGTTTAAGTCAAGGAACCTGAATGGATAATCAGGCTGCAAGCCAGTGTTGGTAAGGGTATCAATGATAACATTTGTATTAAACCAGTACTAATGGATAGAGGCATCAGATAACAGTGGCTAGATAAATCATGTATTTATTTTATTATATATTCCATGTACTCTGAATGAAAACTTTTTATAGTAACAATATATGTTTTTATAATATGTATATGCATCTTTAGATAGGCCCATGTACTAGGTAAATGTTTCTTGATATGTTTTTTGATATGTATTTAGTATTTTTGTAGCCTATATATACTATTAGATGAATGAACTAGGTGGAAGATGCTTTTTTATGCAGTTTTATATTTTGAGTTTACTTAGTGTCAATGCATTTGGCTGTGTGCCTTTAAGCTAATTAGTTATTTAACTGACTGATTACTTAACTTGAAGGTATATAAACTGTACATTTTGATGTAAGTTTTGTCTGATGATGATAGCCTTGAGCTATGAAAGTGCTCACTTTGGATTAAACTTTAATATGTTTTTAGTAGCTGTGTTCTGGAGCCTCCTTTGTTGTTTTTGCATTGTACTTCTAATTTTGGAGGGACAGTTTGCCTACACCACTTTATTCATATTTGCTTATTTTATTTACCTATATTATACCACAGCTTGTAAGTTCTTTGTTTAAAATGTCTCTTGGTCTTGCTATGTAAAAGCTAGTGCACAGTTGACACTTAGCTAGGTAAACCACCCCTTTGGTGTCACAGTTAAATTTACCATTAATGTTACAAATACTGTTGAAATTTGTTAGTCACTTTGATATGTTTACAAAAGTGGTACCGTCTGCATTTAAACATACCAGTATTTGGTGTAAAGGGTTTAAGTCTCCAGCAACCCTTTTAAATTGCACCCCTTTAAAAATCAACCCCGGACACTCACCTAATTTCTGCCTTGTTGTATCTTCATTTATTAAAGCCCAATTCTTCATCAAGATATTTCTAAGGGTTTGCGAGTCATTGGAATAAGTTGTGATAAAACTCGTATTGTAAATGGGATTAATTCATGTACTTGGGGTTGTGGTCAGGTCTAGCCCTTCCATCATGGATTCCAATTCACCATGTTTTAATCCCTTATTCAGAATATCCAGGAAGTGCTTTGAATGTCTTTTCCTAACTACCAGATATGCAATAATGGTGGGTGTTTGAACCTTATTGTTTTAAAAGTTATTAAGAGACCTGTTAAGTGACACTGAGTGTTCTAACCTCATTGTTTTAGAGTTACTAGAGACTTGTTCAGTGCAAATGAGTTTTTAACCTCATTTGTTTTATGATATTACCTGTCATGCTCAGTGAAGATGAGTTCTCTAACCTGTTTTATAACATTACCTGACATGTTCAGTGGTCTGAGTGTTCTACCCTCATTGTTTTATGACATTACCTGACATGTTCAGTGATGATGAGTGTTCTAACCTCATTGTTTTATGACATTACCTGACATGTTCAGTGATGATGAATGTTCTAACCTCATTGTTTTATGACATTACGTGTCATGTTCAGTGATGATGAGTGTTCTAACCTCATCATTTTATGACATTACCTGGGCATGTTCAGTGATGTTGAGTGTTCTAACCTCACTATTTTATGACGTTATCTGACATGTTCAGTGATGATGAGTGTTCTTATCTTAGTGTTTTATGACATTACCTGACATGTTCAGTAATGCTGAGTGTTCTTATCTTAGTGTTTTATGACATTACCTGACGTGTTCAGTGATGAGTGCTCTAACCTGATTGTTGTATGACATTATCTGACATGTTCAGTGATGCTGAGTGTTATAACCTGATTGATTTATGGCATTACTTGACATGTTCAGTGATGATGAATCCCATAACACTATGGTTTTATGATATTAACTGACATGTTCAATGATGCTAAGTGTTCTGGTCCTCATTCTTTTAAGACATTACCTGACACTTTCATGATGGTAAGTGTTATAACCTCATTGTTTCATGGTTTTGCCTGTCACTTTCAGTGATGCTGTGTGTTGTAAGCTCATTGTGTAATAACATGACCTGACATGTTCAGTAATTAGTGTTCAATGCTCATTGTTTTATGATATCATCTGGCACATTCACTGATGATGACAGTTCCAACCTCAATGTTTTATGGCATTACCTGACATGCTCAGTATTGCAGAGTGTCTGACATCCTTGCTTTGTGATCTTATCTGACATATTTCATGGGTATGGGTGCTCTAAATAAATTTCTTTATAACATGACCCGATACACTCAGTGATGCTGATTTTTCTACACTCTTTGTTTTATGTCATTATCTAGCATATTCTATGATGCTAACTATTCCAGTCACATTGTTTTTTGACAATACATGACATACTCCATGTTGCTGAGCATTCTAATATCATTGATGTATGACTTTACCTGACTCTTTTAGTGGTTTTAGATTATCTAAACTAATTGGCTTATGACATGAGCTGACATGTTCATTGACAAAGAGATTTCTAATCACATTGTCTTATGGCATTACCTGACATTTTCATTGGTGAGGATGAGTGTTCTAACCTCATTGTTTTATTACCTTACCTGATATCTTCATTGGTTGTGGGTGTTCTAGCCTTATAACATTATGAAATTACCTGACTTATTCAATGCCATTGCTTTTGTGAAGAAATTAGACACTGTCATCTGTGCTAGCATGTCTGACTGAAGTTTTGTACATAATTTCAGATTAACCTATTATATGGCAGCAAGACTAGCTAGGATATTGTAAATAAGTTTTTGTATGTTGATTAATACTCTGTACAAGATGTTTAGAGAGTTGAACATTGTTTTGTTACATGTCTAACTGTGCATGTTTGTACAGGAGATTCTAAATGCAGACTGTCTCAGAGTCAGCTGATCTGCAGATGATGTCATTGTCATGTTTTTAGATGCTGTCTGTTTGCTGCCAGAGACTGAAAGAGAGGAAGGAACTTTAAAATAACAGCTGTTTTTGATTTTCAAAGAGTGAAATGAAAATAAGAACTGCAACAGTTAAGACAGTTAACCTTGCTTATAAAAGATCTTGCTGAAGATGGTTTGAACAGTTGTTAAATTCATTTGATTGGAGTTGTTTTCTCAGTTCATAGTTGTACTGAGCAGTGCATACCCAAAGAACTCAACAAGAATTGTAGGCCTGCCTTTGCTCTGTTGTAATATTTAATTTAAATATGGGACAGTATTCTTTAGTCAGATAGGAAATTATAGCTAATCAGTTAGAGTTTTTCTAAATGTTGGATTTATATCCTCCATTATTAATTTCATTTCCTGGTGATTGAATTCTGTTTGTTTATTGAAATTACTGTTTTACATTTTTTAATCATTTTGCTCATCATTAAATAGTTTTATTATCTTACAGTGTGGCTGGTCAATCAGTGTATTCATTAATAATTTGAGAGCGCTTATACCTGCTTTGATAATTCACAGACCACTCCAAAAGCCTGGCTGCTTTAGGTCATTTGCTACTATTTGTTTCGATACCTAATTTTAATAATTATAAACAAACCAATCATGTAGTCCACCACAGGAATGCTTTATTAAAACAATAAAATGATAGCAATAATAACTATAAAATGGTAAAAATAATTATTCATGATAAGTGCTTTCAAGTAAAAGCCTTCCTCAGATCCTGTTGTGCATCATGTCATTTCCTCTTAAGTCAAAAAAATTTCATCCAATCAGCATTCATTTTGGAGCCACCACCCTTATAAAATCTGCATCAATGAAAACATGCTAACCAATCAAACTTCATCCTAGTAGCCTCTACCCTTTTAAAATTAGTTTCAAAGGAATCATACCATTGAGTTCAGGTGGGTTGTGTGCATATCATTTTATTATTTCAATAAAAATGTTCCTGTGGTGGTATACCCAATTGGTTTGTTTGTTTGCAGTTACTTTTGGAATTGGATTACCTTCAGCGTCTTTCAGGATTTATTATTTGTTTTATTTTAATAATTGGATACCCCTTGGAAAGGGCATGTGGATGCTCTAATTGGTGGTGGCATTTTACTGTGTCATTGTGGGGAAGGGAAGCAGCTGGAAATATGTGTCAGGTTTTCCCAGAACTGTTTGGATCCATCAGATTTAATTTATTTAAGTGTGAGTGCATCAGAGGTCTTAAACTGGTACACATTGCTCTGGAGTGTGTGATATAGAGTTATATTAGGGGCGGACAGAAGTATACAGTCCATTTCCAGGTTATAGAGCATGTTCCTTTTGGACTCTTAAGTAAATTGTGAAATAATACTCCTGTTTAAGTGATGGTCTTACATAGGAGTCAGTAGTGAGGATTTATGTTCCCTAGTTACTGACCCAGGATAGTAAGGGACCTCACATATTGGTGGCATTTCAGTGAGCTAGTGATGGATGTCACATATTGGTTGCAACTTATTGGGATTTTAATTGGACTTCAGTAGCCTGTGGATAGTTGTCATTAAGGTGTGCACTCTGGACAGCCACAAGGTAAATATACAGAATCTCAGTCCACCACAGTTTTATTTATTTTTAGTTAGTTCATCAAGGATAGCAGGCAAAGATGTCAGCAGAAGACTAAAGCAAGCTGACAAAGAATCAGTTGGTCAAGAAGTGTAAAAACAAAGGACTGGTGCATGCCAACTAAGAAAGCAAAGATTTCAACCTCAATTGCAGCTTCAGCTCAGACCAGCCATTCAGCGGATATCCAATTTGATATTGGGGACATGCCACCTGCCAACACAGGGCAGTCAACTTTTTTTTTGGAGGACCTGAGAATCCATCTGGAGTTAGAGAGGCAGCACCTGGAGGCCAAAGAGAGAATGTGATGTCTGGAGGTGGAAGAAAGGGAGAAACAGTGTCAATATGAACTAGAGGCCAAGTGTTTAGATGCCAAGGGAAATGAGAGACAGCACCAGCATGAAGTAGAGCTTCTTGACCTTCAAGTGGGTCATGGAGGTAATGGGAAAGGAAATAACCAGACCCTAGAAGCCATAAATGTCAGAAAACGTTTTCCTCAGTACAGGGTTGGGAATGACTTTGATAGTTTTATTTATGTCTATGAGAGGGTATGTAGACAATATGATGTTAACCGTGAACTCTGGGATTGGCTCCTGACTCCCTTACTCCATGGCAAAGTTGTTCAGGCCATGCCAAAACTGTCTGATGTAGATTGTTTGAATTATGATAAAGTATCTTGATTATTTTAAACTAACCCTGAAGCTCATAGAAAAAAGTTTCATGAACATAGATGCAAGACAGATGAAAGGATACATGATTATATTACTTACTTTCACAGAAGGGTGAGTGTGTGTCAGGTCACCACTTTTGAAGAGTAGCAAACCTTTGGATGAGGGAACAAGTCCTCAGTACTTTACCTGATGATATGAGAATTGGGTTAACAGATCAAGATTGTAACTCTGCAGAGGTGTTGGGGAGAAAAGGGGATCTCTACTTAGCAAGCAGAGCACCACTGCATAAGAAAGGGATACCCAGTGCTACACATGGGCATAAGGGAACCCATGGAGGCAGTCTCCCCTCCAACAGAGTACTCCAGTAACAGAGGAAACTACTAATCCAAGTACACTGTTAAGGATTAGATGTTTCAAATGTAACCAGAGGGGCTACATAGCAGCCAATTGTCCAACGAGGCAAGGTGAGAAACAAAAAGTGAGGGAGCCAGCAAGTGGGGATGAAAAACTGCCAGTGGTAAGTTGTTTGGAAACAACAGGGGTGACAGACAATCACCATACTTTATATCCTTAGTAGATGATATGCAGGTTACTGCTAAAAGAGACACAGCTTCTGATATAACCACTGTGAGGCCTGCAGTGGTTAGGGAAGAGTAGTACTTGCTTGGACAGTCCACTCCAGTCAGAGCTTTGGGAAAAACCCCATTCCAAATACCTTTGGCTAGGGTTCATCTTGTCTGGGAGGGTGGAACAGAAAGCAAGCAGGTAGGTGTGTTTGAGGATATTCCTACAGATGTCCTAATTGAGAATGACTTTGGTGATGCAGTACCTGGTGTGCATGCAGTGGCAGGCAGTCAAGCTTGAAGACAGGCATGCAGGTACGGTAGCCTGGGGAGACCCAGACAGATTTCATACCTGAAGCTGGGACTGGTGTGATGGCTGTTTCAGAGAAGGAGCTATTCTGTAGCAGTAAGGCTGAAAGCAAGTCACAGCTGCTGGTAGGTACTGATGTTACCTTGGACATGATGACTGCAAGGACAGAGGTGAGTGGTAGCACCCAGATTGACAGTGAGACACAGCTGTAAGTTAATGGGCTTCCTGTGGAAGGGGATCTAAGGAGGTTCATGAAGGTAGAGTTTAGACAGGCTCAACTTATGGACCCTACATTTCAAAGCTTTTGGGAGGTGGCTAAGGAGGCATCTGAGGCTCAAGGAAGAGGAAAGTCTGTATACTGGAAAAAAGGTTTATTGTATAGACAATGGACTCCTGAAGGTGGGCTAGAAGGTGAGGTAATACAGCAGTTAGTAGTGACTAGAGCCTACAGTCTGCCACTTTTAGCCATAGCATACAACATCCCTTTTCAAGTCATATGGGTATAAAACATGCTAAGAGATGTATTATGCAGATTTTTTTTATTGATATGGGATTGCAAAACATGTGGTAGGATATTGTAGGACTTGTGAACAGTACCAAAAAGTTGGCAAGGCAGGGGACAAGGTTAAGGCTCCATTAATGCCTTTGCTTGTTATTGAAGAGCTGTTTCAGAGGGTGGTCATGGATATTCTGGGACCCCTGAGTTCTCCAAGTTCTACAGGGAAGAAATATATTCTGGTGGTAGTAGATTATGCTACCAGATACCCTGAGGTAGTAGCACTGTCATCAATTGAGGCAGAAAAGGTGGCAAATGCTTTGCTAGAAATTTTCAGCAGGGTAGATTTTCTAAGAGAGATACTGATTGACCGAGGAGCCAGCTTCATGTCAGACCTGCTGACTTGCCTGTGGAAGCATTGTTGGGTGAAACATATAAAGACCACCTGCTATCATCCCTAGACTAACATTTTTGTAGAGAGGTTAACTGTACATTAAATACTATGCTATGGGCTTTTGCAGACCAGTTTAAAAGAGCAAGACCAACTATTAAATCCAGTAAGTATCAGTTGGGTATGGTAGAGTTCACTAACTTTGGACCCAGAGATGGGAGTGGTAAGATTAGGCCAAATCCTGTCAAAGTGGAAGCTACACAAGTGTGGCCAGTTCCTGTTGCTAAAAAGCAAGTGAGAGCATTTCTACGGAGAGTGGGGTACTAGAGAAAATGTGTACCCCTTGCTGACCTAACTTGGAAAAATAAACCAGATAAGGTAGTGTGGAGCACAGATTGTGAGCAAGCATCCCAAAAACTTAAAGATTTTAGGATAACCTCCTGTGCTAGCCAGCCCAGATTACAGCATAGAATTTGTTGTGCAAGCAGGTGCTTTAAATTGTAGGGTGGGGGCTGTACTTAGGCAAGTTTCCTCAGAAGGTGAAGAGCACCCATTGGTATATCTTAGCTGTAGACTTCAACCTATGGAAGAATGTTATGTAGCTTTGGAGAAAGAATGTCTAACCATAGTGTGGGCATTGCAGAAGCTGCAGGCCTATCTTTATAGAAGAAAATTCACTGTACTCACAGATCATAACCCTTTAACATGGCTAAATAGAGTCAGCAAGCAGAATGCCAAGTTACTGAGGTGGAGTCTAGGGTTGCAAGCATATGACATGACAATACAACACCACAGTGGGGTTAATAATGCCAGTGCAGATGGATTTTCCAGGAGAGGAGTGGGTTGATATATTCCCAGACAGACCCATTTTTCTCAACCTTTGTTTTTCATGGGTCACTTAAAAATCATGATTGAGTCGGGGGAGAAATGTGAAGAAATTAGACACTGTAATCTGTGCTAGCATGTCTGTCTGAAGTTTTGTACATAATTTTGGATTAGCCTTTGTATTATATGCCAGAATGACTAGCTAGGATATTGTAAATAAGTTCTTGTATGTTTATTAATATTCTGTTTGTACAAGATGTTTAGAGAGTTGAACGGTGTTCTGTTACATGTCTAACTGCGCATGTTTGTAGGGGCAATTCTAAATGTAGATTATCTCAAAGTCAGCTGATCTATAGATGATGTCATTGGAATGTGTTCAGATGCTGTCTGTTTACTGCCAGAGACCAAAAGAGAGAAAGGATCTTTGAAATAACAGCTGTTTGTTGATTCTCAAAGAGTGAAATGAAAATAAGAACTAGAACAGTTAAAAAAGTTAACCTACTTATAAAAGAGCCTGCTGAATGTAGTTTGAACAGTTGCTGAGTTCAGTTGAGTGGAGCTGTATTCTCAGTTCACAGTTGTACTGAGCAGTGGATACCCAAAGGACTCACCAAGAACTGTAAGCCTGCCTTTGCTCTGTTGTAATGTTTAGTTTAGATCAGGGATAGTGTTCGTTAGTCAGATAGGAAATTATAGCTAAGCTGTCAGAGTTTTTCTAAATGTTGGCTTTCTATACTTCAGTATTAATTACATTTTCCTGGTGAATGAATTCTGTTTGTTTATTAAAATTATTGTTTTACATTTTTAATCATTTTCCTCATTATTAAATATTTTTATTATCTTACATTGTGGCTGGTCAATCAGTGTATTCTTTATTGATTTGAGAGTGTTTATACCTGCTTTGATAATTCCTCGGCCACTCTAAAAGCTTGGCTGCTTTAGATCATTTGCTACCATTTGTTTTGATACCTAATTTTAATAATTGGACAGCACTTTGATAGGGCATGTAGAAGCTTTGATTAATGGTGGTATTTTACTGTATTATTTTGGGGAACTGAATCAGCTGGAAATATATGTCATGCTTTCCCAGAAGTGTTTGGATGTGTGAGATTCAATTTATTTAAGAGTGAGTGTATCAGAGCTCTTTAATGTAACAGGTGGAGAGAAGTATACAGTTCAGTCCCAGGTTATAGATCCTGTTCCTGTTGGGTTCTTATGAAAAATTGTGAAATAATACTCCTGTTTATTATTATTGGGGTCTATATTAGATCACAGAATGCTTAAAAAAGTGAACGGTGATTAATCGACCCTATGTAAGCGAAAGCTTACGATGTCAAACTGTCAGAACAGCGATTTTTTATTCGAAGGGGAAAAAAATCGCTGTTCAACAAAAAAATAAATAAAAAACAAAACTGCGCCCCCACACACACCCCCACTTAAATATATCAACTCCAAGAAAGCACTACATTGCCGAAAATGGCAAAGTAATGAAGCAGCCAAGTGAATTATTTCCCAGGGAAAGAATTCACTTAAAAGCTGCTTCTATATTTTGCCATTTCAGTCTTTTAAGTTCGACCAAGATGCATTTGAAAGAATGCGTCTTTGGTCTTCTAATAGGAACCCACCCTTATTATTATTATTTTATATTTGATGATGACCAGGAATGTCCATCTGTGCTAAGTAGCCCTTTTTCAGCGGAGGCCCGAGGAGGAAAGCTCCAATATAGATTCCATGACTAACATCCATAGTTCTAATAAATAGACAAGTAACAAAAGTATACACAATACAAAAAGCATAAAATCTTAATACAATGAAGTTAAAGATATAATAACATCATATTTACATGTGATTAGTCTTGGTAACTGTTGAAATGAGAAGTGGAAACCGTTGAAAAGAGGGATAGGAGACGGAGCTTGAAGAGAGTTGGAAGCTGGGGAGACAGATTTATGGGGGGTGGTTACACTGATTTATCCATTTAGATTGTAGGTATTGTTTAGTGGCTGTTTTGAATTGTTTTTGTTGCTGAGGAGTCCTGATTTTGGGTGGTAGAATATTCCAAGTCTTAGCAGGGCTAAAACCGTAGAGATTTTGCCCTATTTTAGTTTTATGAATTTGTAATAGCCCTTGGCTGGAACTATGGAGAGATCTTGCTAGGGTGTAGTAGGATATTAGAGTAGAGAGAGCTGGACAGTAAGAGGGTTTGTAAAGAATTGGATGAATGATCTGAGTCTGAGTTAGTAGGAGAAGGTTGGGTAGTTCAAGCCAGTGTAGTTCTTTCAATTAGAGACAGTGATGGTACCTATATGTATTCTGTGCAGCAAATCTGGCATTGTGATTGTTGTAAGTTGTTTCTAGTTTGGCTAATAGTCCAGTGTTGAGGTTAGTTGGAATTTGAGAACTATAGAGTAAGGTGGGTAAGACATAAGAGTTAGATAGGGTTAACTTAGCTTTCTTATTAAGAAATGTATTGTTACGGTACAGTAATCCTAACTTCTGATGCATTTTCTTAATGCAATTGTTGATATGTAAATCAAACTTTAAGTGGTCGTCAATGATGACGCCTAGTAGTTTTGTGCTGTTGTCTACCTGATTAGGGGTATTATTTAGAGACAGTATCGTGAAGGATGATTTCATGTAGTGAAGGTTTTTTGGAAGAAATAGCAGTAGTTTAGTCTTGTTTGGATTAAGAATTAGTTGGTTATTGGATAGCCATTTTTCTACTGAGTTGAAGGAAGTCTGAGTAATTGATGTAAGTTAAGTTATAGAGTGAGCAACTGAGATGACTGTAGAGTCATCTGCATACTGTATAATAGATGAGTCAGGACAGGAAGAGGAGAGAAGACTGGTAAAGATACTGAAAAATAGTGGACCAAGGATGGAACCTTGTGAAACACCTGTTTTAATGATGAGTAAGTGGGACTGGGCTGAATGACATTTTACTGACTGGCAGCGATCAGAGAGATAACTTTTAAAACAAGATACAGTAACAGGTGAGAAATTAAGGTTTGTCAGTTTTTGCAGAAGGAAAGGATGAGAGACTGTGTCAAAGGCCTTTGAGAGGTCTAAGAACAGACAGGAGATACGTTTATTGTTGTCTCTTGTAAGTGATACAGTATTAAGGAAGGACAGAAGGGCTGTAGTGGTGCTATGGCTGGGACCCCCCTGTTGAGTAGGTATGAGTAGATTCTCTAGAAGTAGGTATTGTATTATTTGTTTGCGTATGCACTTTTCCAGAAGTTTGGAGAGAGGTGAAAGTATAGCAATGGGTCTAAAGTTGGATGTATCTATGGAGTTACCTTCTTTATGTATAGGAAGGGTATAGAATTGTTTCCAGATAGTAGGGACAGTTTATTCAGAGATAGAGCGATTAATTAGTATGGAAACTGGAAGAGCAAGGGGATCAGCAGCTATCTGTAGGAAAGAAGAGGGGATATTGTCAACAGATGTGGAGCATAGTTTTAATTTGGATAGTTGTGATTTGATAATTTGGAGACTGGTTTTAAGGAGAAAGTATTTGTAGAGCTGCCTTTTGGTGATGGGTCTGTGACATTCATATTGTTGTTATAGATAGCTTGGTTGGGGATGGGGTTAATCAGTTTTGCTATTGAATCAATAAAGTAAGAGTTAAAGATTCTGGCAGTTCCCTCATGTGTTTTGTGAGGACATGGATTTGGAGAGCTTGTGGAGTCTGGGTGTAATATTTGGTTAACTGAGTTCCAGAACTTTCTGGGAATTGATTTAAGGGTGGAGGGTGGATTAGAATATAAGTTTTTCTTGTCTGTATTTATTTGTCTTTTGGCCAAATTTCTTAATTCTTTATATTTTTGCAGGTCTGGTTGGAGTTTGGCTTTCTGTCCAGGTTTTCCATGCCCTATCCCTATTTTTAGTAATGTTTTGTGTATTTTTAGTTAACCATGGAGCTGTGTTTGATTTAATTTGAACTGTTCGGAGAGGTTCAAGAGAATTAAGAATATTTAGGAATGTGGAGTTAAAGAACTGAACTGCGTCATTTAAGGGGAGTTGTTGTAGGGGGTCCAGTTTACTTCAGAGAAGAGAGATCTGAAGACGTCAGAGTCAAATTGTGTTAATTTGTGTCATTTTATGAACCTATGGTGTTTAGTATGTTGGGATGTGTATCTGAGAACTTTTATGGGACAGTGATCACTTAAGAAGTTTGAGAGGGTTTCAGGGTTGTGGTATTTTGAAGGGTGAGAGACTAGTATCCAGTCAATGAGACTTATGGTTGAATGAAAGTTACTGGTATGGGTGGGTCAGTGATAAGGTGGGTAAATCCATAGAGATTTATGTATGAGGATGGGTTAGGAGAGCAGAGAGATAAGTCAGTTTATATTGATGTCTCCAAGCATAATAGTTTCATTGGAAATGTGATTGGAGATGTAGGAAAGTATATTTTCTAGGAGGGGAATGTTATTTCCTGAAGGTATGTATATTGCCACTATAGTAATGGTGGAGTATTCGTTTAGTCTTAGATTTACTGGTAAGATTTCGACTGGGGGGGAAAGCTGGAAAAGGTGATTTAGTGTTTGAAATAGTTAGGAGGTTATTATGTAGTATGGCAACGCCACCCCATTTCTTCTTTTGTCTATCTAGGCGATGCACACTATAACCAGAAGGTAGGAAGTCTCTATCTAGGTGCTGGGATTTTAGCCAGGTTTCGGTAAGTACTAGGATATCAGGAGTTTGTTGGGAGATCCAAGTATGTAATTCACTTACTTTGTTTAAAATGCTGCTAGTATTCATAGAGTAGAAGGAGATGTATTTGTTTGGAGGAGAACTGGAGTTAGTGTTTGAGGGGTTAGGTGTGTGGGGTGTGTGGGGCCGGGATTAGGATGAATGTCACCAGTGAGGAGAATGTTAAGGTTAAAGTAGATAAATTTGAGTTTGTCATAACTAAGTGTATATGGCTTGGCTTTTGGTTTAGATAATGTGGTGTTTGTGGGAGGTATTTGGACCTTAGGCATGGAATATTTGAAGTCAAGATAGATGACGAGATATAGAAGGACAGATGATTGCTTAAGGAGTTATTATTAACTGGATTTGTGGGGGAGAGGTGCATGGGGTATAAGTGGTTGTAGGGTGATTTGAGTATAAGAAGAAGGAATAGAGGGGATGCAAGTAGAAATGAGAGGGTTGGGAAGCATTGGCTAGACATTTTAGTGTAGTATTTAGTGATATTTGCCTGATATGGGAAATGAGGGTGTGAATAGTGTATTAATGTAATAGGTGATAAGAGTATAGAGTAGGTAAGGTAAGTGGGGGTAGAAGGTGAACTATGATAGGTAAGATCAGTGAGTAAGAGAGGAAGTAGTTGGAAATGCTAGGGAGGAAAAGGAGGGTTTTGGAGTAGGGTGGGCCTAAGTGGCTAACTATAAAGGAAATTATATGGGGTGGGAGCAGGGCTACACCTGAGGTGAGAGAATTCCACCAGAAACAAATCTTCAACAGGTAGTGTAACTTAGAAAAGATTTACGGTACTACTATGGTTAAAAAGAAAAAATGAAGCAGTAAGTCAGTACACAATACAGGCTGGGTAACGAAGGTCTCAGAGGAAGGGTAAGAGAGAGACGGTTTTCACACTAAGTCACTAGGTAGGGAGTGTAAGGTATGGGGGAGCAAAATAAAACACTGTGGGAAGTCAGAAGGCTTAATTTAGCTAAAGCACTGGTTAGAGGAGGAAGGGGGTACTTGTTTATGATCTAGGGATTTCAATTCACGATAACATGCTCAACTTGGATGTTTAATTGTTTTAAAATGTACTGCCTTTTTTAAGTGATGGTCTTACATTTACGTCAGTAGTGAGGATTGATGTTACCTAGTTACTGACCCAGGATAGTAGGCAAAATCACATATTGTTGGCAGTTCAGTTGGATATTGACCAGCTATCACAGTTTTATGACATTGCATAACATGAGTTTCAAAGCCGAACTGTTTCCCCTGCTACTGTAGTACTTAATTATATTGTGTCTGCTAGTCTTACAGGACAGTAGTATCTAGATTATGTGGTTTCCCCACACTTCTGCTCTAAAGCCAGCATTTTTACATTAAGAGGGTTTTGTAACTGCACTTTTGTGTAAGAAGTATGCTGTAGCAAACCTGTCTCAGTTGGGGTCTGCTGGCTGAAATCTTGTTTGTTTTCCTTAGTCTGAACACCTTGCTGTTGTAAAACTTCTTATTCTGATTCTATATAAGCCCAGTGTTTGCTCTAGGCTGCTCTCTGCAACAGTGGCATTTAGTAGTCCCCTGTGTATATGCAAATGATATCAATTTAAAATTTCCCTTTGAATAACTATCCCTGCAACCTTCCCTAGTACCCCTGCTGCTCTAGGAGCATCTGAGTTGCACTCAGAGCAGCATCACCTTATTGGATGGACCTCTCTGAATATGTCACAGGCTGGTTTGAGCTTCACATCGAACTGCAGTCTGTGCCCACCAAGAAAGATACCACAATACAAACAAAAATTATTGACCTCAATAACTGGCACAGCTACTAGTGTCAATTTTTTCAGCCTGGGACAACATGATGAACAAACCATGCTACTTTGCTAAAGATGGTCTGCATCTGTTGCTGTTGCGCTTATGATTACTGGCCAAAATATTAGCCACTCCCATAGTGCCTTTTTACCTACCAATGTAACAAATTATTCTAATGTCAAGCTGAAGGTACTTCTGCTCAATGCTAGGAGTCATCAAGAAACTGCACTCCCTGAATACTCTCCTTTTCCTGGAAAATGCTGACATTGCAGTTACAAAGACATGGTTCAAGGCAGCAGAAAGCATCCCTGCAGTGCAAGACTACAATTCCTATTACACATTCAGACCACCCTCTTAAAAGGAAAAGAATTAAAGGAGGAGGAGCTTCCATTTACATAAAAAGCAATCACACCTCTAGACTGGTCAAATAGGATGACTTGCATGAGCTACTCCATATCCAGCTGACCACAGGCAAAATCCCCCACCATATCATCACTAGCTACAGGTGCCTAACTATGAACCATAAAAACCACTCTACATACCTGAAGTTACTAGAATAACTTACCATTCAGCCCAACCTACTACTCAAAGGTGATTTTAACTATTCCTCCTTAAGCTGGCAAACATACATGACCACCAACATGCAGGCTCAGAGATTCCAGGACTTTGTCGATGCAAATGCTCTGAAACAGCTGGTCTGCACTCCCACTAGTGACTAAAATATCCTTGACATAGTACTCACAAGTATGGGCAAACATTGCACCCCCCAAGTATGATATCCTTATTGCTAAGATCAGATAATAAATCAGTCTTCTTTGAAATAAATGTAATGGTAGTACCCCCATCAAATCCTAAAGCTCTAAATAATTATTTCAAGGCAAATTATCTCCTATTAAGTGTGAGCATAGGTAATGTTAAACCTCCCCCATAACCCTGAAAATACAGAGGCTTATGCAGAAGTATACATGAATGCACTGTACAACCACTTAAACAGCTGCATAGAAATGTCAGTACCTGACTGATCTAAACATAGGTCTAGCCAGAAAAACAAGCCGCCCTAGTGTACCCCTGGATTAAATAGAGTATGCAGGAGAAAGAAATTCCTGTCTACAAGTAAATGTAAGGAAGTACAACAGAGAAAGAAAGTCCCTCATTAGTCTCAACACGCAGATCAGGGAACTCATCAAGTCTTCAAACGCTAAATACGAGACTAAAATAGCCTCCTAAGCAAGGATAACAAAAAACGTTTTTTAGTTATGTCTGAAATCTTAAGGGAAACACTCAACAATGTGCTGAATTGGCTGTAGATGGCACTACCTATACTCAGCCAGAAGAAATAGCAAACCTGCTGGTTGATAAATTCAGCTCAAATATCACTCCCTCACTGCACATAAAATATCCCCTTCCATTCCTTTGCCTGTTATCACAAAAGAACAGGTCAGGAATGCACTCTCAAAAGCTAGAAATACTGCATCAATGGGCCCTGAGAGAATGCCACAGTGCCTATTAAATAGTTTAAAACATGACTTAGCAGACCCACTCAGATCTCATGTTTAACCAGGCTTTGTACCAGTAGAGTGCAGGACAGTAACTCTGCACAAGGGGGACAAACAACTGACTCAGGAAACTACTGATCCATATGTCTAGTCTCATATGCAAGGCTATGGAAAGGATATCCATGGACCTGATTAACAATGACATAAGAAATCTACAGAGTCTAGCCCCAACCTAGTTTGGCTTCATCAAGGGGAAGTCCTGCATGTTTGCTCTATTGGACTTCTTTGAGAGGGTCATGAAGATGGCGGATGAGAGTAAGACAGTGCGTACTGCCCACCCTGACCTGACCAAGACGTTTGACACAGTACCCCACTCAGGAATAATAGATAAACTCACAGAATTGGGCATAAACTTCTACATTACCAGACAGATAGCCAACTGGCTCATGGATAGGACACATATTGTTAGAGTGTGGAAATCCACATCCAGCAAGAGGCCAGTCACCAGTGGAGTACCATAGGGCTGACTGCTGGAGCCCCTCCTGTTTGGAATATACTTCTCAGATGTCAAGGCAAATGTAGATGGCCTTAGGCAGACCAAGCTCATAGATGACTGCAAGTTGAGGTCAATCACTGACTTCCCAAATGATGTTAATATCCTACAGAAAGGTCTGGCACAGACATTTGATTGGTGTCAGAGCAATGGCCTCAAACTAAATGCTAAAAATTGCATAATAATACCATTTGAGAAATCAAATACCCCTGGAAATTACAACATTGGTAGAACTCCAAAGAGTGGACCCAGTAGTGAGAGATCTGGGTACTCAGATAGATAGTAATCTGAACTTAGACTACCATGTGTCCATGGTGGTGAGTAAATCCTTCTACATGGCTCAGCTTATAAGTAAGAGCATGGCATCCAGATCTAAGGATGTCATAGAATCACTCTACTCAGCCCTCATCAGACCAATAATCAAGTACAATGGTCCCTTTGGCATGTACCTTGCCAGGCCCCTGCAGCAGATGGAGTGTCCTCACAGGTTTCTCACCAAATAATACAGGGTATAACTAACATGTCATATGTGGATTGATTAAAAGCCCTATCACTGTATTCAGTTTACTACTGATTACCGAGGGATGATCTGTGTCTGACCTAGAGGGTGGTCTCTGATGCATATTCACAAAACTTACTACATGAGAGTTACCTGCTCCAGAGATCTAAAACTGATCTCTGGCATGAATAGAGCATATGTACCAGAGATTGCCCCTCCTCTGAAATATTCATTTGAAGCAAACCCCTTCCCTGATTATCTCCAATTGCAATCTGGAATGATGGATAGAAAATCGTAAATTCACTCCTGGGGTGCCCATGTACCTGTAAAAATAGTCAAACCCCACTTGCTAACCCTTGTTATCTTCCTCTAGGGATGAAGACTTGTGTAAAATCTGGGTAATACTGGCTACGATTATAAGGGCTCTTGAGCCATTAGCCTAGTAATCTTCTATGAACCTATAAACCTATGAACCTCTGTTTAATGATAAGTATTCTAACCTCATTGATTTATGACATTCACTGACATAAAAAGTGCTAAGTGTTCAAAACTCATTGTTTTAGGGTCTATACCATATGAGCAAATCGCACAAATTGTGAATGCTCGTAATATGTAACGTACTGGACCTCGAAGTGCTTTTTCTGAGATTGTGGTACAGTGAAGAATGGGATTTTTCCCTTTCCTCACTGTAGTGTGATCTCAGAGTTGAAATATATATTTAGTGGGGGATATGGGGGTGCAGCCCCCCACAATAGGAAGTTTGAGGTCCGGTACGGTCGATATTATCAGCTTTTGCAATTTATGCAATTCACTCATATGACCCTTGTTTTATGACATTATCTGACAAGTTTACTGATGATAAAAGATTTAATCTCAATGCTTTATGACATTGCTAAAACATTCTGTGATGATTAGTTTTCTCTCCTCTGTTTTATGACATTACCTGACACATTCTGTCATGCTGGGTGTTCTAGCCTCATGGTTTTATGACATTATCTGACAAGTATCTAACATTACCTGATATGTTCAGTGATGCTGATGTGATCTTACCTTTTTTAATAGGTTCATAGGTTTATAGGTTCATAGGTTCATACTAGGCTATCTGCCCTAGGGCATTTATAAGCCTAGCCAGAGTGTGTTTGGCTTTCGCCACCCATTTTAAATTAATTTTGCTATGCCCTTTTTCGAGGTTAGTATACTGTGCCTCTATCTAACAGTGACACAGAAGTGATACCAGGGGTAAACCTACAATCTCCCATCCACTCATCAAGATTTCTCTTGAAGAGAGTCAATGAGGGACTCTGCCTAACCTGGACTGGGATTTTATTCCAGAGTGAAGGGAGCCTCTGGGTTATGAATATGTCCCTCCAGCATGTCCTATTTATTTCAGTGCTGAGGTTCAAGTCTCTCGAGTGCGTAGCTCGATGGGATTTGGATTTTCTGAGGTGCAGCATGTCCATTAATTCCGGGTTGGACATGGCTTTATACGTCAGGCACAGATCACCTCTGAGCAGGCGGTATGCCACTGAGTAGAACTGGAGTTTCTTTAACCGGGCAGCATATGGCATCTGTTTGAGCCCTTTGATCCTCTTGGTGAGGTACTTTTGGGGTCTTTCCAGTTGCTACAGGTGTCTGGTAAGGTACATCCCAAAAGGGGCATTGTACTCAATTATGGGCCTGATGAGGGATGAGTAAAGAGGCATGATGACCTCCCCTGATCTAGATGTGAATCCCTTCATGATTAGGTGGGCTATATAAAATGTTCTTCTAACCACTTTGGCAGTGTGGTTGTCAAATGAGAGATTGCTATCAACTTGGGTCCCCAGGTCCCTAATTACTTCTTCTGTACTCAATGGATTACCACCTATGTGGTAATTTGTGGGCACTTTGTTTTTGCCAAAGGGGATGACTATACACTTTTTGGCGTTTAGCTTGAGGCCATGGCTCTGGCATCAGTTGTCTGTTTCTATGAGGCCCTTTTGGAGGATGCTTGTGTCAGCTGGAGAGTCGATTATGGCACCCAGTTTGCAGTCATCAGCAAACTTGGTCAGCCACAGTCCTTCCATGTTGGCCTGTACCTCCGAGAAATATATACCGAACAAGAGAGGTCCCAGGACTGAGCCTTGTGGGATGCCACTTGTAACTGGTTTGGAGTCTGACATGGCTCCAGCAATTCTAACCATGGGGGTTCTGTCCTTAAGCCAGTTTGCAACCCATCTAGTGACATAGGGGTTTATATTTAAGCTGGTGAGCTTATCTATAATGCCCGAGTGGGGTATTGTATCGAAGGCTTTTGCGAGGTCCAGGTAGGCTGTGTGGACCACCTTCCCCTCATCAATGGCCTTGGTGACTGTTTCAAAGAAATCGACCTGGTTTAAGAGGCAGGATCTGCCCTTAACAAAGCCGAACTGGGTAGGATCCAATGTCTGTAGGTCCCCAATATCTTTATTTATGAGATCCAAGATGATCCTTTCCATAGCTTTGCAGACCAAGCTAGTCAGGGTTATGGGGCGATATTTCCAGGATCCGTTGAGGCACCACCTTTATGGAGAGGGACCACTGTTGCTGTACACCACTCTTTGGGTACATATCCTGTAGTAAGGCTGAGATTGAACAGTAGTTTTATTTTTGGGTTTAGCTCTTCTTGGAGTTCATGTAGGACACAGCCCGGGACATCGTCTGGTCCCATTGATGCTGTGTTTTTTGCTTTGGAGAGGGTGGCTCTTACCTGAGCATCTGAGATGTCAGGGGGGTAGCACTCTGCTGGGATAGATATTTGCCCTTTTGGTGGGGAGGGGGGTTTTGCGCTGAACCTGTCAGCTAAAATGTTGGCAATGTCTGTGGGTTTGGTGTATTTTTTTGTCATTTTGGACTAATTCTGAGCATATCTGGGAATTCCCACCCAGGTTCCTAACATAACTAAAGAAAGCCTTGTGATTATCCTTAGTGTCCTGTGCAATTTTTCTCTCGAAGCTGGCCTTAGACGATTTTATGAGTGCTCGTAGTTTTTTGCTAATACTGATCAGAGATGCCTTCCCTTTTGGGGATTTTGCTCTATCATGTAGTAGCTTCCTCCCTCTATTGTATAGTTTGTTTATGGCTGGGGTCCACCAGACAGGACGTCTGCCATTGGAGGATTGGGTCTTGGTTTTATTTCGGATTGCATGATCCATGCATTCCTGAAGGTGTTCATAGAATGCATTTATAAAGGATTCTGCGGTCTGGGCCGTATTTTTCACAGGCCCGGGGGCTTTGAAGGATTCCACCTCGATTTTGAGGAGTGTGAAATTCACTTTAGAGAAGTTTTTCACTGTGGTTTTCTGGGCAGGGGGTGGGGTCGGGATGTGAATATACAGTGAAATTAGTTTATGGTCTGATCTTACCAGTGAGGGATACACTTCTGGTCTGGAGCATAGAGTCCCCATGTTGGTGATGATCAGGTCCAGTATGTCTTCCCCTCTTGTGGGAGTGGTAACAAGTTGTTTCATAGCATTTGAGTTTATAAATTCTAGGAACCTTTGGGCTAGGGTGTTGGAGCTAGAGTAATGCTCCCAGTCTGTGTTTGGGTAGTTGAAGTCGCCCAATATAATGGTGCTTCTAGAGACCTTCATATTTTCCAGTTTTCTCAGGAAGGCCGAGTGGGGTTCCTGGGTTTGGGAGGGTGGTCTGTAGCAGGCTATAAACAGGAAGGCAATTTTACCCACTGTTAGTTGCAATGACATTACCTGATACATTCAGTGATGCTAAGTGCTCTATGCTCATTGTTTTATGACATTACCTGACATGTTCAGTGATAATGGGTGCTTTAACCTCATTGTTTTATGACATTACCTGACATGTTCAGTGATGATGGGTGTTCTAACCTCATTGTTTTATGACATTACCTGACATGTTCAGTGATGATGATTGTTCTAACCTCATCGTTTTATGACATTACCTGACATGTTCAGTGATGAAGACTGTTCTAACCTCATTGTTTCATGACATTATCTGACATGTTCAGTGATGATGGGTGTTCTAACCTCATTGTTTTATGACATTAAACTTACGGCTTAAACCCTGAGCTTTGGCAGACTAAGACCTACCTGCAATCAACTGGACATATAAGTAAATTTAAGTAAATGTTTATCTGCACTTTTTCAAATAATACAGCATTTAAATTGATTTATTTGTGTTGCATTGAATACTATCTAGCTGGATGTTGTGGCTCTGTTTTTTCAGTTAGTTCCCCACCCACCCTCCCTGCTTTTGTTTTGGTGTTAATCTTGGTGGTTTTAAATTTGCCCGGCCCTCTTGTAAATTTGCATTTGTATAGTCCGCCTGGGCCAATCTCATTTGCTCACTCAAAAAAAAAATTGCACTTTATTCATCTGCTTATTACCTTATTTTGCTTTTGTGTCATCTTAAAAGTACTCAGTTGTATTTATTACTGCTTGGTGTGACTATCATTCTAAGCCTTTTGGTTTAAGCACTTGGGCTTCAGACCAGTTGTTTTACATTAAGAAGGTTTGTGGTCTGCACTGTTGTGGCAGGACAGGTAGCTTACATCCTTATAAGTTGGGAACTGCTGATTGAAGGCTCAGTGTCTGTTATTCTAAAAGTGTATTAGTTCTGGTTTAAGCACTTGGGCTTCAGGCCAGTTATTTTACATTAAGAAGGTTTGTGGTTTGCACTCTTGTGGGAGGAGAGGCTGTACTCTGCCCTTCTGAGATGGGGATTTCTGGTTAAAGGCTCATAGTGCCTGCATATTTGAACTGTTTCTTATTGAAATTGGTGCACCTTGTTTCCTGTAGCAGAGACTAGATCCAGGCCTGCTGAATCTAGCTTTGTCTGTAATAACATGAGCACTAATCCAGGCCTTCTTAAAAGTATTCAATTGTATTTATTACTGCTTGGTAGTAACCTGATTAAAGTGTAGCTATCATTCTAAGCCTATTGGTTTAAGCACTTGTGCTTCAGACCAGTTTTTTTACATTAAGAAAGTTTGTGGTCTGCACTGTTGTGGCAGGACAGGTAGCTTACATCCTTCTAAGTTGGGAACTTCTGATTGAAGGCTCAGTGTCTGTTATTCTAAAAGTGTTTTAGTTCTAGTTTAAGCACTTGGGCTTCAGAACAGTTATTTTACATTAAGAAGGTTTGTGGTCTGCACTCTTGTGGGAGGAGAGGCTGGACTCTGCCCTTCTGAGCTGGGAATTTCTGGTTAAAGGCTTATAGTGACTGCATATTTGAACTGTTTCTTACTGAAATTGGTGCGCCTTGTATGCTGTAGCATAGACTAGATCCAGGCCTGCTGAATCTAGCTTTGTTTGTATAACTTGAGCACTAATCCAGGCCTTCTTTTTTGGAGAAGGTTACCCTGCACCCCAGTGGCCGGAGTGTGCAGTTAGAACTTGTCTGATTGAAGACTACAGGAACAGGGCTCAGTTTTGAGATTTCTTTACTGGTTAATTGGGTAATTTGTTTAAAAGCCTTTTCTGATTGCTTGTAGTCATCTAAAGCTGTTTTAAGTGTATCTTTTTACTGTTTGTAGTCGTTTAAAGCTGTTTTAAGTGTATTTTTTACTGTTTTTGCCTTATCTTTTAAAAAAAAAATTCCTTGTTTCCCACCTTTCTAAGCTAGTATAGTCCAGTTTTCAGGCTAGTGCTGAATTCAGGACTGTGTTACAAGTTTCTGAGATGCCCATACCTTACTTGGATAGAAGGAGGTTTCTCTGTTCACCTGTGAGAGACAGAGCTTTGAGCAGCCATCTGTCCTTGGAGGAGTAGTTCCAGCCCAGAAGTTAGTAGTTTATAGGCCATTTTGGGCTAATTTCTATCTCTTTCATTTTCCTGCTGTAAAAAACACGTTTGCATGGTTTTGCATGTCTGGGCAGCGCTGGTTGGCTAGGGCTAAATTATTCTTTGCTCCACCAAGTCTCTTCTTCAGTTTTTCCCTTGAAAGTAGTCCAACTCTCAACCTAAGCACTTAAAAAGCATCCTACAGTCTAGCACTTGCTCAGACCTAATAGCAAGCACTAATATACCCTGACACTTGATTGCCCACCAGGGCAAGGCTCATTATTCACTCCTCACCAACCAAGCAACTAAACAGCTCACCCTACTATTCAGACATGACCAAAGGACAATTTCAGGTATAGTCTCCAGTCCAGCTGATGAACCTGGTTATCCTGAGGCAATGTTACAACTGCCTCATGTACACAGACAAACCTCTCATCCTACCCCAAAACATTAACATATGCGAGAGATGCAATTATATAGCTATATTGGAGGCTAAGCTCTCTCCACAAAAGACTGGAACAGGCAGTCATGAGGAGAAGGTTAACACTTGCACTGCACCTCCAGCCTCACATAGACATACTAAACAAGCACTAGCAAAAAATACACATAAATACACAAAATCATGCTCGGAGGCTCTAAATGAAAACCTGCAAAAGCTTCAGAGACCTCCAAAGAAGACACCCAAAAAAATTGCACCTCCCGTCACAAACCAGAAAACACATAAAACACAAAATCAGTGTGCCGCACAATCACAGCCTATAAGGCAAAATAACATACCTAACACACCAGTAATAGGTGACTCTATATTCAGGCACACTGACGTCCCACTCACTAGGCTGGACAAGGAGAAAGTTACTATTAGCTGCCTGTCAGGAGCCAGAATCCGCCACATAACACAAGCACTCAGGTCACTCCAGAACAAGTACAAATATGACTCTGTCATTGTTCATTTTGGTGTGAATGACCTGAGATGTACCTCTCTGGACTACATGAAAATAGACATGGAAGAGCTCTCTGATCATGTAGCCCAGGCGGGTATGACCCTGACCCTGAGTAGCATCCTGTCCTCACCAAGAATGATACCGCAGTATAAAGAAAAAAATGATCAATTTCAACAATTAGCTAAGCTTCTGGTGTCATTCAAAGGGGATCCAGTGTCTGTCAGTCTGGGAAGACATGCTCCACAAGCCTCGTTGCTTCACAAGAGATGGCTTGCACCTGTCACCCCTAGGCTTTCGAATACTGGCCAAGGCTCTTGCTGCCCCCATAGTGCCTTTTTTAGGCAAGGCTCAAAAGTCAAACCCACCTCTGTAAACAGCACAAATAAAAAAAATAAGGTTATGCTACTCAACTCCAGGAGTTTAAATCTCAAAATGCATGTGCTTGAAGCACTCCTCAGTATGGAGAACGTTGAAATCTGTGCTTTAACTGAAACCTAGTTCAAGGCTCCACAGAGCACCCCAGCACTACCAGGCTACAACTCATACCACACATTTCGGCCACAGAACATGAACCGAAACACAAAAGGAGGGGGTGTATCCATATTCATCAAGGATACCTACACCCCCAGGTTAGTGGTGCAGCATGATACCTCTGAGATCATCCATGTGCAACTAACATCGGGCAAATCTGCAATGCAAATTGTGGCCTGCTACAGATCACCCTCCATGACCCAGGATTACCACTCCGCCTTTCTGGAGACATTGGAAAACATGAAGGTCCTACCGAACACCCTGATATTGGGCGATTTCAATTACCCTACCATTAACTGGGAAAACTACTCAAGTACAAACTCCCAGGTCCAGCGCTTCCTGGAATTTATCAACTCAAATGCCCTGGATCAGCTGGTAAACTCCCCTTCTAGAGGTGAAAACATATTGGACCTGGTCATCACCAACATGGTAGACAGGTGTTCCGCACCGGAGGTCAACCCATCACTGGTTAGATCAGACCATAAACTAATCACTCTGAATGTCCACACCACAGCACCACCCCCAACTAAGGAAACCACAGTGAAAAACTTTTCTATAGCAAACTTCACCTTACTTAAGACAGAGGTGGTAAGTTTCACAGCTCCCATGCTAAAGGATAACAGTGTCCAAGATGCAGGAACCTTTACAAATGCACTCTATGAGCACCTACAAGGATGCATGGATCATGCCAGCCCTAGCAAAACCAAGACTCACTTCCCTAAGAGAAGGAAACCAGTCTGGTGGTCCCCTGCCATAAACAGGTTGTACAATAGAAGGAGGAAACTAGTTCAGAAAAAAAGCAAATCCCAAGAAGGAAAGACATCCCTGATCAGTATCAGTAAGAAACTAAGGTCCCTCATAAAATCATCCAAGGCTAACTTCGAAAGAAAAATAGCCAAGGATTTGAAAGATAACCACAAAGCCTTCTTTAGCTATGTCAAGAATCTAAGTGGCAACTCGCAGATATGCTCTGAGCTAGTGCAAAATAACACAAAATATACTGAACCTACTGATATTGCCAACATGCTGGCAGATAGATTCAGTGCAAAATTCATCCCCCCACCCCCAAAAGGGCCCACAACAATACCGGAAAAGTGTAGTGTCCCGGAAATCACAGATGCACAGGTGAAAGCCAAAAGCACAGCGTCAATGGGGCCAGATGGTGTCCCAGGCTGCGTCTTGCACGAACTACAGAATGAACTAACCCCCCACCTAAACACACTGCTCAACCTCAGCCTCTTCACAGGCTATGTGCCCATAGAAGGGCACACAGCAATGGTTATTCCGCTCCACAAAGGAGGGGCCACAACTGACCCTGGTAACTATTGCCCCATAAGCCTGACTAGCCTGGTCTGCAAGGCTATGGAGTGCATCATCATAGAACTCATTAACAAAGACATTGGGAACCTCCAAACACTTGACTTGACTCAGTTCAGCTATTTTAAGGGCAGATCATGCCTTCTAAACCTGGTTGACTTCTTCGAGACAGTCACCAAGGCAATAGATGAGGGGAAGGTGGTTCACACAGCCTACCTTGACCTCGCCAAGGCTTTTGACACCATTCCCCACTCAGGAATTATAGAAAAACTCACCAGCCTGAACATAAACCCCTACGTCATGAGATGGGTTGCCAACTGGCTTATAGACAGAACTCACACGGTAAGAATAGCGGGCTCCAGGTCCGACTCTAAACCAGTCACAAGTAGTGTCCCACAAGGCTAGGTCCTGGGACCGCTACTGTACGGCATATACTTCTCAGAAGTACAGGCAAACACAGGAGGACTATGGCTAACCAAGTTCGCTGATGACTGCAAACTGGGAGCCATAATTGACTGTCCGGCTGACACGGACATTCTCCAAAAGGGCCTTACTGAGAAGGACACCTGGTGTCAAAGTCATGGTCTCAAGCTAAATGCCAAAAAATGCATAGTCATCCCATTTTGGAAAAACAAAACACCCATGAATTATCACATAGGTGGCAGCCCCCTTAATACAGAAGAGATAATAAGAGATCTGGGGACCCAGGTAGATAGTAATCTCTCCTTTGACAATCATATTGCCAAAGTAGTTAGGAAATCCTTCTATGTAGCCCATCTAATTACTAAAGGGTTCACATCTAGAAATAAAGAGGTTATAGTGCCCCTCTACTCGTCACTCATCAGACCCAGGATAGAGTACGATGCCCCATTTGGGATGTACCTCACAAGACACTTCCAACAGCTGGAAAGACCACAAACGTACCTCACCAAGAGGATTACTGGCCTCAAACATATGTCCTATGCAGCCCGACTGGAAAAACTCCGGCTTTACTCAGTGGCATATCGCTTACTCAGAGGTGATCTCTGCCTGACTTACAAAGCCACGTCCAACTCAGAATTGATGGACATTCTCCACCTAAAGAAATCCAAGTCACTGCGAGCCACTCGCTTTAGTGAGCTAAACCTCTCCACCACAATAAATAGAACATGCTGGAGGGATAGATTCCTGTCACAGAGACTCTCCATGCTTTGGAAAAAAATTCCTAACTACATTAGGCAGAGCCCCTCACTAACACTCTAACCTTGACGAGTGGATAGGTAACATAAAATACACCCCTGAGATCACTTCATTGGCTCTTCTTGACAGAGGCTCAGTTAATTAATCAATGGGGCGGCGAAAGCTGACACACTCTGGCTAGGCTTATAAATGCCCTCGGGCAGATAGCCTAGTACCTACCTATGAACCTATTACCTGACATGTTCAGTGATGATGGTTGTTCTAACCTCATTGTTTTATGACATTACCTGACATGTTCAGTGATGATGAATGTTCTAACTTCATTGTTTTATGACATTACCTGACATGTTCAGTGATGATGACTGTTTTAACCTGATTGTATAATGACATTATCTGACATGTACATTGATGGCGGATGTCATAACAACATTATTTTATGACATACTGAAGAGTGTGCTAACCTCAATGTCTTATGAAATTACCTGATATGTTTGATGATGAGGAATACCATAGCCTCATTGTTTTATGGCATTACCTGACCTGATATGTTTGATGATGAGGAATGCCACAGCCTCATTGTTTTATGACATTACCTGACCTGATATGTTTGATGATGAGGAATGCCATAGCCTCATTGTTTTATGACATTACCTGACCTGATATGTTTGATGACGAGGAATGCCATAGCCTCATTGTTTTATGAAATTACCTAACCTGATATATTTGATGATGAGGATTGCCAGAGCCTCATTTTTTATAACATTACCTGACATATTTACTGATGACAAAAGGTCTAACCTCAGTCCTTTATTACATTACCTGACATTTTAATGATGCTGAGTGTTTTGTCCTCATTGTTTTATGACATTACCTGACACTTTCATTGATGGCAAGTGTTGAAACCTCATTGTTTTTAGGCATTACCTGACATGTTTCCTGATGCTAAATCTAACCTCAATGATTTTTGAATTACTGTCACTCATCTGGTCAGGATAAAACAGACAAACCCGCGTGGGTTTAGTTCAAGCAGTTTTACTACATACAAACACATCAGGATTGAGGCTTGGTAACTTAAACAAACTGAAACAAACTAATAAACTGACTACTGCACTCATACGCGTTAACATTCTGGCTATTCACTCAAAATGGCACTGCTGCCTGCACATGCTCACTATTTATCTGCACATGCCCACTGACTGGAATGCTTCTTAAAGTCACATCACACATTTTGATCTACATCCTCCCTCTTTGAGAAATAAGTCCTGCACTGTAATACTGACAATAATCTTTGACATGCAATTGTACAGAATTAATCACAGGTAAAAACAATCAGGTCCAGGTTGCTGTGTATTTTACACTAAGTCTGGAAATATGACCTGATCATGTGACATAGAAATTAAAGATTGGGTTTAGCAACACAGACTATCACTGGTGAATGTTCAACTTCTGGGATATATCAGGGCCCTCATCAGGAACTGAAGCATATCCTTCAACAGGAACATTGTCTGGATTGCTCTGAGATCTAGATTTTGTATCACAGGTACAATGCTGTGATATTGATTCAGGCACCAGAAGAGGATGCCTTTGATTCCTTCTGTATTCTATACCCTCAGATTCTACTATGTAATTTCTTAGCTTGGCACATACACCTTTCACTAGACCAGTTCAATGAAAACTGGTTAAATTTCCTAAAGTAGCTTCACTTATAGGAATACCTAAAATACATAAAAATACTATAGACCCTCCGTTTAGTCCAATAGTTGCGGGTAGTTATTCCAAAACATTTTTTATTGGTAAGTATATAGATATTCAATTAAAAAGTATGTATTCGACTATCAAACATATGGTTAAGGATTCCTGGGTGTTTCTAGCTAATTTTCCAATAGATATAGTAAAAAAAGTAATAATTTCACTACTTGTATAACCACAGTTACAGTGGATGTTATTGACTTATTCTCATGCATCCCTAAGCAGGATGGCTTAGAGGCATTTAAAAATAGTATAGTTAAACATACTAATTTTGACTGGGATGAAATATGTTTATTGGTGGAAATGATGTCTATTGTTTTAGATAATAATTTTATATATTTCGAAGGAGAATATTTTAAGCAAACGAGGGGGGTAGCTATGGGGGCAGCTTGTGCCCCCATATATGCAAACCTCGTTATGCTACATTGGGAGGACACAATTTTGTTCCCCAGTCAATATTTCACCCATGTGAGATACTATTCAAGGTTCCTTGACGATATTTACATCCTATGGAAAGGTGAGCAAGAAATGTTGCAACAATTTATAGGATTTTTAAATACAAGTAGTGAATATTTAAAATGTACTCATACTGAAGGTAAATACGGATTACCGTATTTGGACACCCATATTTCTTATAATGATGGTAATGTATATTCCACTATCCATAGGAAGAGTACTTTCTCCAATAGCTACTTAGCATATAGTAGTTGTCATCCACATAAAGTTAAACAAAATGTTTTTAAGGGACAATGTGTCCATGTAGCACGTATGGTATCCAATTTCGAAGATATGAAAAAAGAATTACAGTTTATTAAAAGTTTATTTATTCAAAGAGGATATCCTGAAGAAATGATGGACGCAACAATAACATATGTTACAAACCAATGGAATATTAAATATAGACCACTTTTGGGAGTTAGTGATATAATTTCTCAAAATGATGATACAAATTCCCTTACAAACATATCAAATAATAACTATCATAAAATGTTTATACTACAATATAATATGGGTGTAGACCAGATTAAAAAAATTATTTATAAATTTTGGTATTTGATTAGTAGTGATACTAGTTTAATAAAATTATTGGGATCCAAACCCAACTTCATATACAAAATGGGTAAAAATATGAAATATGTTTTGAAACACAGACATATAGAGGAGAAAAATAAAAACTATTTGAGTAATAACACAAGAAGTAGTAAATGTGGATTCTGCAACCAATGCAGATATATGTCTTTGGAAAATAAAATAAAATTACGGAATGGTTTAAAATCTAATATAAAATGTAGATATGGCAACTGTAATACAAAAAATGTAATATATCTAGCTAAATGTAGAAAATGCTCAGGTTTTTACGTTGGAAAGATAGAAAGATGTCTTAAAAACGTATATATGACCATATATATAGTATTAAGACCAAGGATAAAACTAATGCACTATCTAGACACGTAGAGACTGAAGGTGTTGATCATAATTTTATGTTTAGCATTCTTGACACCATTGAAATAGATCCTAGAGGTGGTGATATCAAAAGTTTACCTGCATATAAAGAAACATGGTGGCAGATATACTTAAATGCCACCACTTTTCCTGGTTTAAATGAATTTATATCTACTAAATCGTTATTATTAGTATAAAGTGAGATATTTAACAAGAATGAGATATATATTAATTAATTAATTTATTTATTATTTATTAATATTATCATTTGTTTGTAAACGTATTTATAAGTGAATTTTTACATTATACGTAAAATAATATATATATATATATATATATATATATATATATACAAAAATTTTTTATATTATACGTAAAACAATAAAGTTTTTAGTTAAGGTTTTTAAACAAGTTTTAAAGAATTTGAATAACTTTTTAACATATTTTTTAAACAAATTTTTTTAGATTCGTTGTTTGCAGTATGACCATATAATAGTCCATGCTCATCTTCGCTGTCTATGTTGCTGTTATAGTTATCATTACTATTATTATTATTTTTATTATTATCATTATTATTATTGTTATTTAAATAACCAGTTATTTAATTAACTATGTAATATTATATATTATAAAGTATTTGATTACATATTTCATCTAAAATATTTTTAATAACAATTTTGAAAAAATAAACAATTTGGACTTATCTGCACATAAATATATATATTTTGCCATCACTATTTAATATATATTCTTTATATATTTCTTATATTTTGTCTATATACAATTTTTTTAAACATTAATAGGTTTGTTGATGTTCGCATTACATTGTTTACACAACATGTTTATGTACTAATATGACTGTACTTAATTAAGGCATTGTATTTTATTGATGCATTTTTTAAAGTATTGTTCTCTATGTATTGTGAATATTATGGGTAGGTGACTCTTTTGTAGTCATTTAGCTATTTGTACATACACTTGCATATACGTGTTAGTATGTTTTTAAAAAGCAATGAGTGGTTTTGGCGCCACTAAGGTTATTTAAGTAGCAGATTTACATGTAAGTAGTAGTTCTGATGAAGACCAGTAATGGTTGAAAGAGCTTAACTCTCTCCATATGCTATATTTGTTTGTTTGCGAGTCTGCTTGTCGAATCTGCCCGTGTTCGTGTTTGTATTTCTTGATATTAAACTGTGGATTATTATTGGCAGTTGTTGGCACTTATTGGTGTGTTCCAGGCTTTCTTGGACATGCAGTTGTACAGAATTAATCACAGGTAAAAACAATCAGGTCCAGGTTGCTGTGTATTTTACACTAAGTCTGGAAATATGACCTGATCATGTGACATAGAAATTAAAGATTTGGTTTAGCAACACAGACTATCACTGGTGAATGTTCAACTTCTGGGATATATCAGGGCCCTAATCAGGAACTGAAGCATATCCTTCAACAGGAACATTGTCTGGATTGCTCTGAGATCTAGATTTTGTATCACAGGTACAATGCTGTGATATTGATTCAGACACCAGAAGAGGATGCCTTTGATTCCTTCTGTATTCTATACCCTAAGATTCTACTATGTAATTTCTTAGCTTGGCACATACACCTTTCACTAGACCAATTCAATCAAAACTGGTTAAATTTCCTAAAGTAGCTTCACTTATAGGAATACCTAAAATACATAAAAATACTATAGACCCTCCGTTTAGACCAATAGTTGCGGGTAGTTATTCCAAAACATTTTTTATTGGTAAGTATATAGATATTCAATTAAAAAGTATGTATTCCACTATCAAACATATGGTTAAGGATTCCTGGGTGTTTCTAGCTAATTTTCCAATAGACATAGTAAAAAACAGTAATAATTTCACTACTTGTATAACCACAGTTACAGTGGATGTTATTGACTTATTCTCATGCATCCCTAAGCAGGATGGCTTAGAGGCATTTAAAAATAGTATAGTTAAACATACTAATTTTGACTGGGATGAAATATGTTTATTGGTGGAAATGATGTCTATTGTTTTAGATAATAATTTTATATATTTCGAAGGAGAATATTTTAAGCAAACGAGGGGGGTAGCTATGGGGGCAGCTTGTGCCCCCATATATGCAAACCTCGTTATGCTACATTGGGAGGACACAATTTTGTTCCCCAGTCAATATTTCACCCATGTGAGATACTATTCAAGGTTCCTTGACGATATTTACATCCTATGGAAAGGTGAGCAAGAAATGTTGCAACAATTTATAGGATTTTTAAATACAAGTAGTGAATATTTAAAATGTACTCATACTGAAGGTAAATACGGATTACCGTATTTGGACACCCATATTTCTTATAATGATGGTAATGTATATTCCACTATCCATAGGAAGAGTACTTTCTCCAATAGCTACTTAGCATATAGTAGTTGTCATCCACATAAAGTTAAACAAAATGTTTTTAAGGGACAATGTGTCCATGTAGCACGTATGGTATCCAATTTCGAAGATATGAAAAAAGAATTACAGTTTATTAAAAGTTTATTTATTCAAAGAGGATATCCTGAAGAAATGATGGACGCAACAATAACATATGTTACAAACCAATGGAATATTAAATATAGACCACTTTTGGGAGTTGGTGATATAATTTCTCAAAATGATGATACAAATTCCCTTACAAACATATCAAATAATAACTTATCATAAAATGTTTATACTACAATATAATATGGGTGTAGACCAGATTAAAAAAATTATTTGTAAATGTTGGTATTTGATTAGTAGTGATACTAGTTTAATAAAATTATTGGGATCCAAACCCAACTTCATATACAAAATGGGTAAAAATATGAAATATCTTTTGGAACACAGACATATAGAGGAGAAAAATAAAAACTATTTGAGTAATAACACAAGAAGTAGTAAATGTGGATTCTGCAACCAATGCAGATATATGTCTTTGGAAAATAAAATAAAATTACGGAATGGTTTAAAATCTAATATAAAATGTAGATATGGCAACTGTAATACAAAAAATGTAATATATCTAGCTAAATGTAGAAAATGCTCAGGTTTTTACGTTGGAAAGACAGAAAGATGTCTTAAAAACGTATATATGACCATATATATAGTATTAAGACCAAGGATAAAACTAATGCACTATCTAGACACATAGAGACTGAAGGTGTTGATCATAATTTTATGTTTAGCATTCTTGACACCATTGAAATAGATCCTAGAGGTGGTGATATCAAAAGTTTACTTGCATATAAAGAAACATGGTGGCAGATATACTTAAATGCCACCACTTTTCCTGGTTTAAATGAATTTATATCTACTAAATCGTTATTATTAGTATAAAGTGAGATATTTAACAAGAATAAGATATATATTAATTTATTTATTTATTATTTATTTATTATTTATTAATATTATCATTTGTTTGTAAACGTATTTATAAGTGAATTTTTACATTATACGTAAAATAATATATATATATATATACATCTATATATATATATATATATATATATATATATATATATACAAAAATTTTTTATATTATACGTAAAACAATAAAGTTTTTAGTTAAGGTTTTTAAACAAGTTTTAAAGAATTTTAATAACTTTTTAACATATTTTTTAAACAAATTTTTTTTAGATTCGTTGTTTGCAGTATGACCATATAATAGTCCATGCTCATCTTCGCTGTCTATGTTGCTGTTATAGTTATCATTACTATTATTATTATTTTTATTATTATCATTATTATTATTGTTATTTAAATAACCAGTTATTTAATTAACTATGTAATATTATATATTATAAAGTATTTGATTACATATTTCATCTAAAATATTTTTAATAACAATTTTGAAAAAATAAACAATTTGGACTTATCTGCACATAAATATATATATTTTGCCATCACTATTTAATATATATTCTTTATATATTTCTTATATTTTGTCTATATACAATTTTTTTAAACATTAATAGGTTTGTTGATGTTCGCATTACATTGTTTACACAACATGTTTATGTACTAATATGACTGTACTTAATTAAGGCATTGTATTTTATTGATGCATTTTTTAAAGTATTGTTCTCTATGTATTGTGAATATTATGGGTAGGTGACTCTTTTGTAGTCATTTAGCTATTTGTACATACACTTGCATATACGTGTTAGTATGTTTTTAAAAAGCAATGAGTGGTTTTGGCGCCACTAAGGTTATTTAAGTAGCAGATTTACATGTAAGTAGTAGTTCTGATGAAGACCAGTAATGGTTGAAAGAGCTTAACTCTCTCCATATGCTATATTTGTTTATTTGTTTGTTTGCGAGTCTGCTTGTTGAATCTGTCCGTGTTCGTGTTTGTATTTCTTGATATTAAACTGTGGATTATTATTGGCAGTTGTTGGCACTTATTGGTGTGTTCCAGGCTTTCTTGGACATGCAGTTGTACAGAATTAATCACAGGTAAAAACAATCAGGTCCAGGTTGCTGTGTATTTTACACTAAGTCTGGAAATATGACCTGATCATGTGACATAGAAATTAAAGATTGGGTTTAGCAACACAGACTATCACTGGTGAATGTTCAACTTCTGGGATATATCAGGGCCCTCATCAGGAACTGAAGCATATCCTTCAACAGGAACATTGTCTGGATTGCTCTGAGATCTAGATTCTGTATCACAGGTACAATGCTGTGATATTGATTCAGACACCAGAAGAAGATGCCTTTGATTCCTTCTGTATTCAGATTCTACTATGTAATTTCTTAGCTTGGCACATACACCTTTCACTAGACCAATTCAATCAAAACTTTTCGCTGTTTGCATTCTCACTGTTTCTCCTTCTTTCAATGGACGAAGAAATCTGCTCATTTGATCATAATAAGACTTCTGGGATGAACGCTTTTTGAAAAGTTGGGCTTTGTTTGCTCTGGTGTTTTTCGCATTGGGCGCCAACAAACTAGAACTGATAGGCAAGGTTGTTCTGGTTTGTCTAGACAGAAGTCTCTGAGCAGGTGAGCCAAGTAAATTGTCACAAGGTATATTTCTGAGATTAAGCAAATTCAAGAAAACACCGGTATTGTCATGCTTTGACCTCACTAGTAATTGCTTTGCACTTTGTACTGAACGTTCATCTAGACCGTTTGACTGTGGGTACTCAGGACTATTGGTAACATGATAAAGTCCCACTGTTTTGCAAATTTCTAAAACAGCTGACTGGTAAACTGGGCACCATTGTTACAAATAACTTTGTGTGGACTGCCATGGACTGAGGAATGTCATTTCAACTTAGTAATGACAGTACTGGACATTAGGTTAGGTAGCAGGTCAGTCTTGAACCAGTTGGAATAAGAGTCTACTAACACTAAGTAATGTTGAGCATTCCACTTAAATATGTCTGTGGCTACTGTCGACCAAGGTAGTTTAGGAATCTGGTTTAGCTGAATTGGCTCTTTTTGCAAGTGTGGTTTAGCACTATTGCATACCGAACAAGATTAAAGTACTTTTTCAATATCTTTTGACATAGAAGGCCAAAATACTAGACCTCTTGCCCATCTTGTGGTAGCTTTGGAACCTGGGTGGCCATGATGCAAAATCTGGATGTATTCTTGTTGTAAGGAAGTAAGATTGATGACTTTGGAACTTTTGAAAATGATACCATATTCCACCAACATTTATTTTATTTATTTTACATTTCTTGACTGGGATAGTCCGACTGCATACATGTCCATTTTCAGCAGAGGCCTGGAGAGAAAAACTCCAAGATAATAATACACATTGAACATTTAGTAAATGCTAGTTTCAAGCAGATTACACTCATAAGCAATACCAGCATTTAGCACATCTAGTACTAACTTATTATAAAACACTTTACAAAGCATAACATTATTTTCAAAGTTATATATACATAACATTACATTCAGGTTTAAGATGCACTGAGCAGCAGTTATACAATTGACCCTTCCTGAAATGGTGTGGTAAAAAAAAGTTAGGAGTAGTTGAAGGTAAGGCACCTAAGTAATAGAGAGGTCACTAGTCAGGGTTAGTGCAAGGACATAACCAATGAGTTTTGAAATATTTCTTGAGTTTGTTTTTGAAGAGAGTTAGTGAGGGTTCTAGGGTCAAGTCAGCTGGGAGTCTGTTCCATGTTTATCCAACAGAGTTGGCAAACAGAGAGTACTCAGCTGAGTAGTTGGATTTGTATGTTTGAACTAGGAGTCTAGTGGATGATCGCAGTGGTTTGGTGCTGGTATAGGGGCTGATAATATTTTTTGTGCAGGTGCATTTTCTGGTTGGTAAAGGACTTTATGTGCTACTGTTAGCTGGTTGAATTGCAGTAGGCTAGGCAGTTCAAGCCATCCTAGGTGATTTAGGTTGTGACAGTGGTGTGTCCGGTAGACTGTGCCAGTAGCAAATCTGGCAATGTGGTTATAGCAGGATGATAGTTTATTAAAATCTGTTTTGTTTAAGTTGGAGAATAGGGGTGAGGCGTAGAGAAGAGTTGATAGTAGATGGGAATGGGCAATTGCAGTTCTAGCAAGTGGGGTAAGGAAAGGGTTGATTTTGTAAAGAGAGCCAAGTTTTTTGTTAATGGTTTTGATAGTTTGATTGATATGCACATCAAACTTCAGGTTGTTATCAACTATGACACCCAGTAGTTTAGTTTGGGCTTCTGGGGAGATGATAGTGCCATTGTTAGTGGTTACGTTGAAGGATGGAAGGGGGCCCTGCGTGTGGGGGAGAAGAGGAGCAGCTTTGTTTTGTTGGGGTTTAGGATTAGATGTTGATTGGAGAGTCACGTTTCCACTATATTAAAGGTATTTTGGGTTAATGTGAATAAAGTAGCTGGTGAGGTGTCAGAACAAATCAAGGTGGAGTCATCTGCATATTGAATGCAGGTAGCATCAGGGATGATGGACTGAAGGTCATTGATAAAGATGGAAAAAAGAAGGGGTCCTAGTATTTTTTTACTCAAATGATTTTTATTTTGATGAAATAACACAATAATTTAATGCATTCATAACATCCAATAACTATTTACAGTATTTTCATTCAGCCTGTCAAAAATGACTCAGATAAAAACATTTGTAGTTAAATAATAAGTTAATATATAAACTATGATAGTTAGGAAGAGTTTGGTTCCATCTGTAGGGTATCAATCAAATTCAAAACTTTCCTCCATGGACTATTAACCAATGGCTTAAGGGGTCCTGGTATTGAACCCTGGTGGACTCCTAATGTGATGGGTAGGTGGGATGATAGCTTGCCCTGCCATAGGACTGCCTGTTGCCTGCCCTGCAGGTAGGATTGAAACCACTGGAGTGCATGGTTGCTTAAGGAGAAGGCCTTCAAGGTATTTATAAGCATTTTGTGGTCAACCATGTCAAAAGCCTTGGATAGATCTAGAAAGAGTGCTGAGGTTAGTTTGTTATTATTGTGGTTGTAGTTAATGACATTAGAGAAAGAGAGGAGGGCAGAAGTAGTACTGTGGTGCAGCTTAAAGCCGTGCTGAAAGTTGGACAACAGCTTGTCCTGTGTGAGGTAGTGCATGAGCTATATGTGTACACACTTCTCCATAATTTTAGCTAGAGGTGACAGAATAGCTATAGGTCTAAAGTTTGACAGTTCAGTGGAACTGCCTCCTTTATGGAGAGGTATGACATGGGAGATTTTCCATATAGTGGGCACAATAGCTTCAGATATAGTTCTGTTGATCAATATTGAGATGGGGTATGATATGGTGTCAGCAGCCTTTTGCAGATAGTCTGCTGGGAGGAGGTCGGCAGCAAGGGTGGTGTGTCTTAGTTTCTTAAGTAGGGCATGAATAAGTTGAGTAGGAATAGGTTGGAAGGTAAAGTGTTTGGGTACTGGGTGTGGCTGCATTAGAATTATAGTCATTGGGAGAGAGTTGGCTGGCTAGAGACTGGATAGTCTCTGTAAAGAAGCTGTTGAAATTATTTGCAATGTCTACTGAGGATTTTTGTTGAGAAGCTGAGGGGGGGGGGGGTAGAGTGGTGGTTTGGCCTGGGTGGAGTAGTTTGTTTATTCCTGCCCAGAACTTTTGAGGTTTGTTTTGCTGTTTTTGCAGTAGATGGTAGTAGTAGTTGTTTTTGTCTATGGTTATGGCTTTTTTGGTGTCATTCCTTAGCTGTCTGAATCTTAGTTGATCAAGTGTGGCTTTTGTTTTTTGGTAGGTGGCCCATGCTTTGTTTCTGAGTGAAATTTTGGTTTTGCTATCTTTAGAAAGCCATGGTGCAATATTAACTTTGGTTCTAATAGAGTGGCTGGGAGCATGGGAGTTAAGAATAGTAAGGAATTTGGTGTTAAAGTATGCTACTGCTTCATCTAGGAGGAGACTTTTTAGTACTGACCAGTTGCATGACTTAAGTTCATTTTGAAACTTGGTGAGAATAAAATTCTTGTTGTTTCTTAATGTTCTATAGATGGGTTGGTAGGAGCAGTCTACTCTGAGCTTGATTATATAGGTGAGAGAGTGGTCACTTAGGCCATCAGGCAAAGTGCCTGATTTATGGGATTGAAGATGGGTATTGACGAGTATCCAGTCTAGGATACTTTCCTTGTTATTGGGTTTTCCTGTCCTGGTGGGGGAAGTTATGATTTGAGTAAATCCATACAGGTTTATGTTAGTTGTGGGGGTTTCACAAGATCAAGTGTTCCAGTCAATGTTGAAATCCCCAAGAACAATTGTTTCTTGGGGATAGTTATTGGATAACCAATATAAGAAGTCTTCTAAGGTTTCTGTGTTCCTCCCTGGGGGAATGTAGACAGAGACAATGTTTACATTTTTGTTTTTATTAATTTGTAGTTTCAACAACATTTCATCTCTGTAAGGAAATATGGTTGTACTTGTGGCAGTACACAAGATTGCTTTGATGGCCACCCAACACTGAAGTGGTTGAGCTTTTTCAAAATTGGATCAGATGCTGTATGATCTCTTAGCTCTTCAAGTCTCGTGGTAAAAAATACACACTTCCATGACATCGAAGTCAAAATTCTCAGTATCAAGTTTTTTGTGGTATTTCTGGGTGATCTAGATAGGGTATCAGCCAGGTAAAGAAGTCTGCCTTTTGTGTAGACCATTTTGAAATTGTACTTTATTTATTGCATTTGTTCACTGGGAAAGTCCACTGGCCTGAGATTAGCCCATTTTCAGTGGAGGCTCAGGGAGAAAAGCTCCACATTTAATTGCATACAGAGAAATTATTACACAAACAGTACAGAGTATATAAGATAGTAGAAGCACATTAACATAAGATAACGCTGACATAAGATAGCATTGATAATGACATTGTATAAAATTGGTAACATCAGTAAAGGAGTGTCTACTATCATGATATGTTAATTGTTATGAGAGGTTTAGGTGTATAAGTAAGAGGGATAGAGTTAGGAAGCAGTTAGTTTAAGGGTAAAGTAGGTGATGGAAGGCTTAGGATAGGGATAACACAGGGAAGTAAACAGCAAAGTGTAACAGCTAAGATTGGGAGATGGAGAAGATAGGTTATTTATGGAATGAATTGTACTAAATGATATGTTGGTTGTTATGAAAGGTTTAGCTGTATAGCTGTATACGTAAGAGTGATAGTTACTTTTATAATCTGAGCATCATTCACTGTAGTCTTACTGCAGCTGTGTGCATAGGTGTCTTTAAAATAGTGACTAAAGGTTGATGATTAGTCTCTATCTGGGCAGGGAGGCCATAAATATAATCATGGAACTTTGAACATGCAAACACAATTGCCAAAAGTTCCTTCTCAGTTTGAGCATACTGCATCTCAGTTTGGGTAAGAGTTCTAGATGCATAGACTACTAGTCCACCTTTTTGAAGAATAACTGCACCAAGACCAAACTTTAAAGCATCACAGGAAAGAATTATGGTTTGTGGACATCATAGTATCTTAAAGTTGGTGGACTGCCAATTTTCTGTTTCTGGTCATCAAATGTTCTTGGTGTTGTTCCAACCAGGATCAGGTAACATTTTTGCATGTCAGCTCTCTTAAGGGCACTGATAATTCACTGAAGTCTGGTAATCTTGACCAAATAGTTGACCATATCAAGAAAACATTGCAAGACTTGGAAATTGTCTGGAGCTGGCATCTCAAGAATGGCTGTTTGGAAGGACCTGGTCATAAGCCTGAACTGGTGAATAAATGACCAACATAAGTAAATTCTTTCAGCCTAAATTTACACTTTAGGGGATTAAGCTTAAGATTCACTTTGCATGCCCTTTCCAAAACTTTCCTGAGGTTTCTGTCATGCTCTGCTTCACCATCACCTCCTACTAATAAATCATCTATTATTATAGCACACGGTTATCCAGAAAAAACATCTCCTCCATTGCAAGCTGAAAGACTTCACTGGCAGAATTTATTCCAAAATGCATTCTGAGAAATCTGTATCTACCAAATGGCATACTGAATGTAGTCAGTAGTGAAGATTTGTGATCAAGCATTAATTGCCAAAATAAACTCTTTGCATCTAAGACAGAAAAAACAGTGACATTTGACATGATGACAGCAACTTCCTCAACTGTATGCATAGGATAGTGAGGTCACTTTAATGCTTTGTTCAAGTCTCTTGGGTCAGTACATATTCTGATTTCATCTGAGCTTTTCTTATGAGCAACTGCCATGGATGACACCCATTCAGTTGGTTCTGTGACTGGACAAATCAGTACTTTTGCTCACCATTTTGTCTAACTGAGCTTTGACTGTGTCCTGCATGACTACTAGGACTCTTCTTGCTGGTCTGACCACTGGACTTACCTCTGGGTCTAACTTCATGGAATACACAACTGGAATTTTTCCTAGTTTGTCTTCAAAAATATCAGCATACTCTGAGAAAATAGCATCAGTGAAGTTCAAACTTGGACATGTGCTCACATGATGGACTTCTTTAGTAAAGGAAAGCAGTTTCATCTTTAAACTGTCTCTGAGACCTAATAATGACTGCACTGGTCTTTTGACTACATAAAATTACAAGTCATAGCTCTTCCCTGCAGAGTAACATAAAAGTACTACTGAGCCTTCGGTTTGAATCTCTTCATCTCCATAAGCAAAAAGCTTTTCACAGTTGGCCAAATTAAATTGTATCCCAGCTCTTACTGTAGCAAATGTTTCTGCTGACATTACATTGTACTTTGAATGAGTATCTACTTTGAGCTTTGTGAGTTTACCATTAATCAGGACAGTACAAAACACTTTGTTTTTTGCCAGCAAATCTACTGCATTGACCTTTTCATCAACCACTGATACACCATCTACATAGAAAGTAGAGTCGCAGCTTTCTACATGATTAACTTGTTTTTTTGAGTAACCTTTCTTAATAAATGGATAAGGCTTGCTTGATTTACAAAGCTTTTGAAAGTGCTTCCATTTTTTACACTTGTGGCATTGATGCCCAAAAGCTAGGTACTTTTCTCTTTTAGACTCATGATTTGTACCACAATTATAACAGTTAACTATAAGATTTGCCTTGGGGTTTGCTGAGTCACCCCTTTGCTGCACTGAGCATATCTGTTTTACTGAGCTTACCGTAGAACTTGCTGGAAAGGTACGGGTTTTCAAAGGCAAGCCCGCAGGGGCTATGGTAGCTGCCATGCACTTGGATCTGTTTCTGTTAACCATGTGCAGCATACTGTCTACATTTGCTCTAGAAGCTGCTGAAAGCATGATCTTATCACTTGCAAGCATATTGGTGTGCCTTTCTGTAAGCTCATGTATTTGACAAATCTCTAAGGGTCTGCTTAGCATTAAATCACTGTCTCAAAGCAAAATCTTTTTCACTGCATCATTATTAACACCACAGACAACCCTGTCCTTTATCAAGTCATTTTTCAAATCACCAGATCTGCATGTTTTAGCTTTGTCTCTCAAGTCAGTAACATAAGCAGCAAAAGTTTCCCCTGGTTTTTGGTCTCTTGTGTAAAATAAGTGCCTCTCCAAAGTAACATTCATTTGGGGGTTACAAATTTCTTTAAATTTACATTTTAAGCACTCAGGGTCCTCATTTGATTCAGCTTGTACCACAAAAAGACAATTTTCCCCCTCTCCTGCATATACTGCCTGTGCATGCACAAATGAACACTCCCTTTCAATGGCTTCTGACCCAGCTAAATTAAGCAGAATAAATGCCCCTGTATGTGCATCTTTGTTAAAAAAAGCTGCTTGTATGAAAATATCATATTCCTGCTCAAACACTCTCCAATTCTCTGCAATATTATTATTAAACACAAGTGGTGTGGGTCTGCAAAATGCTTCAGCCATACCAACAAACACTAGTAAAGACAGACCCGTGTAATCATGTACGAACATACACATATGCCAGGAACTCATGCTCAACTGCACAATAAACTCTTTGAAATAGCTGCACTTTGTGAAATAAGACTCTGTAGCACAAGAAAGACTTTGAAATGACTGTACTTTATGAAATAACTGTCTGCAGCATAAGAAACTCTTCAAAATGACTGTATTTGTGAGATAACTGCCTGTAGCACAAGAAACTCTTCAAAATGACTACATTTACTGCACTTTGTGAAATAACTGTACTTTGCACAATAAACTCCGAAATAATTGTACTATAATAAAGCACACACACTGCAAACACTTTTTACACTATGAGATACTTCGAACAACTCTAGTTATACTTCAAATAGCTCTAATTAATGTGAAATAGTAGCTTACATAAAAAAAGTGGTTGTTTGCTAAAAAATGTAGTTATTTTGCCTTTCCATGCTCGTTTTCTGCTTTCATTATGCTTATTATGCCCTTTTGACTTTTATCATGTACGTTATACTTTTCTTGTGCTCATTTTACTTTTATTGTGTACGTTATACTTTTCTTGTGCTCATTTTACTTTTATTGTGTATGTTATACTTTTCTTGTGCTCATTTTACTTTTATTGTGTATGTTATACTTTTCTTGTGCTCATTTTACTTTTATCATGTACGTTATACTTTTCTTGTGCTAATTTTACTTTTATCGTGTACGTTATACTTTCCTTGTGCTCATTTTACTTTTATCATGTACGTTATACTTTTCTTGTGCTCATTTTACTTTTATCATGTACGTTATACTTTTCTTGTGCTCATTTTACTTTTATCGTGTACGTTATACTTTTCTTGTGCTCATTTTACTTATATTGTGTACGATATACTTTTCTTGTGCTCATTTTTCTTTCATCGTGTACGTTATACTTTTCTTGTGCTCATTTTACTTTTATCAGGTACGTTATTCTTTTCTTGTGCTCATTTTACTTTTATCACGTATGTCATACTTTTCTTGTGCTCATTTTACTTTTATCATGTACGTTATACTTTTCTTGTGCTCATTTTACTTTTATCATGTACGTTATACTTTTCTTGTGCTCATTTTACTTTTATCATGTACGTTATACTTTTCTTGTGCTCATTTTACTTGTATTGTGTACGTTATACTTTTCTTGTGCTCATTTTACTTTTATCATGTACGTTATACTTTTCTTGTGCTCATTTTACTTTTATCATGTACGTTATACGTTTCTTGTGCTCATTTTACTTTTATCGTGTACATGATACTTTTCTTGTGCTCATTTTACTTTTATCACGTATGTCATACTTTTCTTGTGCTCATTTTACTTTTATCACGTATGTCATACTTTTCTTGTGCTCATTTTACTTTTATCATGTACGTTATACTTTTCTTGTGCTCATTTTACTTTTATCATGCTCGTTATACAAATCAGAAGTAATTCTGAACATTTTCATTAAGTATTTTGAAAAATGTTATCAAATATCGTAGTTTTGAACATTTTGTTTAATTAATAATGTGTTTTGTGCCTTTAATTTAATAATAATGCATTTTGTACTTTGCGAATGCTTCATATCATTTTCTTTGCAAAATAAATTAGTTCCTGAAATTCGTTTCTGACCTGTCACGAGTTGTTTGAGCACTTCAGGATGATCTACTTGTATATATTCCTCCATTTCTAGCCATGCAATTCATGGCTCAATTTCTGGATCCCATTCTGACACCATGTAGCCTGTCTGCTCAGGATAAAACAGACAAACCCATGTGGGTTTAGTTCAAGCAGCTTTATTACACACAAACACATCAGGATTGAGGCTCAGTAACTTAAATTTAAACAAACAAACAGACATTAGAGCATTCATATATGTTAACACTCTGTCTGTTCACTCAAAATGGCACTGTTGCATGCATGTATTCTGTATTTATATGCACGTGCCCACTGACTGAAATGCTTCTTAAAGACACAACACACACTCTGATCTACAATTAACCTGATATGTTCAGTGATTCTGAGTGTTCTAACCTCACTGTTTTATCACATCACCTGACATATAAAGTGATAACAAGTGTTCTAATCTGCATGCTTTATGACATGACCTGACATGTTAAGTGATGCTATCTGTTCTCAACACATTGCTTTATGACATTCCTTGACATGTTAAGTGATGCTATCTGTTCTCAACACATTGCTTTATGACATTCCTTGATATGTTAAGTGATGCTATCTGTTCTCAACACATTGCTTTATGACATTCCTTGACATGTTAAGTGATGCTATCTGTTCTCAACACATTGCTTTATGACATTCCTTGACATGTTAAGTGATGCTATCTGTTCTCAACACATTGCTTTATGACATTCCTTGACATGTTAAGTGATGCTATCTGTTCTCAACACATTGCTTTATGACATTCCTTGACATGTTAAGTGATGCTATCTGTTCTCAACACATTGCTTTATGACATTCCTTGACATGTTAAGTGATGCTATCTGTTCTCAACACATTGCTTTATGACATTCCTTGACATGTTAAGTGATGCTATCTGTTCTCAACACATTGCTTTATGACATTCCTTGACATGTTAAGTGATGCTATCTGTTCTCAACACATTGCTTTATGACATTCCTTGACATGTTAAGTGATGCTATCTGTTCTCAACACATTGCTTTATGACATTCCTTGACATGTTAAGTGATGCTATCTGTTCTCAACACATTGCTTTATGACATTCCTTGACATGTTAAGTGATGCTATCTGTTCTCAACACATTGCTTTATGACATTCCTTCACATGTTAAGTGATGCTATCTGTTCTCAACACAGTGCTTTATGACATGACCTGACATGTTAAGTGATGCTATCTGTTCTCAACACATTGCTTTATGACATTCCTTGACATGTTAAGTGATGCTATCTGTTCTCAACACATTGCTTTATGACATTCCTTGACATGTTAAGTGATGCTATCTGTTCTCAACACATTGCTTTATGACATTCCTTGACATGTTAAGTGATGCTATCTGTTCTCAACACATTGCTTTATGACATTCATTGACATGTTAAGTGATGCTATCTGTTCTCAACACATTGCTTTATGACATTCATTGACATGTTAAGTGATGCTATGTGTTCTCAACACATTGCTTTATGACATTCCTTGACATGTTGAGTGATGCTATGTGTTCTCAACACATTGCTTTATGACATTCCTTGACATGTTAAGTGATGCTATCTGTTCTCAACACATTGCTTTATGACATTCCTTGACATGTTAAGTGATGCTATCTGTTCTCAACACATTGCTTTATGACATTCCTTGACATGTTAAGTGATGCTATCTGTTCTCAACACATTGCTTTATGACATTCCTTGACATGTTAAGTGATGCTATCTGTTCTCAACACATTGCTTTATGACATTCCTTGACATGTTAAGTGATGCTATCTGTTCTCAACACATTGCTTTATGACATTCCTTGACATGTTAAGTGATGCTATCTGTTCTCAACACATTGCTTTATGACATTCCTTGACATGTTAAGTGATGCTATCTGTTCTCAACACATTGCTTTATGACATTCCTTGACATGTTAAGTGATGCTATCTGTTCTCAACACATTGCTTTATGACATTCCTTGACATGTTAAGTGATGCTATCTGTTCTCAACACATTGCTTTATGACATTCCTTGACATGTTAAGTGATGCTATCTGTTCTCAACACATTGCTTTATGACATTCCTTGACATGTTAAGTGATGCTATCTGTTGTCAACACATTGCTTTATGACATTCCTTGACATGTTAAGTGATGCTATCTGTTCTCAACACATTGCTTTATGACATTCCTTGACATGTTAAGTGATGCTATCTGTTCTCAACACATTGCTTTATGACATTCCTTGACATGTTAAGTGATGCTATCTGTTCTCAACACATTGCTTTATGACATTCCTTGACATGTTAAGTGATGCTATCTGTTCGCAACACATTGCTTTATGACATTCCTTGACATGTTAAGTGATGCTATCTGTTCGCAACACATTGCTTTATGACATTCCTTGACATGTTAAGTGATGCTATCTGTTCTCAATACATTGCTTTATGACATTCCTTGACATGTTAAGTGATGCTATCTGTTCTCAACACATTGCTTTATGACATTCCTTGACATGTTAAGTGATGCTATCTGTTCTCAACACATTGCTTTATGACATGACCTGACATATTCAGTGATAAGTGTTCTAACCTCATTATTTTATGACATTACATGACGTGATCGGTGATGCTGAGTGTTCTCATGTTATTGTCTGATGACTTCACTTGACATGCTCAGGATTGTTGTGTATTCCTATCTCTTTGTTTTATGAAATGATCAAGTGGTAGATGCAGGAATTTCCTGAAGAGGCGGTGCACAATCTGGAAAGTATACCAGTGTGGAGATGGAGTACTTGTTGTCAGGGGCTGTTGAAGATCACCTTAAGATGCACACGTGAAAAGATAGCAGTATGTATTCTGTTGTACAACATTGCTCAGTGGCTTTGGTAGTGGAGGGAAGTGACTCCTATCCAGCATACAACAAATTTAGAGACAGCACCAGATGCTTCAAAGCATACCCGGATGGGATTTGGTTGCCCATGGAATGTCACAACCCCTTTCCATAGTGCTATAGTTTGTGTATGCATTACAATAGTCTAGTTAAGAGCCCCAATGAAGGCAATGTCACCACTGCAAGTACCATAACAAAAGCAAGTGATTTTGTAATGATGTCTGTGAAAATGGTAAATGACTTAAAAAAAACTCAGCAACTTAAGGAAATACATGTTATGAAAAAAATCTCCCATACAAGTACTAACTTGCATTGTCTGCACTATATGAAAACAAATGTAACCATTGTAGCATATCACAGAGGAATGTAACCCAAAATCTACTTTAATGTCATGCAATATCTAATATAAACCAGAAGCACAGCAGGGGCCAGCCATTTCATCCAAAGACAGCTCTCATACCCATTGTGTATTTCATCCATACATACAGTAATCACAGCTTGTATTACATCTTACTTTTCCCAAATATACCTTAGTCCTGAAAAGTCAGAAGTACAAAAACAAAACAGTAAAGCCAGTAATTTAATTCACAGATAGGCCCCATTACTGTAACCTACCTAGAGTATCTGGTTTGACCCTGTCAGGTTAAAAAGAAATACATAAACATATTTTACTTTTACAGAGCAGTAATCACAACGTGTATTCCTGCTTACTTCATACAAATACATATTAATCTTATAAAAGCCAGAATTACAATATCAAATAGCAAGGCCAATCATTTCCTTCACTGACAGTCCCCGTACCCATTCCCTACCCACAGTATCTGTTTTGGCTCTGACAGGAAAAAATGTATTTTTTTACTTATTTGTTGACCTTGCCATGATAAAAATAATTACATTTATGTATTTTGTTGTATGGAAGGCTTTCTACATGGCCCACCTCATAAATAAGGGTATTTCATCCAGGAACAAGGAGGTCATAACATTCCTGTACTCTTCCCTTATCAGACCCATTATCGAGTACAATGGCTCCTTCGGCATGTACCTTGCCAAGTACATGCAGCAGTTGGAGAGACCACAGAGGTTCCTGACCAGGAAAATCCAGGGTCTCAAACACCTATCCTATACAGATAGGCTAAAAGCCCTGTCCCTCTACTCAGTCTCATACAGACTGCTCAGAGGTGACCTGTGTCTGGCATACAAGGCCATCTCAGACCCAGCCTTGATGGAATTGCTGCATATCCATAAGACAAACTCCACTCGTGCAACTCACAAGCAAGGCCTTAACCTGGTTTGTGACATTAATAGAACTTGGTGGGATAGATTTGTGTCCCAAAGACTCCATCTGTGGAATACACTCCCTCTCCATGTCAAGCAGAGTACCTCTCTAGCCCTCTTTAAGAGAAACCTAGACAACTGGATCAGAAACAGAAAATACACCTCTGGGATCCCACCTGTGTCCCTGCTGGACAGGGAAACAGGTGTTGACTTAGAGGGAACATGGGCAAAATTCTTAGCTAGGCTTATAAGGGCCTCTGGGCCAATAGCCTAGTATCATCCTATGAGCCTATAGGGCCAGTAATAACAACTTGTATTCCAGCTTGCTTCACCCAGTTATACATTAGTCCTGAAAAGTTATAATTACAGCAGAAAACAGTATGGTAAATCATTTATTCCACAGACTGTCCTCTACCCATTAACTACCCAGAGTATGTGGTTTCATCCTGACAAGATAAAAAAAAAGCAAAACTAAAAATAGTAACATTAATGTATTTTGTCTCATAGGTAAGTACCAGGTTAACTGACTTTCTGGTCTATTTAAGCTTGACATTTTTTTCCAAAAGTGAGGATCAAACCTTGTACCTTGTATGTATGATTTAAAACACTTGCACTATTATACAAATCCCAAACTTGCATTACGAAAATGTGCATTAGTCCTACAAAGTAATAATTTCAACAACAAGCAACAGGGCTAATAATTTCATCAACAGATAGACCCCATACACATTTCTACATACAGTATCTGGACTGACCATGCCAGGTTTAAAGAAACAAACAAACCAACAAACAAACAAACAAACACAAACAACAAATAAAACATTATGTATTTTTTCACACATATACTCATCACAGCTTGTATTCCATCTTACTTCATCTAAAATAACATATTGGTCATGTAGAGACAGAATTATAACAACAAAGAGAAAGGTCAAATTTCATCCACTAACAGCCTCCATGCTCACGGCTTACCTGAAGCATCTGGATTGACCCTACCGAGATAAAAAGAATATTAATAATAATGGCTACTTTAATATGGTTTTCTTGCACAAAAGCAGTATAGTTACAGCTTGTATTACAGATTGAATGACCCAACTACATATTAGTCATACAAAGCCAACATTATAATTTCAAAACACACAGCAGAAGCAGTCATTTCATCTACAATCAGCCCTGGAATTATTGCTATGCATAGTATCAGGTTTTATTCTGCCAGACTTAAAAAATAATCACTGACCTGTTATTATTCAGAGAAACTCCAGGATCACCTTTGTCTAAAGAAGATAAACCAAATGCTTTCTCATCATGTCTGCTCCACTCCGTAATGAAAATAACTGTGCTGTGGAGCTGGTAGCAGGCAACTGTTGCCTAAGGCTTTATGCATGTTCCCTCACTTGGCCTGAAGGTTGATCGGTGGGTTGTGCTGTGCAAGGAATAAAGAAGGGGTATTCCCATGGAAAAGGGCAAACAGTTGAGAAGAAAGTGAAGAAATGTATTGGAAAATTAACTTGCCAGTTGGTGTGATCAAACTTATAAATAACTGCAAGACAGACATCACTAGTGCTTCCACATTTTAAATTATGGCAAGCAAAACACATGAAAAATCGAACATCAGAGCACAGTAATATATTTAACGTGCCATGAGTGACAACTGGAATTAAACAATTTCTAAAAATACAAAAAAAGTATGGTTATTCTATAGCTGTCATTGAAGTACCTGTTGCTCTTCTTTCTTTCTCATCTCCATGTTACTTAGACAAGTTCCTCTTGGTCTTCCTCTCTAGTGATTTCTCAGTCGGAACGGAAGATGCAGCTGCAGTAGCCACTCAGGATCATAAGATGACTGCTTCCTCCAAACTGCATTTTCCATCATGACATGATATCAAAATGCAAAAAAAAAAATATATATATATATATATATATATATATATATATATATATATGTATATAGTTTCACTTCATATCACCATATCAAATTTCAGCATTTTGACAGTATAAAGCCGAAACCATTAAAACACTGGCACCTCACAACCACAAAATCACAACATCGAACACACAGCACACAGACCATAACACTCACACCACAAAACACTGAAATACAAAACAACACCACACAGACACACACCTACACTACACATATGCAAGCCCCCTGCACCCTCACCCCCCCCCACTTAAATATACTAACTCTGAGATCGCACAAACAGTAAAAAAAAATAAAAAATCACACATAGCCAACACACACGCACTCATACCCCCACCTCCCTACCCTGACCCACTCATACAAGTTACAAAACCACTCACGCATACTCACTCTCCTTAAACTGCAGACAACATCCCAGCCAAAGACTTCCGTATGATAACGAAAATGCATAAGCACGAATTCAACAAAGTCCTATTCGCGATTATGCACTTTCATTATTTAGAGGTTTCAGCTTCATGAACATGAATTGCAAAATTCGATATTTCAGAAATTCACATTTATATAAAGCCTCTGTGGGTTAAAATAGGAAAATATGGCAAATGAGGTACACTCTCAGCTGCACACCACATTTGCGGTATATTTTCCAATATCAGCTGAAACAGTGTAAGTTTTTTCCCCATCAGGTTGTATGGTAGGTTATGAAAAAATGGGGGGGGGGTGCTCCCTGTACAAAAACCTAAATCTGCCACTGTGACCTGACATAACATTACCTGATATGTTTAGTACTGCTGAATGTTCTAACCTCATAGTTTTATGATATTACCTGAGATATTTTGTTATGATGAATGTCATGACATCTTTTTTTTATGACATTACCTGACAAGTTCAAGGATGCTGAGTGTTTTTACCTCATTATTTCATGACATTACCTGACTTGCTCACTCATGATGGGTGTTCTAACCTCATTGTTGTATGACATTACCTGACGTGTTCTTTGACACTGAGTGTTATAACTTCGTTTTGTATGGTAACACCTTCCTTGCTCACCAATGATCAGCATTCTAACCTCATTGTTTTATGATATGACATGTCAGTGATGCTGTGTGCTCTTACCTTAGGGTGTTATGGCATTATTTGACAGTCTCAGTGTTCTAACCTCATTGTTTTATGACATTACCTGAAATAAGGGGTGATGCTGAGTGTTCTAATGTCATTGTTTGATGCCATTACTTGACATGATCACAATTGCTTAGTATTTCTGTCTCTTTGCTTTATGAGCAACCTGGATAACTGGATGGGGAACAGAAAATGCACCCCTGGGATTCCACGTGTCCCTGTCGGACAGTGGCATAAGGTGTTGACTTGTTGGAACATGGGCTACATTCTTGGTTAGGCTTTTAAGGGCCTCAGGGCCAATAGCCTAGTAACTTCCTATGATCCTATGACGTTACCTGAATGCTTAATGATGCTGAGTGTTCTAACCTAATTTTTTTATGACATTACCTTGACATATTTAATGATACTGAATGTTCCAACCTCATTGTTTTATTACCTTAACTGATGTGTTCTATGTTACTTAGTGTTCTAGCCTCATTGTTTTAAGAAATTACCTGACATGTTCAGTGCTGATAAATTTTCTAACCTCAATGATTTATAACATTTCCTGAGACATTAAATGATGCTGAGCTTTGTAACCTCATTGTTTTATGACATTACCTGACATGTTCAGTGATGATGAATGTTCTGACCTGATTGATTTATGACCTCATCTGATATGTTCAGTGATGCTGAGAGTTCTAACTTCATTGTTTTATGACATCTCCTGACATGTTCAGTGATTTAACTGTTGTAACCTCATTGTTTTATGACATTGCCTGACCTGTTCAGTGATGCTGAATGTTTTACACTCGTTGATATATGATAATTAACTAAGATATTCAGGCACACTGAGTGTTCTAACCTTATTATTAAATTACATTGCCTGACCTTGTCAGAGCTGATGAGTTTTGCAATCGTATTGTTTTATGACATGACCTGACACAATCAGTGATGATGAGTGTTCTAACCTCATTGTTTTATGACATTACCTGACATGTTCAGTGATGATGAGTGTTGTAACCTCATTGTTTTATGACATTACGTGTCATGTTCAGTGATGATGAGTGTTCTAACCTCATTGTTTTATGACATTACCTGACATGTTCAGTGATGATGGGTGTTCTAACCTCATTGTTTAATGACATTACCTGACATGTTCAGTGATGATGAGTGTTCTAACCTCATTGTTTTATGACATTACCTGACATGTTCAGTGATGATGAATGCTCTAACCTCATTGCCTTTTGACATTAACTGCACTCTTCAGTTCTAAGTACTCTAACCTACCTGTTATTGACATTACCTGGCATATTCTCTGCTGATAAATGACATTACGTGATATGTTCAGTGATGTTGAATAATTTGATGTCATTATTTTATGACATTACTTGACGTGCTCAGGGATGTCCATTCTATACTCATTGGTTTATTCTACTATCTAACTCACTCAGTGAAGTTGAGTGTTCTTATCTTATTGCTGAATGACATGACCTGACATGTTCAGTGATGGATGTTATAAGCTTATTTCTTTATGACATGACCTGACATGTTCAGTGATCATAAGTGTTCTAACCTCATTGTTTTATGACATTACCTGACATGTTCAGTGATGACGAGTTCATAGGTTCATAGGTTCATACTAGGCTATCTGCCCTAGGGCATTTATAAGCCTAGCCAGAATGTGTTTGGCTTTCGCCACCCATTTTAAATTTATTTTGCTATGCCCTTTTTCGAGGTTAGTATACTATGCCTCTATCTAACAGTGACACAGAAGTGATACCCGGGGTAAACCTACGATCTCCCATCCACTCATCAAGATTCCTCTTGAAGAGAGTCAATGAGGGACTCTGCCTAACCTGGACTGGGATTTTATTCCAGAGTGAAGGGAGCCTCTGGGTTATGAATCTGTCCCTCCAGCATGTCCTATTTATTTCAGTGCTGAGGTTCAAGTCTCTCGAGCGCGTAGCTCGATGGGATTTGGATTTTCTGAGGTGCAGCATGTCCATTAATTCCGGGTTGGACATGGCTTTATACGTCAGGCACATATCTCCTCTGAACAGGTGGTATGCCACTGAGTAGAGCTGGAGTTTCTTTAACCGGGCAGTGTGTTCTAACCGAGTGTTCTAACCTCATTGTTTTATGAGATTTCTTGACATGTTCAGTGATGATGGGTGTTCTAACCTCATTATTTTATGACATTTCCTGACATGTTCAGTGATCATAAGTGTTCTAACCTCATTGTTTAGGACATTACCTGACATGTTCAGTGATGATGGGTCCTCTAACCTCATTGTCTATGACATTTCCTGGCATGTTCAGTGATCATAAGTGTTCTAACCTCATTGTTTTATGACATTACCTGACATGTTCAGTGATGATGACTGCTCTAACCTCATTGTTTTATGACATTACCTGACATGTTCAGTGATGATGCGTGTTCTAAGCTCATTGTTTTATGACATTACCTGACATGTTCAGTGATGACGAGTGTTCTAACCTCATTGTTTTATGAGATTTTTTGACATGTTCAGTGATGATGGGTGTTCTAACCTCATTGTTTTATGACATTTCCTGACATGTTCAGTGATCATAAGTGTTCTAACCTCATTGTTTTAGGACATTACCTGACATGTTCAGTGATGATGGGTGCTCTAACCTCATTGTTTATGACATTTCCTGGCATGTTCAGTGATCATAAGTGTTCTAACCTCATTGTTTTATGACATTACCTGACATGTTCAGTGATGATGAGTGTTCTAACTTCATTGTTTTATGACATTAACTGACATGTTCATTGATGATGTGTGTTCTAACCTCATTGTTTTATGACATTACCTGACATGTTCAGTGATGATGAGTGTTCTAACCTCATTGTTTTATGACATTACTTGACATGTTGCGTGATGATGACTGCTCTAACCTCATTGTTTTATGACATTACCTGACATGTTCAGTGATGATGCGTGTTCTAAGCTCATTGTTTTATGACATTACCTGACATGTTCAGTGATGATGAGTGTTCTAACCTCATTGTTTTATGACATTACCTGACATGTTCAGTGATGATGAGTGTTCTAACCTCATTGTTTTATGACATTACCTGACATGTTCAGTGTTCTGGGGTTGGGAGGGTGGCCTAATCGTTAAGGTGTTTGCCTTGCAAACACAAGGTGCAGGGTTTGAGTCTCACAAGGGAAAATTGGCTAGGTGTAAAATGGCTCGCAAGGGCAGTTAGCTTAGTACTAATCTATGAACCTGTGTACCTGTGTTCATTGATGATGAGTGTTCTAACCTCATTGTTTTAGGACATTACCCAACATGTTCAGTGATGATGAGTGTTCTAATCTCATTGTTTTGTTCTGTGATGATTGGTCTCTAACCTCATTGTTTTATGACATTACCTGACATGTGCAGTGATGATGAGTGTTCTAATCTCATTGTTTTGTTCTGTGATGATTGGTCTCTAACCTCATTGTTTTGTGACATTACCTGACATGTGCAGTGATGATGAGTGTTCTAACCTCATTGTGTTATGACATTACCTGACATGTTCAGTGATGATGAGTGTTCTAACCTCATTGTTTTATGACATTCCCTGACATGATCAGCTATGCTGAGTTTTCTAACCTCATTGTTTTATGACATTACTTGACCAGTGATGATGAGTGCTCTGCCCTCATTGTTTCATGACATTACCTGACCAGTGATGATGAGTGCTCTACCCTCATTGTTTTATGACATTACCTGACATTTTCAGTGATGATGAGTATTCTGACCTCATTGTTTTATGACATTACATGACATGTTCAGTGATAAGTGCTCTAACCTCATTGTTTTATGACATTACCTGAAATGTTCAGTGATGATGAGTGTTCTAACCTCATTGTTTTTTGACATTACTTGACATGTTCAGTGATGATGAATATTCTAACCTCATTGTTTTATGACATTACCTGACATGTTCAGTAATGCTGAGTGTTCTAACCACATTTTTTATGACATTACCTGACATGCTCATTGTTTTATGACATTACTTGACATGTGCAGTGATGATGAGTGTTCTAAGCTCATTGTTTGATGACATTACCTGACATGTTCAGTAATGGTGAGTGTTCTAACCTCATTGTTTTTTGACATTACCTGACATGTGCAGTGATGATGAATATTCTAACCTCATTGTTTTTAGACATTACCCGACATGTTCTGTGATGATAAATGTCATAATGACATTGTTTTAGGTTCATAGTTTGGTACTAGGCTATTGTTCGTAGGGCCTATGCAAGCCTAGCCATAACAATTCCCTGGATATTTCTACCCACAATATTTACTTCTCTGGGCCCCTGTCTAACAGGGTGACTGACATTATCCCCAGGGTGAATTTCCTATCTCCCATCCAATCATCAAGGTTCCTTTTGAAGAGGGCCAATGAGGCGCACTGATTGACATGTATGGGCAGTCTGTTCCAGAGTATGGGGAGTCTCTGAATCAGGAACCTGTCCCTCCAGCATGTTTTGTTCATTGTGATGGCAAGGTTTTGATCCCTGGGGTGTGTGGCTCTGAGGGATTGGGATTTCTTTAAGTGGAGCATGTCCAACAGTTCAGGGTTTGACATGGCCTTGTATGTTAAGCAGAGATCGCCTCTGAGTAGATGATATGCCACAAAGTATAGCTGGAGTTTTTTTAGACGGTCAGCATATGGCATCTGCTCTAGGCCTGTGATTCTTTTAGTGAGGTATTTCTGTGGCCTTTCCAGCTGTTGCAGATATCTTGTGAGGTACATACCAAATGGGGCATTATACTTTATAATGGGTCTAAATAGGGATGAATACAGTAGGACAATGACCTCCTTTTTTCTGGATGAAAATCCCTTAGTGATGAGGTGTGCCACATAGAAGGATTTCTGACTGTTGTGGCAATGTGGTTATCGAAAGTGAGACCACTGTCCACCTGTGTCTCTAAGTCTCTCATCACACTTATGATGTTTAGTGTCCTGCCACCTATGTGGTAATTCATGGTTACATGTTTTTTTCCAGAGGGGATAACTATACATTTATTGGCATTAAGCTTGAGCCCATGGCTCTGGCACCAGGCATCTGTTTCTGTAAGGCCCTTTTGTAGAATATCCACATCATTTGGGGATTCAATAATGGCTCCCAGTTTGCAGTCATCTGTGAACTTTGTTAGCCAGAGTCCCTTAGTGTTGGCCTGTACTTCAGAGAAGTAGATGCCAAACAAGAGTGGTCCCAGGACTGAACCCTGAGGTACTCCACTTGTCACTTGTCTGGAGCTGGATTTGGAGTCAGCTACTTTTACAGTGTGGGTTCTGTCAGTAAGCCAGTTGGCAACCCATCGAGTGACGTAGGGATTTATGCCCAGCTTAGTAAGTTTATCTATGATTCAAGAGTGGGGGATGGTGACGAAGGCCTTGTCAAGGTCCAGATAGGCTATGTGGACCACCTTACCCTCATCCACAGCTCTGGAGACTGATTTGAAGAAGTCAATCAGATTCAGGAGACAAGATCAGCCCTTCACAAACCCAAACTTGGTGGGGTCCAGTGTTTGAAGGTTGCCAATGTCTTTGTTTATAAGTTCCATAATAATGCGTTCCATACCCTTGCAGATCAGGCTTGTCAGACTGATGGGATGGTAGTTCCCAGGATCCAAGGCAGATCCTCCCTTGTGGAGCGGGATAACTGTAGCTGTGCGCCACTCAGTGGGTACGAAGCCTGAGGTGAGGCTATGATTAAACATGACACTTAGATGAGGTGCCAGTTCATTTTGTAGCTCATGTAGTACACAGCCTGGGATGTCATCTGGTCCCATGGATGCTGTATTCTTAGCTTTGAAGAGTGCAGTTTCTACCTGTATGGCTGTGATTATCAGAATTTGGCAATCTTTTGGTATTGCGATGGGCCCTGTAGGGGGTGAAGTTGGCACTAAATCAATCTGCCAGGATATTGGCAATATCCTTGGGATCCGTATATTTAATGCCATTCTATTGTAGCTCAGAGCAGATCTGAGCATTGCCATTTAGATTCTTGACATAACTATAGAATGCCTTGGGGTTGTCTTTGGAATCTTTGGCAATTTTATTTTCATTTTTTGCATCCTGGGATTTTCCTCTTTTCTGCAACAGTTTCTTCCTTCTGTTGTATAGTTTGTTTATAGCAGGGGACCACCAGATTGGCTTCCTTTTTTTGGAGAAGAGCATCTTGGTTCTATTTGGGATGGCACAATTCATGCACAAGTGGATGTGCTCATACAGTGCCTCAGTGTAGGATTCTGCAGTCGAACTTCCATATCCCATCTGCGTGGGTGTTGTAATGTTTGTCACTTCTGACTTCAGTAGCATGAAGTTGGCTTTGGAGAAGTTTTTTAAGGAGGTTTCCTTACTGGGGGTGGGGGGGTGGGGGTGGGGGGATGTGGATGTCAAGGGTGATTTGCTTATGGTCAGACCTGACCAATGAGAGGGTGACCACTGGTGTGGAGTATCTATCTCCCATGTTGGTAATAACCAGGTCTAGGATATTGGAGCCCCTGGTGGGACAATGGATTAGTTCATCCAGGGTGTTGGAATTTATGAATTCCAAGAACCGTTGGGAAAAGGAGTTGGTACCAAGTAGTTTTCCCAGTTAATGACAGGGTAGTTGAAATCACCCAGTATTAGGGTGTTTGGTTGTATATTAATATTTTCCAGTATGTTTAGAAAGGTGTAGTGAGAATCTTGGGGCATAGTGGGGGATCTGTAGCAAGCTACAATTTGGATTGCAGTCTTACCTAGTGTTAGTTGCACCTGGAGAATTTCAAATGCATTGTGATGGGCAATTAGCCTGGAGGTGTGAATATCCTTGGTGAATATGGACACTCCTCCACCTTTAGTGTTTCAGTCTTGGTTTTGTGGCCGAAAAGTGTGGTAAGACTTGTAGCCTGGTATTGCAGGGGTACTCTCTGGAGCCTTGAACCAGGTCTCAGTTACCGCACAGATATCAATGTTCTCCATTTTTAGGAGTGCCTCGTGAGAGTGCATTTTGAGGTTTAGACTTCTAGCATTGAGTAGCATTACCTTCAGATTTTGCATGCTTGTATCTGTTACAGTGGTGGTTTTATCCTTTGAACCTTGCCTAAAAAAGGCACTTCAGTGCTGATGGGTATTTAAACCTCATTTCATTATTGCATTATCTATCATGTTAAAAGATGATTGTTATATACTGATTCTTTTATGACATTACCTGACATGTTCTGTGATGATGAGTGTTCTAACATCATTGTTTTATGACATTACCTGACATGCTCATTGTTTTATGACATTATCTGACATGTTCAGTGATGATGGGTGTTCTAACCTCATTGTTTTATGACATTACCTGACATGTTCTGTGATGATGAGTGTTCTAACCTCATTGTTTTATGACATTACCTGACATGTTCAGTAATGCTGTGTTCTAACCACATTCTTTTATGACATTACCTGACAAGCTCATTGATGGTGAGTTATCTAACCCTGATGATTTATGACATTACTTGACATGTTCAGTGATGAGTATTCTAACCTCAGTGTTTTATTACATGATCTGACATGTGCAGCAATGCTGAATGCTTTGAAGAAGACCACAACAATTAATTGGACAAAAGCTTTGGCTTATTGTTGTATTTGTTAATAAACTTTCCTTGCTGATGTTATGCGTGGACACTGCTTTATTTTTATTTCCATATCCTGACTCTGAAGACTGCTTTGTAGTGCACATGTTTTGGTTTTGAGTTACTATTACATACCTGTTCATTGGGTTTTTGTTTTTCTTGATTTATGACACTACTCGACATGTTTAGTGATGCCGAATGTCCTATGCTCATTGTATTATGAGACTACCTGGCAGGTTCAGTGATACTGCATGTCCTAATCTCATCATTTCATTTCATTACCTGATAAGTTCGGCAATGCTGGTTTTTCAGACTCATAGTTTAATGAAATACCTTACACATTCAGCGATGCTGAGTGTTACTTCATTGTTTCATGACATGACCAGACATGTTCAGTGACAATGGGTGCTCTAAACTCATTATCTTATGACATTACCTAACTTGCTTAGTGATGATGAGTGTCTTAACCTCCTTGCTTTATAACATTACCTGACAAGTTCAAGGACGATGAGTATTCTAACATCATTACTTTTTGACATTACCTGAGTTGTTCAGTGATGCTGAGTGCTCTAACATTAATGCTTACTGACATTTCCTCACGTGTTGTATGATGATGAAGGTCATATACATATTGTTTTATAATGTAACCTCATTGTTTTATGACATTCACTGTCATGTACACTGATGAAATTTCTAACTTCATTGTTTTATGACATGACCTATATCTTTTTTTTTCTGTGAGTCCTAGAGATGCTTTTTGTTTTACCTGCTCCATTTTGTCTTCTGTCTTAAGAAATCTGCTTGGCCTGGTGTTTTTTTTCTATGTGAGAGAAAGACACTGAAATTATCTAGGCTGCACATTTCACATGCGTTTTTCATTGGTTAAATTGTTTCTTGCATGATACCTAAATACACAATAAATTTCTGGGGCTTTGTCTTTTCTGAAAAGATTTCAAGCTGCATAACCAAAAACGCTGCTGGTGATTTCCTGATGGATGAGGAAACTAAAACTATATATTTTTGTCTATCAGTGATAGAGCTGCTTTTTGTTTTAACTGCCCATTTTGTGTTTTGTTTTAAGAAATCTGTTTGGCCTGGTAATTTTGTTCTATTTAAGAGATAGACACACATTATCTAGGCTGCACATTTCACACATTTTTTTTTCATTGGTTAAATTGTTTCTTGAGTCATACTTAAATACACAGTGAATTTCTGGGGCTTTGTCTTTTTCAAAAAGATTGCAAGCCTGGATAAACTAATACACTGCTGGTGAATCCCTGCTATTTTTCCACCCACCCTCCCCATTGTTGATCTGCTTTTAAACCTGGTGATTTTAAGCTGCCCACCCTAAGTTCCTTCCTTTCTACACTTCTGTTGATATCTTGAATTATTTATTTGCCTTTCCTTGTGTTTATATCGAAAAAGTGCATTTTGCATCCCATTGTCTGTTCTATTGATTTACTTGCTCTGAATTCATTATCTAGCTAGCTCTTGGATAAAGTAGTGTATTTTTACACTCTAGCAAGCACTTGTTTTTACATCAAGTGGTCAATGGTCTGTTTAGGTTGGGGAAACACTTGAAATTTCTGAATGTAGTTTTATTGGCTGAAGGGCTTATTGAGCAGCTTCTCTTGTTTTTCGTGTCTTTATAAATTCTGTACAATTGAGTGGTTATTGGCTGAAATATACAAAGCAAAGAACTTTTATTGAATAATCACACTTTTATAAGTTGTTTAAAGTATACTGCTGTATCTGTATCTTTAAGTTTGTTTGTCATACAATTTTGTATCTTTTAAATTTGTCTGTGGTTGTATTTCATGCTGGACATTCCTTTACTATGTATAAACATTAGGAAGACTGGTATTATTCATCTAGTGGCAGTAGGTGTTTACCTGGTCTATCTGAGCTGGCATTACTTAACACTTCCTGTGATGATGTGTGTTTTACCGTCATTGTTTTGTGATATTACCTGATACTTCAGTGATGTTGGATGTTTAAACCTCATTGATTTATGACATTACCTGACAAGTTCAGTAATGCTGAGTGTTCAAACCATGTTGTCTTATGACATTACACAGCAAGTTCAGTGGTAATAATTATTCTAACCTCATAGTTTTATGACATTATCTGACATGTTCAGTGATGGTGAGTTTTCTAACTTCATTGTTTTATGAGATTACCTGATGTGTTCAGTAATGATGAATGTTTTTTTTCTCATTGTTTTAGGACATGGCCTGGCATGTCCACTGATGATAAGTGCTCTAACCTCATTATTTTATGACATTACCTTACACACTCAGTTATACCAAGTGTTCTAACCTCTTGTTTTATGACATTACTTGATATGTTCAGTGATGATCAGTGTTCCACACTCATTGTGTTATAACATCATGTGACATGTAAACTGCCAGTGAGTGTTCCACGCTCATTGTATTATGACTTGAAATATACACTGACAGTGATGACAGGTGTGCTAACCTCATTGATTTATGACATTACCTGACATGTTCAGTGATGCAGGATGTGACATTGTGAGGTATTCCCATCTGTACGAGGAGACATGAGACAGTGCATGTGTGGCATATGCCAGCATGGCTGGCTGATGTTTTTTAAATAATCTGATGTCATTTGACTGTCACATTTGATTTGTACAGATGCTTGTATTAAAAATGCATTTGTAAAAGTTGCTTATGTTAAAAATGCTGCAACATAATCTTAACATAGCTCTGAATGTAAATTGTTCCAGAGTCAGATGGCTAGATGTGATGTCATTCTATAACCAGCTGATGGATGGAACTCTAGCAACAGCAGTCTGTTGTTTGTTTTTGTTTTTCTTTGGAATCTGATATAAAAGATCTATGTCAGTTATCACAGTTCAGTTGTTCAGTAGTTAGTTGTACAGTTCAGTAGTCTGTAGTAGCTCATCTTGCCTAGTGGAAGTGATCATCTTAGCAGTGCATCTTGCCTTGTGATACTAAGTGAGTTAACAAGGGTCAGTTTCTCTTTAGTGCAGTTAGGAAAAGTACAGTGAGAATAGTTTAGTATTAGTTCCTTTTCTGCATCTGTGAGATTCTATCCAACTGTGTTATTTTTAGTATTATTTATTTTTCTGCATCTGTGAGATTCTATTCAACTGTGTTATTTTATATTTCTTGTGACTGAAAACTCTGATGTTTATTGTAATTAAATGTTAAGTCTTCTCCTGTTTTCTGTTTTATTATCTATCATTAAATATTTATACCTTTTCATTTTGGCTGGTCTTTTAGATAATGTTTTTAACACCTTGAGAGTACTTGTGCTTAGTTTAGTGACACTCTGGCCACTCCAATAAGCCTTACTACTTTGGTCACACTCTACCATTTATATCAGTATTAACGTGACACAGTATAGTTTGTTACCCTTTGTAAGAGGCTTAGAGTATCTGGGTGCTGGCAGCAATCTACTGTGTAGGCTGGAGAGAGGGGCTACAGCTGATGAATCTGTGTCAGCCTTTTCCAGGTGTGTGTGTGTGTGTGTGTGTGTGCGTGTGTGTGTGTGTGTGTGCGTGCGTGCGTGCGTGTGTGTGTGTGTGTGTGTGTGTGTGTGTGTGTGTGTGTATGTGTGTGTAGGTGTGTGTTTGTGTGTGTGTGTAAAAATTAAATATTCAAGTGTGTGTGCCATTTACTTGGAACTGGGGATAGTGCTCCAATGTGGGTCTTGTTTGGGATCTGGAGAGACAGAGAGTCTCGTCCCAGAGGAGCATGTTCCCTGTGTGCTCTTGGGAGAAATTGTATTTGATGCAGAGAGCTGCATTTGAAATACTGTGTAAATTCATTCCTGTTTTTAGTGACCACGTCTCAATGGTGTCAGTGGTGAGGATTGAGGCTCCTTGTTTACTGGCTTGGGTTAAAGCGGGCCATCACACCTAGTGTTCTAGACTCATTGTTTTAAGGCATTACATGACAAGTTCTGTGATGCTGAATGTTCTAACCTCACTGTTTTATGACATCACCTGATGTGTTTAGTGATAATGAGTGCTCTAACCTCATTGTTTCATAACGTTACTTGACATGTTCTGTGATGCTGAATGTTCTAACCTCACTGTTTTATGACATCACCTGATGTGTTTAGTGATAATGAGTGCTCTAACCTCATTGTTTCATAACGTTACTTGACATGCTCTGTGATGCTGAATGTTCTAACCTCACTGTTTTATGACATCACCTGATGTGTTTAGTGATAATGAGTGCTCTAACCTCATTGTTTCATAACGTTACTTGACATGTTCTGTGATGTTGAATGTTCTAAGCTCATTTTTTTAACATTACCAGATATGTTCAATGATGCAGTGTCCAGCTTCATTCTTTATGATATGACATGACATTTTCAGTGAGAATTAGTGCTCTAATCTTATTGTTTAATAACATTACCTGATAGGTTAAATAATGATAAGTTTTCAAACTTTATTGGTTTATGTTATAGACATAACTTCAAATGTTAAGTGATGCTGAATGTTCTTACCTCAGTATTTATGACATTACTTGACATGTTCAATGATGCTGAGTGTTCAAAGTTCATTGTTTTATGATATTACCCGATGGGTTCAGATTATGCTGGATGTTCTGTCTTCATTGTTTTATGACATTACTTGACAATCTCATTAATTACAAGTTTGCTATTGTTCAAGGCACGACGTTCCCCATAATGTCTCTATGTAGTTTTTAATGCACCAGTCTTTTCTATAAACTTTACAGGGGTCATCTCCTATTGCCTCTGTATTTATCCATCCCAAATCAACCACTCTCAAATTTTTCTGAATAATTTGTATTACAGCTTCAACATCTGTATTATAAGTAAGTATAAGTCCCTTAGTAACCTCGAGTGTCTTGAACAATAGCAAAAAAGTAGGCACCTTTAAATGTGAAGATTCAAATACTGTCCTTATTTCCAAGAGGTAGCAGAGTTTCACATCAAATGAATGGGCACAGTAGGTTCACTTGCATTTGTTAACTGTAGGTCCAAAGGCTTAGTCTACATAGCAATCTGTTAAATATGTTCAATGTTTTACACAGGGAAAACCAAAGGAGCTTTTAAAAATCATACATATGAAGATTTATGTGTGAGCAACAATCAGAACCAAACTAATGCACTTTGACAAACATATACAAGTCAATGAATATCATAGTTTCAAGTTCTATGGGTTAAATGTTTTGAAACAGGATTATATGAGTGGACCATGGAAAACTAAGTTAGAAATTAAAGAATTACAATGGCAGTTAGAGTTATGTGCTTCTGGTCCAAATGGGTTAAATGACATGATTTCTGTCACACCAGTTTTAAAGCAGAAATCGACTGGGTATTAATTTATTAAGTAGTGCATTGTTAAGTTATAGATGTAATTTGGATGCTTTTCTAATACTTGTATATATTTAAGAAGGTGTGTGATACAATTAATGAGGGTGTAATGAATTTTGGATAAAAGAAAGTGATGTTAAATTTTCATGGGGATTCAACAAACTCTGTTTAAGCTTCGTGTGAAGCCTACATGGAATTTAAATGTTTGCACGGTGAGCAACGGTAGTAATTAGATACTCGTGCTGTGCACCATATTTAAAGGTAGACAAGCATGGCTTCATGGCTAGCAACAGTGTTGCCAGCCAAGAACCCATGCAAAGCAACACAAATAGCAGCATACCTGTAGACCTGTTTACCTATGGGCAAATTAGGTGTGCAAGATTGCGTGGAATGCCACAATGATTAATAGGGTTAATAATATAACAATGTATATGGTACAAGCACATTATAGGAGAGTGTATGCAGGCAGAGTGTTGTGGAAAACCATTTCAGGCATCCTGTACAAAAGTTATGTAAATAATCCATAACTATTCATGGATTGTCATTTAAAATAAACAACAAGGGGAATTGCTTGAATTGAATATGGACACACAGATGAATTGCAGGAATAAACACAGGGAAAGTGGACATATGAAAATCTTAATTTACAGCAGAGGAGGACTTCTAAATGAAGACATTTATAGCAGGAATGGTCCATATTAAATCAGCAAATGCTTAAAATAGTGAACGCTGATTTATCAACCCATTAACAGTAAAACCTGACAATCTTGAAGACATGGAACAGCAAACAGGAAATTGCTGTTCCACAAAAAAAAAAAAAAAAAAAAAAGTTCAAAACACAAAATAAAGTGGGGGGCAATGCCCCCACTCCCCCTATGTGGGGTGCTGTGACCCTCACACCCCCCTTCTTAAATATACCAACTCCTTGATCACACCACAGTAGAGGAAATGGCAAAGTCCCAAAAAGGGCCCAACAATTTTTTTTCCCCTGGGGCTAAAATCACTTTTCCATGTCTTCAGGATTGTAAGGTTTCACTGTTAATGGGTTGATAAATTAGCATTCACACTTTTAAGCATTCACTGATTTAATATAGATCCCAGCAGGAACACTAATCACATACCAGCATGATACAGTATAGACTGCACAGTGTAAATATATATTATGTGACTGTCATGCAAGGTGAAGATGTCTTTGTGATATGAGCATCCTGACAAGTACAATGGGGAGGACCTCTATCAGCGATGTTATATAAAGTGAGGATTAGCTGCATATTGTGAAGCTATGGAAAATGAGTTGTCTGAATATGACTGTAATGTCAGCAGAGGTCTCCACCAAGTGGAACACATAGTTACAGGCTCATTTGTAATAGTAAACTGAGGCACACACAATCATGGACAATATCAGAATAATACCACCAGTATTCCCATGTCTCTAATATAACATGTGACTGTGAGTGATCATAGATGTTTCTGCACTAACACACTTGTGCACCTGTTATGAGATGTCAGCAATTTATGAGGGTAATCAAGCACACCATCCTGACACTGTAACATCTGCTGGAGGTGTTAGAATGGACACTACTATACCTGTATGTGACATTATGAACAATCCAGGCTAAATGACAAGTGTGCATGGCATATATATATATATATATATATATATATATATATATATATATATATCGCACGATCCACACTGGCACAAATGTAACCCATGCCACCAGTGTTGACAAACAGCTGTGTATGTACTGTGTGCATCATGTACTAAGCAATCTACAACAGAACCTAGTGGACCAAATTACCATCCTCTGTCACCATAGCCTGAAAACTGGTTTGGTTCCAGTAGATTAGAAAACAACAGCAGTAATCTCCCTAGACAAAGGAGGGCCATCAGCCAGCCTGGGAAATATGGACCTATAAGTCTAACTCTAGACCCAACCCAATTTGGCTTTGTTAAGGGTAGATGATGTTTATTAAACATAGTAAATTTCTTCGACAAAGTCACGAAAGTGTTGGATGAAGGTAAGACAGTGCATACTGCCTCTGTTGTTCTGGCCAAGGGTTTTGACACAATCTTCCACTCACATTTCAAAGATACTCTCCCAGCTGGGGATTAATTCTTACATCAGTGGTTATCTAATTGGCTAACTGACAGAACACATACTGTGAAAATTGGTGAATCAACCTCTACCAGTAGAGCCATCACCAGTGGCATGCATCAAGGATCTGTGCTGGGCCCTTTACTGTTTGGAATCTATTTCTTTGAAGTCCAGGCTAAAGTATATGGCCTTTGGTTACAAAGTTTGCTGATGATTGCATATTGTGTACAATCCTGGAGTCCACCAATGATGTTTACATATTACAGGAGGGGTTAATACAGACAAATGATTGGTGCCAAAGTCACATGACCTACAAAGAAGCACAAAAATGTGACATTATATTTGCCTTTTGCAAAGTGGAATTCCCCACTAATTGCAACATTGACAACACCCCTCTAAACTCAAACCCAGTGGTGCAAGACATGGGAACACAGGTAGATAGCAATCTGAACTTTGACCACCAAGCTTCCACAGTTGCAAAGAATGCCTTCTATGTGGTGCACCTCATAAGTCAGGCCATCATATGCAGGTGTGAGGATGTTATAACACCACTGTACTCAAATCTCATCAGAACACTAATAGAGTACAATGCTCCCTTTTGCATGTATCTCATTAGATACCTTCACCAGCTAGAGAGACCTCAGGGGGTTCTCAACAAAAAAATACAGGGCTTACAAACCATGTCATGATGTATGTGGATAGACTGAAAGCCCTGCCACTGTATTCTGTATCATATAGAATGAGGTGACTTGTGCCTGTCCAACAATCTAATTTGTGACCCTGCCCTGATGGAAATGCTTCACATCTGCAAATCTAACAACACAAGAGTCACTAGCTCTAGGGATCTTAACCTAGCCTGTGACATTAACAGAACAAGCTTGAGAGACAGCTATAGCTGATGACATCAGCAGAGTGTTGAGAGGAAGCTGGCAAGAGCACTGTCTGACATGCTGTTGTAAAATGCTATCTCTAATGTCAAGCAAGGGCACAAACACACTAACTAGAGACCACCATATTTAACGCAAGGACCACAGCACAAGTCTGACTTGAAGAGTGTTGGACAGCACTTTATATGCGATGACATCAGCAGAGTCTGGTGAGAGGAAAATGGTAATAGCAGTGTCTGACATGCTGGCACAAAATGCTCTCTCTAATGTCAAGCAGGTGCGCAAACACCAGTTGACTGCAGTGAGAACAGAATCCCTACCTAAGTACACTGAAAAGAGAACTCATTCCTAGAGGATCACCTCTTTGGCTCTGCTTGACAGGGGCACAGGAAAATAATTTTCTTGGGTGGCAACAGCCAGGGTACTTTTTTGGCTAGGCTTATATAGGCCCTAGGCCCGATAGCCTAGTACCTACCTATGAACCTATGAACCTATAATCAGTAATTTATGCAAGCACCGTGGCACAAGTCTGACTTTTACAAGGCTATAGGACTATTTATACTAGATAGCATCAGCAGTGGATGTTGGAGAGAAGAAATTGGGAGGCCTGCAGGAAAATGATGTGCAGACTTGTGCAAATGTCAAAATACTGGTGCTCCGTTGGTTTGGAGTGGTAACTACAGGATACTCAGTTATGCTGTTCTGACTAGATAGACACAGACACACACACACACACACACACACGCACACACACGCACACACACACATGCACACACATGCACACACACACACACACACACACACACACACACACACACACACACACACACACACACACACACCAGTTTACTGCAGTAAGATTTGAACTTCTACCTAATTAACTATACCAACTACAGAACTCAGTACTTTACACAACCACCACACCCCAAGTCTGACTTTTTCAAGACTGTAGGTCAGTTTATACCAGATAACATCAACATTGGATGCTGGAGAGAAGATGTTGGGAGGCTTGCATGAAATGGATAGCTATCTATGTCCAACTCGCAGGATATTAAAGTCCTGCATATTACCAGATTGACGAGTGTGCAATATGTAGTATTTTCTGTTGTGTTTCCAATGTGCAGGTATACTTTAAGAGACAGCTTTCCAAACTGTATGCAAACAGGTGTCTACATTACAAGTATTGGAAAATCTGAATGTGTATTATCCTTATAAGGATGTGCATGGCATATAAAAAAAGCATTTGTTATTTATTTCTATAGTGCAGTTGATATTTTGTGAACAAGTACTAAGAGACCAAGGCTGCAGTGTACTGGGGAGGTAACAGATGACTGAATTGCAAATATAAATATGTGTTATTTTCTTAGAAGTGCCTTCCTTTTGTTTGTATTTTCACATGTGTAGTTTCATGACATGAAGACTAAATGGACGGTAAACAAAAGTAATACATGCTATTGTCCACTTTGCATTGCACACTGCACCACAGAAGAGCCATTTACCATCAATCGGCATTGGTGCACAATGCCAAACTCTGCACAAACACAGAAGCCAAAAAATGAAGGGCTCCATTGCTGTTTTTTGTTTTGTTACTTGTGTGTGCTGTGTGTGATTGTATTTTTTGACCAGATTATACTTTTTAAAATGGGGTAGATAAAAAAGTGAAGAAATGGGGGACAAGCAGGGCAAAGAAAAAGTGAAAGCAATATCGGAATGTGCAGGAGGGAGGTAGGCTAGAACCATAGTTATCCACTTCTCTAACAGTGTAAAATGAAAACATGGTATAGAATATTAGCTGAATTTGGACTGTCACCTCAGCAAAGAGGGGTGACAGCAAAATAATCATGTTGTATAGCCAATATGACTAAATCAAGTGTGTAAAGGAGACACATGTGTGAAGTAGAGAGCTATATATGGGACAATATTTTTTGGGGAGATCTGCCCTTTTTGTAACTGCAGTCAGAGAGGAATGTCCAGCAAGGGACATGGGAATTTCTGGGTCAGGTAAGTTGGGTAGGTGAGGAAGCAGGTGCAAATAAACAGGACAAACAAGACAAGAAACAGGGATGGTGAGGGGCACAAAAGGTTGGTGGACACTATGTCTGTCAAACATGTGGGCTGTGAGAATCTAGTCCTTACCCATAGGACTGTCATCACCATCTCTTACTCCACTGGCCAATGGAGTTCTTGATGATTCCTCCTCCTGTGGACCATGAGGGAAAGCAACTTCTTCATCCAGCCCTACCTATACTCAGCCAGAAGAAATAGCAAAACTGCTGGTTGATAAATTCATCTCAATTTTCATTCCCTCACTTTTCATAAAATATCCCCTACCATTCCTTTGCCTGTTATCAAAAAATAACAGGTCATGACTGTACTCTCTAAAGCTAGAAACATGACATCAATGGGCCCTGATGGAATCACAAAGTGACCATTAAATAGCTTAAAACATGACCTAGAAGGCCAACTCAGATCTCTGTCTAACCACAGTCTCCAGACAGGCTTTGTCCCAGTAGAGTGCAGGACAGCATCAATTATCCCTCTGTGCAAGGGGGGACCACCAACTGACCCAGGAAACTACTGACTTATATGTCTAACTAGCCTCATATGCAAGGATATGGAAAGGATAATCATGGACCTGATTAACAATGACATAAGAAATCTCCAGATTCTAGACCCAACCCAGTTTCACTTCATCAAGGGCAGGTCCTGCCTGTTCAATCTAGTGGACTTCTTTGAGAGGGTCATGAAGGCCATGGATAAGAGTAAGACAGTGTGTACTGCCTACCTTGACCTAGCCAAGACATTTGACACAATACCCCACTCAGGTATTATAGATAAGCTCACACAATTAATTATAAACCTTTATGTTAGCAGATAGCCAAATTGCTCATGGATAGGACACATATGGTTAGAGTGGGGGAATCCACATCCAGCAAGAGGCCAGTCATCAGTGGAGTACTATAGGGTTGAGAGCTGAGCCCCCTCCTGTTTGGAATATACTTCTCAGATGTCAAGGCAAATGTAGATGGCCTTAGCCTGACCAAGCTCATGGATGACTGCAAGTTGAGATCAATCACTGACTTCCTAAATTAATCCTACAGAAAGGTCTGACATAGACTATTGATTGATGTCAGAGCTGTGGCCTCAAAATAAATGTGAAAAAGTGCATAATAATACCCTTTGGGAAATCAAATATCCCTACAAATTGCAATATTGATAGAGCCCCAAAGAGTAGACCCAGTAGTGAGAGATCTGTACTCAGATAGATAGCAATCAGAACTTTGACCAGCACGACTCCATGGTAGTGAGTAAATCCTTCTGTCTGGGTCAACTTATAAGTAAGAGCATGGCATCCAGCTCTACGGATGTCATAGTACCCCTGCACTGAGCCTCCATCAGACCAATAATTGAGTGCAATGAACCCTTTAGCATGTTCCTTGCTAGGCACCTGCAGCAGCAGGAGTGTCATCAGAGGTTTCTCACCAAGAAAATACAGGGTATAATCAACATGTCATATGTGGACTGATTAAAAGCCTTATCACTATATTCAGTTTCCTACAGATTACTGAGGGGTGATCTCTGTCTGACCTAGAGGATAGTCTCTGATGCAGCCCTGATGGAAATTTTGCATATTCATAAAACTAACTAAATGAGGGCTACTTGCTTCAGGGATCTAAACCTGATCTGTGACATGAATAAATCATGGGTTCCAGAGATTGCCCCTCCTCTGGAATAGTCTTCCTATTCATGTGAAGCAGACCCCTTCCCTGACCATCTTCAAGAACAATCTGGACTGATGGATGGGAAATCACAAATTCACTCTGGGAGTTGTGCCCATGTACCTTATGGACAGAGGCAATCTGTAAAAATAGTCAAAACCCCACATGCTAACCCTTGTTATCTTTCCCCGGGGATAATGTAAAATCTGGCTAATACTGGCTAGGATTATAAGGGCTCTTCAGCCATTAATGTAGTAATCTTCTATAAACAAAATGACCGTGAAGGAAAGGAAAAAATACCAAACTCATAAACCACCACTCCTTAGTCTGACACGTTACCCACCAACAAATGACAATTCACATGTCTGTGAAACTCTTTAATAATATGACTTGCAAGTAACAGCATTTGTAGTAAAAAAACAGTCCAAAAACACAAGTCAGGTAAGCACTTTCATCTGTTCACATAACAGACTTTATCAAAACCAATAACTACCCCCTGTTTGTGCTTAAATACACATCACTTCCTGCCCCAATAAAATTTTAAAGCAACCAGCTTGAAATATTTAAATACATTTTATGTGAACAAATTGGGTCCACTTCAAAATACTGACTTTCAAAATCCCTAAACTCAAAATCCTGAAGACCAAAATCTCTAAAGCTCAAAATACTGAAAACTCAAAATACTGAAAACACACAGGATACCAACACTTATATAAAACACAAACACCACGAAGTAGATGAACCACCAGGTATACTTTAATCCTGGTACCTCTGCATTTTGCCTTAAAGGAATATTTCTTTGTGAAACACCAGCATCTTAAATAGCATTACATTTGAAAAAATTCTCCAATCAAACAATTATGCAATTTTCTCAATTAATTAATTAACTGTTACAAATGCAAATACAAATACCATCACCCACTGAACAATACCTCCCCATTTTAAAATAACAATAATCATTATTACACTTCACCAAATCATGACAGATGTAAGCAAGTTTTATAAATATATGAAAAACTTATGTAAAAAATGTATGTGCAGAATCTAGAAAAGTTTAGCAAACGGAGTTGAAAAATACCCCTCAAAAAATAACACAGCAGATCTTGTCTTGGTGGAGTTTTGTTGCTTTTGGTACCAACACATATTCCAGCACAAGAACATACTTAAACAAATAAAACACAAACCATATTACTCTTCTCCAAGTATAAGCAGGGGGCAAGTCCCCCTGCACCCCTGCTACTTAAATATATCAACTCAAAGATTGCACTTTAGTGTAGTGAAGTGCAATCTCAGAGTTGATATAGTTAAGTAGCAGGGGGTGTAGGGTGCAGGGGGGCTTGCCCCTGCCTATATTTGCAGAAGAGTAATATGTTTCTGTATGCAGTTCTGTTACAATATAGTTGTGTTGCTGTACTGTGTTTTTTTTTTCAATATTTTGAGTTTTCAGTATTTTGAGCATTAGAAATTTTGGTTTCAGTATTTTGAGTTTAGGGATTTTGAAGTGGATCCGAACATATTATATATAAACCTGTGTTTTCTAAAATATGTGGACATTGGTTACACCTGCCACATTTCATAGTTCCCCTTACTAATCTTGTATGGGGTAATGGGTGCTTCAGTAAATATTTAATATTATTGCCCGCCTTATATAAAAATGAAGGTCCGTTGCCCAAAGTATTTGTAAGATCCTCATTACCTTCCAAAATTACCCAATTTTTAGATAAAATACCCTGCACCTTACAACCAAAAGAACCAAAATGTGAAACCATAGCATGGGAATAATTTTTGTTATTAACTGCAAGGTGAAGATTTTTAACTGGTTCGTTGGCCAAGTAACAGGGTGTATCTAGGACCCCATCCCTCAATTACATCAACACCAAGTTCACAAACCCATTCTTCTGGGTAACCCTTACTAACAAACATTTGAATAAGTTTTGACAATTCCCTTTTAAAATCTTCCAACGTTGAACATATTCTGGCCCCCCTAATCATTTGCCCACTTATTAGGTTGCTTTTAGCATAAAAAGGGTGCCGACTATTAAAACCCAAAAAACTATTAGAGAATGTCAGTTTGCGATACAACTTGGAAGTGAAAATATTCAATCTTATGTCCTTGGTAATACTAACATCCAAATAATCAATGCTAGTGGAATTGTAAGTATGTGTAAATTTAAAATAATCACTAACGCTGCTTCTGTAGTCAATAAAATTATCAACTGTGTTAGTATTCCCTTTCCATACAATAAAACTATTGTCCAGGTATCGTAAATACAATAACCAATGTTCCACAAAGCCTAATCCAAAAATAAATTTCTTTTCCTACATAGTTCTAACCTCATTGTTTTATGACATTACCTGACATATTCAATAATAATGACTGTTCTAACGTCATTGTTTTATGACATTACTTGACATGTTCAATGATGATGATTGTCCTAACCTCATAGTTTTATGACATTACGTGACATGGTCACTGATGATGTGTTCTAACCTCATTGTTTTATGACATTACCTGACATGTTCAATGACGATGAGTGTTCTAACCTCATTGTTTTATGACATTACCTGACATGTTCAGTGATACTGAGTGCTCTAACCTCATTGTTTTTTGACATTACCTGACATGTTCAGTGATGATGAGTGTTCTAACATCATTGTTTTATGACATTACTTGACATGTTCCGTGATGATGGGTGTTCTAACCTCATTGTTTTATGACATTTCCTGATATGTTCAGTGATGATGAGTGCTCTAACCTCATTGTTTTATGACATTACCTGACATGTTCAGTGATGATGAGTGCTTTTACCACATTGTTTTATGACATTACCTGACCTGTTCAGTGATGATGAGTGTTCTACCCAGACTTCTGCAGATAAAACTTACCCTCAAATGTCATAAAATTATTAGTCAAAACTATTTCCAAAAGTGTTTCTATTAAGATGATAATATTACTATCAACTTTTTTCATTAACAGGAATTCTCGAATCCACTCAATTCCAGTGACATGGGGACTGACTTTATACAGATCCTTTACATCAATTGTAAGGAAACAACTGTTGTGCTGAAACTCAAGTTTACTGATGCTTTGCAAAAAACTCCACGAATCCTTACATATTTGTAATTCACTTTCTAAATATGGTTTGAGGAGATTATCTATATATTTGGTACACCCATAAGTGATTGACCCCCGACCATCAACTATTGGTCTAAAGGGTGGGTCAATCAAAGATTTATGAATCTTAGGGGTCCCAAATAAAGCTGGAGTAATAGGTGCCTGCATCAATAAGTAATGATACAGATCAATGTCAATGGAGCCCTCTAAAAACAGGTCTTCCAGGGTGTCCCTAATCTTATTATCTGCTCCATTGACTTCGTTCAAGGAAACATTAATATAGGAATCAGTATCAAGTTGTCGGCACATTTTCTCCACATAAACATCGTAGTCCATAAAAACCAGACCTCCCCCTTTGTCCGGTTTCATGACCCTAATATTACATTCTTTTAACAGATTAATACAGTCATTCTCCAAAACACTAAGGTTGGGTCTAATAAGATTCTGAAGTACATGTGCCCGTACCTTCAAAAAAGAGCAGTCTTGAAAGGCCAAAGGGTCAGGGCTGCTCACATGATTTCGGAAGATAGAGAATTTAATTTAGAATGTAATTTATTGGAAACTATGTTCCTAAATAGAGGTTATCCCCTTTACTTAATAGTGGCCGTTAAAAATGAGGTCATTCAGAAGAGGGCTAATCGTTTTTTTATTCTGTTATTGGCTCGTCAAGACATAACGTACACTGATAACCAGTTGGATGACTTAAGCGCCAGTATTAATGAAGTTGGTTTAAACCAATTGGGGCTGCTTGACCAAAACGTAGTTTATCAAGTCAACTTCCTTAGTACATTTTCATTAGACCATTGTTTTATTAGGGAAGTTTTATATAAAAATTGGAGTATTATAAAAGGAAATGAAATGTTGGTTAAAGCATTGGGGAATAAACTGAAATAACTTATAGAAGAGGGCAAAACCTTAAAACCATTTTAGAAAAGAAAAATAATCCATGCCATAATAAAATTAAGGGCATGTTTAAATGTGGGTTTTGTCCCCAATGCAAATACATTAAAATAGGTAACCAATGTGACATTAATGGGAAAAAGTATAAGATAAATTTTAAGTTCAATTGTGAAACTAAAGCTGTTACATAGGTTGCATTGTGTAATGAATGCAATGCATTCTACATAGGCAAAACGGAAAGGAAATTGAAACAGCGCATTTATGAGCATTGTTATGCCATCAGTAGAAAAGATCTTAATAATGCCCTTGCTAGGCACGTCACAAACCACCCTAGTCATAATTTTAAATTTGTTATTTTGCAATGTAGGACACCAGGTATTAGAGGGGGCCCGTGGCAATTGCAATTGGAGCTAGATGAATTAAAGTGGCAAATAAGAACAAATGCTCAAACCTTTCCGGGCCTGAATGATAATGTATCTATTAAGTGTATGCTGAAATTATTGTCACTCAGAAGATGACTTTTAAGTTATGTTATTATTGGTTATCATACTTTATATTCCCTTTGTCATTATTAATGGTCACCCTTGTCCATAATAGTCGTTCTTTTCAGACCAATATCAGGGATCGAACATGCACAATATTGTGTTGAACTGTTTAGGTTACTTAGCAACATGTTTACAAAAGATGCCATGATAAGTATGGGCAGAATTCTAAAAAGGATGTTATTATAACATTGGTATTTACTTATTTTATTTTAGTTTTATATGTATTTGTGTTTTTACCTAGATAAGGCACTATATAGATTTTTGATTAGTGCCTTAACGAATTCTTGTTTTATCTAGTGGATGTTAAAGAGAACCAGTCATTTTAAGGTCTTAATGTTCTCATTAATTTGTATTGTCTAATTTAGTATAAAAGATCCTGCTTGTTTCCGGATAACTGTTTTGTCTGATGAAGGCTAGGTATTTCCTAGCCGAAAGCGCTCACAATAAACAGTTTGTTTCGTAAAGTACTTCTGACTGCTGCCGGCTTTTATGGTTTCCGTTTTGTTGTTTTTTAACAGTTTTTATTTGTTTGTTTGAAGTTTGCGTTTGATGTTCAGTGATGATGAGTGTTTTAACCTCATTGTTTTATGACATTACCTGACATGATCAGTGATGATGAGTGCTCTAAACTCATTGTGTTTGACATTAGCTGACATGTTCAGTGATGATGAGTGTTTTAACCTTATTGTTTTATGACATTTGCCTGATATGTTCCCTGATGATGAGTGCTCTAAGCTCATTGTTTTATGACATTACCTGACATGTTCAGTGATGACGAGTGTTTTACCATCATTGTTTTATGAAATTACTTGACATGTTCAGTGATGATGAGTGTTCTAACCTCATTGTTTTATGACATTTGCCTTATATGTTCAGTGATGATGAGTGCTGTATGCTCATTTTTTATGACATTTCCTGACATGTTCAGTGATGATGAGTGTTCTAACCTCATTGTTTTATGACATTACCTGACATGTTCAGTGATGATGAGTGCTCTAACCTCATTGTTTTATGACATTACCTGACATGTTCAGTGATGATGAGTGCTCTAACCTCATTGTTTTATGACATTTCCTGACATGTTCAGTGATGATGAGTGCTCTAACCTCATTGTTTTATGACATTACCTGGGCATGTTCAGTGATGTTGAGTGCTCTAACCTCATTGTTTTATGACATTACCTGACATGTTCAGTGATGATGAGTGCTCTAACCTCATTGTTTTATGACATTACCTGACATGTTCAGTGATGATGAGTGTTATAACCTCATTGTTTTATGACACTACCTGACATGTTCACTGATAATGGGTGGTCTAACCTCATTGTTTTGTGACATTACCTGGCATGTTCAGTGATGACGAGTGCTCTAACCTCATTATTTTATGACATTTCCTGACATGTTCAGTGATGATGAGTGTTCTAACCTCATTGTTTTATGACATTACCTGACATGTTCAGTGATGATGAGTGCTCTAACCTCATTGTTTTATGACATTTCCTGACATGTTCAGTGATGATGAGTGTTCTAACCTCATTGTTTTATGACATTAACTGACATGTTCAGTGATGATGAGTGTTCTAACCTCAGTGTTTTGTGACATCACCTGACATGCTCAGTGATGATGAGTGTTCTCACCTCATTGTTTTATGACATTAACTGACATGTTCAGTAATGATGAGTGTTCTAACCTCATTGTTTTATGACATTTCCTGACATGTTCAGTGATGATGAGTGCTCTAACCTCATTGTTTTATGACATTTCCTGACATGTTCAGTGATGATGAGTGCTCTAACCTCATTGTTTTATGACATTACCTGACATGTTCAGTGATGATGAGTGCTTTTACCACATTGTTTTATGACATTACCTGACATGTTCAGTGATGATGAGTGCTCTAACCTCATTGTTTTATGACATTACCTGACATGTTCAGTGATGATGAGTGCTCTAACCTCATTGTTTTATGACATTACCTGACATGTTCAGTGATGATGAGTGTTCTAACGTCATTGTTTTATGACATTACCTGACATGTTCAGTGATGATGAGTGCTTTTACCACATTGTTTTATGACATTACCTGACCTGTTCAGTGATGATGAGTGTTCTACCCTCATTGTTTTATGACATTTCCTGACATGTTCAGTGATGATGAGTGCTCTAACCTCATTGTTTTATGACATTTCCTGACATGTTCAGTGATGACGAGTGCTCTAACCTCATTGTTTTATGACATTACCTGGGCATGTTCAGTGATGTTGAGTGCTCTAACCTCATTGTTTTATGACATTACCTGACATGTTCAGTGATGATGAGTGCTCTAACCTCATTGTTTTATGACATTACCTGCCATGTTCAGTGATGATGAGTGTTCTAACCTCATTGTTTTATGACATTAACTGACATGTTCAGTGATGATGAGTGTTCTAACCTCAGTGTTTTGTGACATCACCTGACATGCTCAGTGATGATGAGTGCTCTAACCTCAGTGTTTTATGACATTAACTGACATGTTCAGTAATGATGAGTGCTCTAACCTCATTGTTTTATGACATTTCCTGACATGTTCAGTGATGATGAGTGTTCTAACCTCATTGTTTTATGACATTTCCTGACATGTTCAGTGATGATGAGTGTTCTAACCTCATTGTTTTATGACATTTCCTGACATGTTCAGTGATGACGAGTGCTCTAACCTCATTGTTTTATAACATTTCCTGACATGTTCAGTGATGATGAGTGCTCTAACCTCATTGTTTTATGACATTACCTGACATGTTCAGTGATGATGAGTGCTTTTACCACATTGTTTTATGACATTACCTGACATGTTCAGTGATGATGAGTGCTCTAACCTCATTGTTTTATGACATTTCCTGACATGTTCAGTGATGATGAGTGTTCTAACCTCATTGTTTTATGACATTTCCTGACATGTTCAGTGATGATGAGTGCTCTAACCTCATTGTTTTATGACATTTCCTGACATGTTCAGTGATGATGAGTGCTCTAATCTCATTGTTTTATGACATTACCTGACATGTTCAGTGATGATGAGTGCTCTAACCTCATTGTTTTATGACATTACCTGACATGTTCAGTGATGATGAGTGTTCTAACGTCATTGTTTTATGACATTACCTGACATGTTCAGTGATGATGAGTGCTTTTACCACATTGTTTTATGACATTACCTGACATGTTCAGTGATGATGAGTGCTCTAACCTCATTGTTTTATGACATTACCAGACATGTTCAGTGATGATGAGTGCTCTAACCTCATTGTTTTATGACATTACCTGACATGTTCAGTGATGATGAGTGCTCTAACCTCATTGTTTTATGACATTACCTGCCATGTTCAGTGATTATGAGTGTTCTAACCTCATTGTTTTATGACATTAACTGACATGTTCAGTGATGATGAGTGTTCTAACCTCATTGTTTTGTGACATCACCTGACATGCTCAGTGATGATGAGTGCTCTAACCTCAGTGTTTATGACATTAACTGACATGTTCAGTAATGATGAGTGCTCTAACCTCATTGTTTTATGACATTTCCTGACATGTTCAGTGATGATGAGTGTTCTAACCTCATTGTTTTATGACATTTCCTGACATGTTCAGTGATGATGAGTGTTCTAACCTCATTGTTTTATGACATTTCCTGACATGTTCAGTGATGACGAGTGCTCTAACCTCATTGTTTTATGACATTTCCTGACATGTTCAGTGATGATGAGTGCTCTAACCTCATTGTTTTATGACATTACCTGACATGTTCAGTGATGATGAGTGCTTTTACCACATTGTTTTATGACATTACCTGACATGTTCAGTGATGATGAGTGCTCTAACCTCATTGTTTTATGACATTACCTGACATGTTCAGTGATGATGAGTGCTTTTACCACATTGTTTTATGACATTACCTGACCTGTTCAGTGATGATGAGTGTTCTACCCTCATTGTTTTATGACATTTCCTGACATGTTCAGTGATGATGGGTGTTCTAACCTCATTGTTTTATGACATTACCTGACATGTTCATTGATGATGAGTGTTCTAACCTCATTGTTTTATGACATTTGCCTGATATGTTCAGTGATGCCTAATAGTACAGCGACTGTTACAGCCTTTGTACAGTTATGTAAGAATGTTGTCTATGATTTGTTTTTTAATGGTAAATCACCTAGTTTTCACAACTTGAATGTTAGTGAAAGAAAAGTGTTAATGGATTTAATTAAAAGGACTGACATTATACTGAAACCAGCCGATAAACATGGGAAAACAATTATATTTGATGTTCAACAGTATGAAGAACTGATGTATGAATTCTTAAATGACAGTGCAACATTTAAGGTTATTTATGTTATTGAGCTGAATAGAATGATTTATAGGACTAAAACTGAATTGTATGATTATTTAACGAAATTAGCAATTTCTCCTGAGCAGTACATTTTTATATAGAACATCCTATCTGACCTGTCATATATGGGTTGCCCAAGCTTTATAAAAACTTGCTTCACCCCCCAATGAGACCTATAGTGTCAGGAAAATAATGAGCTACTACAGAAATCTCAAAATATTTAGGCCAGCAGCTTAAACCTTTATTGAAACATAGCACGTCCTATATAAAGGACACTGTTGAATTTTTAGATTCATTGAGAAAGTTCTTAGATATAAATATGACAAATGTACTCTTTGTAACTATGGATATTAAGTCCTTTTTTAGTCATTCCTAACAACATAGGTATTGAATATGTTAGAGAAGTTCTAGTTAAGCACAGTACTTTTACATCAAACAGAATTTCACTGCTATGTTTTCTGCTGGAGATTGTTCTGCTAAATAATGTTTTCATGTTTGGGGATGGTGTGTATCATCAGATTTCTGGAGTAGCGATGGGTACACCTGTAGCTAACAGCTGTGCTAACATAGAATTGGCTAGATGGGAAGAATATACTATTTCTTATTCTAATAAAAATGAATAATACAATAGTGCTCTAATGCACTACAAATGCTTTGTAGATGACATAGTATTGTTGTGGAGAGGTAGTAGGGAGGCACTGGAGCTATTTGTTGAATATCTACAAAATAGCACCAGCTTCCTTAAGTTTGAAATGTTTTGTTCAGTAGAGCAAATTACCTTTTTGGATGTTAAACTGATGAATATTGGTGGTAGAATTCATGCATCTATATATAGGAAAGAGGTACAAGCAACTAGGTATGTACATAACTCCAGTATGCACCCCACCCACATTTATAAAGGTGTAGTAAAAAGTAAATTCTTGAGGGCCAATAGGCTAAATACTACTGAAAGGGGTTTGCAGCTGAAATTGATACTATGACACACAATGTTTTGGCAAGAGGCTCTAATAGGGGTTTATTAACTGAGAGTGCAGAATATGTTAGATCTGAAAGGCCTAGTGTGGCCAGACCATATTTACTTAAAGGATGTGATATTGCCCAGAATAATAGCTGTGTGAGAGAGGCTGGACTTAACAAGTTAGGATACATGATGAAGTACAGCATGCATTCTAGACAGATTTGGTCCATAATTTAAAGGGATTGGACTGTTCTTAGTTCTGATGTTAATGTTGGGAAAATAGTAAGAGAAAAGACCTTACTTTGTATACAAGTAAGGGAAGAACCTCAAACAACTTCTCTGTTATAAAGAGTTTGGTAAAAATGAAGAGCTACATAGATTTAATAAGGGGACTATAACTGCATTGTTTGTAAGTTTATTAATATTGAGACAGAATTTATACATCCCATAACACAAGCCAATTTTAGTTTTAAGGCATTTGGGACGTACAATAGTGAAAATTTAGTTTATTTGGCTAATTGTGAGAAATGTTTATTTTTTATATTGTTAAAACCAACTGCAAATTTAAGGAGAGACTTGCCTCCCATTTATCTGACACAAGAAGAGGGAGTGAGACAAATGCACTTAGCAAGCATATTTTTCATTGTGGAAATTAAGATACCTTTAAATTTAGGATACTGCAGAGAGTCTGCAAGAATAAGAGGGGAGGGTATATTATGAATGCCAAAGAGAGAGCAGAATACAAATGGATACATTTTTTTAGAGCTGATATCTACCCCGGGCTTAATAAAACCAATAGCATTAAACCCATTTTAAAATTAAAACAAGCTGATATGTCAGTTAAAATACTAAATCTGTCTTATGAAGTTTTTTAAGTTGTAATGAAGTATTTTAGTGCACTATTAAGTTGTCTATTGTCTTTAATGAAGTTTTTCAATAAACTAGGTTTAGTTAATTACATTAATTATATTATTTATATAAATTGCATAATTATATAATGTGTTTATGAGTTAAGTCATGTGATTGGCTGGTATTGTATATTTATTCTGATGTTTTAGTGTATTGATTCATTCTTGAAAAAGAGTTTCAAGTTGAAAGGCTGGATGTCATAAACCCTGTTTTGTATGGGTGGTCGTGCTGTGCCTTTTGTTATTGGATGTTCAGTGATTATGAGTGTTTTAGCCTGATTGTTTTATGATATTACCTGATATGTTTAGTCACAATGAGTGTTCTAACATTATTTTTTATGACACTACCTGACATGTTCAGTACTGCTCAGTGTTCTAACATTATTGCTTTATGATATTACCAGATATATGCTTAGGAATTCTGGCTGTTTTAACTTCTTTGCGTCTTGACATTACACAAGAATATTCATTGTTTTTGAGTGTTCTAACCTCATTTTGTTACAACATTACCAGACATATATGCTTATTTTTGCTGGGTGTTCTAAAGTCATTGTATTGTGACATTACCCAACACATGTTCAGAGATACTGTTAATTCTTGCTTATACTTTGTTTTGTACATACAGAAGTTTAGTACCTCTTGACTTTTTAGAGTTCCTTAATAGTGCGACATGAGCAGCATGTGATGCGATTAGAAGAGGGTAATGATTCTGTAACTATTAGTACTGATGCTACAGGCATTAGGGTAGACTGACAGGCAAAGCTTTCTCACACTGTCTGTCACCATCCCACTCTCAACATGTGCCATGCATCTGTTAGGTTTAGAAGAAAAAAAAATCATATTTTTGTGTCTGGTTACAATAAAATGGCTCTTTCTGAGAAGACTCGGTTCTATGGTCATAGAACATCTTCTAACTTTAATGTTTTCTTTTGCTTTCCTCTACTTTTTAATTTCCTTTTTTCAATTTCTGAATTACTTTTCTTCTGTCAGAACTATTGTCCCTTCTAGACTTCATTCTTGAATGTCTCTACCCCTCTCAATAAGAGTTTGATACACATCAGATGTGTGACTACACACACACACACACACACACACACACACACACACACACACACACACACCAGAAGATCTTTGTTTACATGGCTGGGGACATATTGTTCAGCAGCTTGTAACTCATTTTGAATTTCCAGCTTTTACCAGTAGTTTGAGAAATTCCAGTCAATGCAATGGCAATATGTCTTAAAAAGAAGTATGTGAAACTATAAGGAGATTTGTAAGAACATGTGGTGTGTGTACCGGTAGTTGATGGAGTTGTGGGCACATTTCAAACACCTGCAGTTCTGATATTTTTGCTCACCGAAAATGAAATAGTGGGTGTATAACCTTTTTTTACTTATAGAGGGAGTGACAAATGCAAACTGTAAAGCAGTTTGTGATGTGACAGCAGTTTTCTTAGTGTAGTTGTCCCAAACCCAAGCCAGTGTTAGATTATTCAGATTCACAGGTGATGGTACGAAAAGATGGGAAGCGTGGCTTTAGGAGTATCACTTTGAAAAATATAGTGCAGATATTGTAGTATGTGATACATCACTGTGAAAAATTCTGAGAAAAAAATTTCCATAGGAGAAGAACATAAGATATTAGACCTGTTACTGGTAAACGTAACTGTAGGTTATCAGACTTTTTTGCAATAAACCTACCTCAATAAGTTGAAAAAAGTCCTAAACTTTCCTTAAGTATCAAAGAGCACTTTTGGCCACTTCAGAAAAATAAGCAAATGCTGAACTATATCACAATGCACTAGCACCCCCAAAGTGCACGCACATTTGAAATGCTTGAGATGTGACTTTAGTACATTATAGTTGTGTGATAAATTTACACATAAATGCACATATTCATGGACTGCTATCATTTTGCAGACAGCCTTATAACATACATAATTAGTACCGCACAGTTAACCTGACAGGTTAGCCTTATACCATATACAATTAATACTGCACAGTTAACCTGACAGGTTAGCCTTATACCATATACAATTAAAACTGCATAGATAACCTGACAGGTTACCCTTACACCATATACAATTAATACTGCATAGGTAACCTGACAGGTTAGCCTTATATACCATATACAATTAATACTGTGTAGTTAACCTGACAGGTTAGCCTTATACCATATACAATTAATACTGCACAGATAACCTGACAGGTCGGGTCTATATTATTAGAACAAAAACTGGAATGCGCGAATCCAGTTTGAGCGACACTAAATGAGCAAATGTCGCAAATATTGAAAGAATGAACGGAGATCGCAGTAGGGAATTCTTCCCTTTACTTCAATGGAGGGCGATCTCGGAGTTGGTAAATTTAAGCAGCGGAGGTGTGAGGACAGGGGAGCTTGCCCTCTGCATAAAACAGTTACTAAATTTTTTGTGTGTTACTTTTTTTTTATTTTTGTGAATCGATGTTTGCAACATTCTCTCATTTAGTGTCGCTCAAACTGGATTCGCGTATTCCGGTTTTCATTTCAATAATATAGACCTGATAGGTTGGCTTTATACCATATACAATTAATACTGCACAGTTAACCTAACTCTGCTAAAATTTCATGTAAAACTGTAATGTCAACCATGTGTTATTTCCCATTGTAACAAATCTAACAGGAATATGCACCAATGGATTTTTCTTATTTTAATTGACTTATGTGTGTGTGTGTGTGTGTGTGTGTGTGTGTGTGTGTGTGTGTGTGCATGTGTAATTTTACCTTTTGCTTTTTTGTCTGTATTTTCACTGCAGTTGTGGATTTTTTGTCATATCGTGTAACACCATCATTCTTCAAAAGTATTACATAAATGTAAATGCATTGTCTTCATATTATATTGTTGTTCATGGAGCTTTTATCCCTGGGACTCCATTGAAAATTGGCTCTTCTTGGCCCAATGGACTATCCAGGCAAACAAACTGTAAAATAAAATAAAATAAGTAAAATAAAAGTAATACTACATGGTTAACCTAACAGGTTTACCTTATACCATATACAATTAATACTGCACAGATAACCTGCCAGGTTAGCCTTATACCATATACAATTAATACTGCACAGGTAACCTGACAGGTTAGCCTTATACCATATGCAATTAATACTGCACAGTTAACCTGACAGCTTAGCCTTATACCATACACAGTTAATACTGAACAGTAAACCTGACAGGTTAGCCTTATACCATATACAATTAATACTGCATAGTTAATCTGACAGCTTAGCCTTATACCATATACAATTAATACTGCACAGTTAACCTAACAGGTTAGCCTTATACCATATACAATTAATACTGCACAGTTAAACTGACAGGTTAGCATTATACCATATACCATTATTACTGAACAGTTAACCTGACAGGCTAGCCTTATACCATATACAATTAATACTGCACAGTTAACCTGACAGGTTAGCCTTATACCATATACAATTAATACTGCATAGTTAACCTGACAGCTTAGCCTTATACCATATACAATTAATACTGCACAGTTAACCTAACAGGTTAGCCTTATACCATATACAATTCATACTACACAGTTAACCTGACAGGGTTAGCCTTCTACCGTATACAATTCAAACTACACAGTTAACCTGACAGGTTAGCCTTCTACCGTATACAATTAATACTGCATAGGTAACCTGACAGGTTAGCTTTATACCATATGCAAATAATACTGCACAGTTAATCTGACAGGTTAGCATTATACCATATGCAGTTAATACTGCACAGTTAACCTGACAGGTTAGCCTTATACGATACACAATTAATACTGCACAGTTAACCTGACAGGTTAACCTTACACCATATACAATTAATACTGCACAGTTAACCTGACAGGTTAGCTTTACACCATATACAATTAATATTGTACAGTTAACCTGACAGGTTAACCTTACACCATATAGAATTAATACTGCACAGTTAAACTGACAGATTAGCCTTATACGATATACAATTAATACTGCACAGTTAACCTGACAGATTAGCCTTATAATACTGAACAGTTAACCTGACAGGGGAGCCTTATACCATATACAATTAATACTGCATGGTTAATGTGACAGATTAGCCTTATACCATATACAATTAATACTGTACAGTTAATCTGACAGGTTACCATTATACCATATACAATTAATACTGGATAGGTAACCTGACAGGTTATCCTTATGCCATATACAATTCATACTGCATAAGTAACCTGACAGGTTACCCTTATACCATATACAACTAATATTGCACAGTTAACCTGACAAGTTACCATTATACCATATACAAGTAATACTGCATAGTTAACCTGACAGGTTAGCCTTATAATATTTCACAGTTTTTAATTGACTTGTGTGTGTGTGTGTGTGTGTGTGTGTGTGTGTGTGTGTGCGTGCGTGCGTGCGTGCGTGCGTGTGTGTGTGTGTGTGTGCGTGCGTGTGTGTGTGTGTGTGTGTAATTTTACCTTTTGCTTTTTTGTCTGCATTTTCACTGCAGTCAATGATTTTTTGTCATATTGTGTATCACCATCATTCTTCAAAAGTATTACATAAATGTAAATGCATTGTCTTCATATTATACTGTTGTTCATAGAGCTTTTATCCCTGGGACTCCATTGAAAACGGGCTCTTCTTGGCCCAATGGACTATCCAGGCAAACAAACTGTAAAATAAATAGTTAACCTGACAGGTTAGCCTTATACCATATACAATTCATACTGCACAGTTAACCTGACAGATTAGCCTTATACCATATATAATTAATACTGCAGAGGTAACCCGACATGTGCGCATCATTTTCTGCCCTGCTTGTACCTCTGCAGGTAGGCTTGCCACACCTTTTGTGAAGCACTGATTTAAAGGTAAATGGAAAAGTGAGAGGAGATATTAAGACAGACAGAACTGTTGAAGTATCACAAGACAACAAGAGAAAGATTAGAGTCAAATTTTAGAGTTTTATCTCCCAAAAACAAAGGAAAAAAGGCAGTGACATGTCCCTTTGATGCCTTAAAGAAAAAAGGCCTAGAGCATCTGACATGAGATCAGTGTTATTCCCCATTACTAACAGGTGGTACTCAGAAACCATTGTGGCATATGACAATACAATACCACTAATGAAACAGCATTACAGCTGTTTACAGCTGTGGTGTTTGTTAATTCCTCCACTTAATCCACTGACATCCACATGCCTTACAGTCATACCACAGATTTGTGGCCAGATGTCTCCCTGAGTGCGTCATGCAATGTTTCATCACTGTTTTCAAACATAACAATATCATTAATGAGAGAATGTGGCACTTAAATGTCTGTGTTGCTACTTTTTAATGCTGGGATGCAGTCATTGGACTCCATTTTTACAGTTCATAATATAAGTAATGAGGGGCAGAACATGTGCAGGAAATTGAAGCTAATATCTGATGGTGTTATATACTACTCTGGTAGCATGCTGACCTTTGACAGTGACAAAGATCATGTCCAACCATCTTTGTGATAGCTCTACTGCCAGTAACCATAGTACCATATCAATGAATAATGGGGAGCTAATGAGATACTGAACACGTATTGCAATTATGTGGTTAGAAAGCAAAAAAAAATCACCATTTTATTGTAGTGGGGCAGCAAATTACCTTTACATTCCACTTCATAAGGAGCATTACTAATGGTCAGTGGATCTAACATGAAAGAGTAAAACATCACAACTGCAGCCTTAAATATTGAAACCAAAATATCAAAAGATGCTTGAAAGGAAGTGAAGAGCATGGAGTTGGGCAATGAGCACCGCACAACACCTGTCATCTCCAGAAGGGGAGTAGAGATTGCATTGCCTCATTTCATCGAAGCACACTACCTTCAAGGTCAAAGTTTCTCGGCTGTCCTTCTTTATGCAGAAGTAACACAGTGGCTTGTTTAGAAATTGCAAGCAGCTGAGTAATTGTTAGTACAGGCACCGAGTAAGCTATGGACCTGAATGGAACCTTCTATGGTTTGGAATGTGAATTGTCCATGAAGGTCAGTTAAAGTTCTAATTTACAAAGGAGATGAAGCACCATGTAGCTGCTTAACTTTCAACAGAGGAGAAAAAGACACTGAAAATAAAACAGTGAAATAATAGCATGGTGGCAGGCATTAGTTACAATTATCTTAACTGATTGTCTATGGTCTAGATATTAATATGAACATGGTTAAGTTAAGGAAATAGGGAAGTAGTAGGCATGTGACCAGAAGATAATCAATGACACTGCATAACTTTTATGATGTTTTTAGAACTGTTTTTTTTCTTCATAAAACAATGTATTTTGCTTGTGAGAAAAGAGGCCCAATACCAATTTCTAGCCAAAAATACTTGGTGGGGGGTCAACATATAATCTTATCTGCTGGAAGATGCCCCAAGAAGGTTTCTCCTTGACATTAAGACATTAATTTTGAGAGTGACCCATGTGAGACTGGAAGGTTTAATACCGCACTTCTGAAACAGAGCTACAGAATAATACAGCTGAAATATTGTATTGCCTCATTAAACAACAGTCACCAGAGTAGCTCACTTTGCAAAATACAAGACAGTATATTTTGAATAGCAGAATTCATTTGTTTTATTGACGTTGCTATGGTACCAGAAACCAAAGACAAATACAGTGACTGAAAGTGTCAGCCATTAAAGCAACATCTGAATATTAATATGAGCACATGCACAGCTGAACTCTGCTGTACTGTTGTGATGACATCATCATCATCATCATCATCAACCTTCTTTTTCCCATTTTTCTACATGGGGTCGGGATGTCGGGTTAACTGTCACCATCTCTCTCAAATCAGTTTTACACTCCTGCGTTCTTCAGCACTCATACCTGACTGTTGCAGATCTTCTCTCACACAATCAATCCACCTCTTTGCTAGACACCCCCCATTTCCTCTTACCTACTTCCTGTCTGTCCCAATTTTTCTTCACCAGTTTATCTTCTGCTTTTCTGCATATGTGCTCAAACCACCGTAATCTGTGCTCTTTGACCTTTTCAACAATTGGAGCTACTTTGGCTTCTGCTTCCTCATTTCTTCGTCTGTCCCTCAGTGTGCATCCTACCACCCATCTCAGGCACGTCATCTCCATCACCTCTAGCTTCCTCATCTGCTCTGCCTTTACTGCCCAGGTTTCTGTGCCATACAGTAGTACTTGTTGCACCACTGTTTTGTACACCTTACCTTTCAGCTTCTTTGGCATTATTTTTGTCATATACTACACCTTACACACTGTGACAATTGGCTGCAGCTTCTCTGATTCTAGCTTTGACATCTTCATTCAGACTTTCCTTCTCAACCATCTCTCCCAGATACTTGAAGCTGTTAACCTGTTCTACTGTCTTCCCTTCTATCTCAGTTGTCAGCTTCTTCTGATTTCCCCAATTTGCTGCCATTACCACTGTCTTACCTGCACTTAGTTTCATCATATACGCCTTCAGTTTTGCATAGTTCTTGCTCAGATTCTGCCTGTAGGGCTACATCATCTGCATAAAGCAACTTTGCGGATCTGTCCCCTCTGACCTGTTTGCTAATGTAGTCCATCACCAGTATGAAGAGCAGTGGGTTCAGACTGAACCCTGATGTACACCTACTCTCACTGGGAACACCTCTGTGAGACTGAACACTATTCGTACTTGAGTCTCTGGGTCCTTGTACATAGCCTGCACTAATTCTACAAATGCTTCTGGAACTTTCAGTTGGCATAATAGTTAAAGTCTTCACCTCCCATGTACAAGATACAAGATTTGATCCTGACAGCTGGCCAATACTTATTCAGAGTTTGCATGTTCTCCATTTGTCTCTGTGGATACCTCACTCCTCTGAAAAACATGCTGAGTGTTTCCATCTCAGACTCACTGATGAATGGAGTTGTGAGCAGCAGCACAGACTCTGCATGATGGTTGATGGGGGAAGAGTTGTATAAGACCATACGCTTTGGGTATCTACTGTGGTGTGCAGTATCCTCAAGATAGGACAGCAAAGATCACAAACTGTACACCGTGGCAGAGCTATTCACTCAACACTGTAAAATATGGCTCTAGGTGATTCAGTCATGTCATGATGACAGACTTCTTCCATTTCTTTATTCATTGATGTTGGTTGACCAGTGTAGTAGACAGATCACTACGGCCTCATTGCAGCTACCTCCTGACATAACATGTAGTGACAATGTCAACACACATTTATGTAGTGTAAGAGATACATTAATGAGTAATACAGTGTTGATAACTGAGACATCTAACTAATACCTCACCAGACTGACAACAATTAAACAACATCCCTTATTATCCCGGGTCAGTAACTAAGGAGCTTCAGTTCTCACTACTGACTCCAGTATGAGACTGTCACATAAACAAAAGTAATATTTCACAATTTTTCCCTAAGAGCACAAAAGGAACATTGTCTATTTTTCTGGGACTTGACTATATACCTCTGTCCACCCAAATGTATTTTCCTATTACACACTTCAGAGCAAAGTGTCACAGTTAAGACCTCTGATACATTCACACTCAAAATTAATTTAAATCTCACACATCCAAACACTTCTGGGAAAGCCTGACACAGAATTCCAGCTGTGTTTCTTTCCCAAAATAATACAGTAATGCTGCCACTAATCAGAGGGTCTTCATGCCCTTCTAAAGGGGTGTCCAATTATGAAAATTAATTATCGAAATAATGACAGCTATAACCAGAACAGCCAAGTCTTGAGCTGACCTGGGGAGTATCAAACAGGTAGAAGCACTGTCTAATCTCTAAAGAAAAACATATAATAATAAGTAAACAAATGATTGCAAGATTGTAAATCAATAACTTTCAATAAACACTAGAAATTCAATCAGCAGATATAAAATCAAACTGCAAGAGTCCATTATTCAAGAAAAACTCTATCAGTCCCTCCAGTACATCTCTTTTGAGTGTGTACCTTTAGCTCGCTGTGGCTTGAGCCTTTAAAAAATGAAGCTATCACCTTACAGCTCAAACAAATACTCATATCTCTGGAACCATAAGTGTAAAAGGAAAACTGCAAATGGCAAACTATTCTGAATAAATTCATCTTTATATAAGTAGCAATCATTCAGTTCAGTGCTTTAAACTGGATTTTATAAGCCAAAATAAAGGCATTGAATATTAATTCTGTAATGTTGTATAAACAGATTATGATATCTCAGTAACCATTTAAGCAAGACACATACTGATAGCAGGATTTTCTTTATATAACAGTGAGCTTTCATATGAGGTTATGCAGTTCTGTCTGTTACCTAAATGTTGAGATATTTAGAGAAACATGAAGATTATTATTACAATACAAATAAACAGTAGACAGATAATATTCAATATCTCTAATTGCATCAGACAGAGGTCATATATCAGTTGTGTTTGCCATCATGTATGCTTCAAGATAAAATACTGTGATACCTTGTATGTCACATGGTTTTAGAATTAGTAATGCAAATATGAACAAGCAGCATTTGATGCCTAGAGGTGCAGTAGGCGGTTACTACAGAAACGTCTGAAGGTGCACTGAGTTGTAATGAGTTAATAACTAAACTTTCCTGATATAACTAAAGAATACTGTCCCTGATCTACTCTAAGATATAACAGCAAGGCCAAGGCAAGCTTGCAGTTCTCGGTGTTCACTGACTGCTCTGTACTTGATAAACTCCACAACTTCTCAGCTAGATATTCCTGCAAGGAGAATGAGAGGAGACATTTTGGCTAATGCTGACATCGTTCTCTAGAAAAGGTGATTGTTTTATTTTTTGTAAGATGGGGATTAGAGAATAAATCTAAACACTTGGTTTGACAGACAGTACCTGTAGGTTATACAGACTTGATTTAAAAGAACAACCTAAAAATAAAAGTCCATATTCAAACTGTGGTAAGAAGTTGCTGTCTCTGTTGGTTTGTGTGGTTCAGATGAGATGAATTTGGAAATCCAATAGCACACATTGATTGTTCTCCTGATTTCAAATTTTAAGCAAGTTTGTGTGTAGAGTAATGGATAGGTTCAGATCTACAATTATTGGATTCAACTTTGGTGTTATTAAAGAGTTGAAGACTATTGGTTACTAGGAACACATTTAGGTGACAAGGTTTTCCCAGGAACACATATTTAGTTTTCAAGGGTTAAGGATGAGTTCCTAATCTAAGATGATTTCATTGAGGCTAGATAGTTAGACTTGAAATTCTTGAAAGAATAACCTTGGATGCTGTTGCTGACTTCAATATTACAATATCATCAGCATACATTAGGTTGTTTTGTATTTTCAAGTGTGTCTGTAGATTACTGATATAGGGGGAAACAAAACAGGGCTTAAGGAGGGAGTCTTGTGGTATTCCAGAGGTTAAGGCACACAATAAATAAAGACACAGTAAAATAAAGATCCAGGCCACCAAATGGAGACAAATCATTTTAATACCACAAAGATTAGCACTTTCGTCTTGTAGCAAGACTTCTTCAGATAACACAAAATGTACTTCACATTACTTATAAAACCCTTTCAATTAAACACAATTAAAATTTAAAGGCACATGAATCTAATACACAATTTGAAACTAAAAGCATGTATATTGTTTAAATGCATATATAATCCTAAAATTTGACCATGTGGGTAATAACATTACCAGGATATCCTAACTAAACTACATGAAAATGATGAATATAAAATTATTAAATTGTGACTGCCTTGGCTGTTAATACTGGCTTAATAGTTATATATTCATTTAAACCAGGAGAAATGTTGGACCTCAGCCTAAGCTGCCATTTTAGCTCCCTATTAAGCAGTACATTTTTGATATCACCTCCCCTAGAATTAATTTTTACCACATCAATGATGCCAAATTTGAAGCCAGAAAAAGGAGAACACACTACAGAATGTTTAAACAAAGCATGTTTCCTTTCCATTCCGTATATCATGTAAGTGCTCATACATTCTATCCTTCAAAGCTCTGTCTGTCTTTCCTATATAGAATGCAGGGCATTTTACACATATAGCCAAATATACTATCATCTTAATATTACAGTTGCCTTTGCAAAATCTTACAATGCTGTTCATGCCATTGTTTAAACATATACAGTCCTCTGATAATATAAGAACATTGGCTGCAGTTGCCACATTGACTAGTTGCCCTTTTTACTGTTCTATTATACTTATCCGCTTGTTCAAAAAGTCTTTTAAATTTTTTCCCTGTTTTAAAAGAAAATATTGGTCCACTACCTACTACTTCATATAACTCTTTGCTAGTTTTGGGCATACTCCAATTGGCTCTAACTATGTAAGTGAATATATCAGAAAATGTGTTAAATTCTGTAACACATGCCCTTTGAAATTTCTTATCATCTTTTCTTTTCACAAAAGTATTCAAAGGTTGACCCAGCAGAGCCATATATTTTGTACCCCACTCTCTATACATTATGTTTGCATTCAAACTGTATACATGTTTTTAGTTTCAGACTATGTATTTCATTCATGTGCCTTTAAATTTTAATTGTGTTTAATTGAAAGGGTTTTATAATTAATGTGAAGTACATTTTGTGTTATCTGAAGAAGTCTTGCTACAAGACAAAAGCGCAAATCTTTGTGGTATTAAAAGGATTTGTCTCCATTTGGTGGCCTGGATCTTTACTTTACCGTATTCCAGAGGTTAGGCTATGTAGATGGGATAATGCAGTTGCCATATCTAAGTTTCAGATGTGTGTTGGTTATGTCGATAACAAAACCATTTCAGTGCCATGTACTGCGTGATGCTACTGGAGATGATGGTTGAAGTTAAATGCTTCCCAAGAAATGAACAAAGAGAGCTTCAGTTACCAGTCTTTGGTTAGAAGTGGGTATAGCACCTATTACAGTCAGTAGGGTTATCAGTGTACTATGGACATTACTGAAGATGGTAGTGAGAGAGTACATTGTATTTGTAGATTAACTCAGTAAGATGTTGTATATAACATTTTCAAGAAGTTTTCCTACATGAGGCAGTATTAAAACCAGCCTAAAATCTGAAGGTTTGGAAGGTGAAAATATTTGGGATCAGGTATTACTGTGACTATTTTCCATACAGCTGGCAATAACTGCCTTGTAGGAGACAGGATGAAGAGGTGTTGACTTTAGAGAAATAAGCAGTGAAGTATTTTGAAGTTTTAATGAGCCAAAGGCATAGACCATAAGTCCTTGGGTTGCTCTAGTTAGGTAGAGAGTCAGTCCCTTTTAGGAATATAGGTGGTAAGACATTATGCTTAATCTTGTGCCCTGGGTTTTTGTTTATCTGATTCCAGATTCTTTAGAGATAAGGAGGAGATTAATTTTTTTTTTCTTTGTAGTATAGGGCTTTTGCTTACTGAACTGTTTTTTTAGCATATTTACATAGCTGTAAATGTTGTCAAATGTATAAATTATTAGTTTTATTATGGCACTTTGGTAGAATATCTTAGCTTTTGATGCTTTAGGTTTTCTTATGCTTAGGCCCAGATCTTTTAAATAGTCATTAATATCTGTTTTGTGTTATTAAAGGAAATTCATTCTGAACCATCACTTAGAATCAAAATGTTTGGATTTTTATTGACAAAGGGTTGTATTCCTGTTAGCAGATAGCAGAAGATTTTTAGGTGAGGCAGAAGATGGGAGGTCTATAGGGAAGTGGTGCTAGCACTAAACTTATTTAAGGTGATTTATGTAATTATATTCAGAGAAGAGTAATAAATGATATTGGACACAGAAATGGAGCTTTGGAAGTGTTCTTTAAGTAGTATGAGGCATTGAACTCCTGTACAAAATCATGGTGTGCCTCCATGGTACAATTTGTAGTGAGGGAATTAGCTACTAATGAATTGTGACTTAGGTTTCAAATACATTTTTGAAATGCCAAGAATAATAGCACAGAACTGGACCCAGGCATGTACTTTTTCAAATTTGTTGTTGCTACCCAACTAACCTTATCTGTCTCTCTCAGATCTCTAGCTATCATCAACCCCTAAGTCTCCAGCTCTCCTATCTCATCTAATAAATAATGTTAATAAATCCTCGCTATATTTATAACGGTGCCCTACTTTTCATTGCTCCTTTGTAAATGGAATTTATATACCGCTGCATATGTAAATATAACTTGTTTATTATTGTACAACAGTCCTACAGAAATCACCTCTGTCTTGATTGTATTACCCATTGTATGATTCTGAAACCCAGTTTCTACTGTTAAGAAACTGAAATTGTTTCTTCTCTGTAAAGTTTTTGTAAGTTTTATAACTTTAATGGAGTTTTTCTCTCTGGGTCTCCTCTGAAAATGGGGTGAGTGCCTGGTTGGACGATCCCAGTAAACAAAAGGAAGTAAATAAATAAGGGTCTATATCAGCATATCGAATGTTGAAAATGCCAAATTCAATTTCATCAAACTGAAATGTTCAAAAACTCAAAAGAGCGAACTGACGGAACATTGATTTCTTTCCCAGGGAAAGTAATCGGTGTTCCGTGCAAAAAAAAAAAAAATTGTAAATACTTTAAACACTAACAGAAGTACACACCCCCCTACTTAACTATATCAACTCCGAGACCGCACCACAGTGGAGGAAATAGCAAACTCAGATGACAGCCCACCGATTTCTTTCCCTGGGAAAGAAATCGGTGTTCCGTCAATTCACTCTTCTGAGATTTCGAACATTTCAGTTTGATGAAATTAAATTTGACGTTATCAACATTTGAAATGCTGATAGGAACCCATAAATAATACTCATAGTGAGAGAAGCACAAAGTGTACAAGACTAAACATCTGTAGTGCTGTGTGACACAAGGTGTGTTTTAGGAACCCATAAATAATACTCGTAGTGAGAGAAGCACAAAGTGTACAAGACTAAACATCTGTAGTGCTGTGTGACACAAGGTGTGTTTTTGCAGTATAATGAGCTCCAATTTCACACTGGACAGAAGCCATGAAGATCACCTGCAGGTAAGGGATCATGGGAGTTACTAATAAGGACTACAGAAAGCAATATGTATTTTGTGATTTTAACCTGAATTGGAATGGGCTCCTTGAATTCACAATAAAGGATCTGCATGATGGTAAGGAGCAGGTGAAGTAGGAGGTGCAGCTCCTTTGTGTTTCTTCTAAGAGCTTAGGGTTCTACACTGCACATGGACAATTCCTGATTGTGGAATGATTTATATGAGCCAAGTTTCAGAAGGAGTTATCATGTCAAGAAAATACAGTAGGATCCTGCTTTATAAGATGTCTTTTTTTATTGATTCTTCTTAGATTGATATTTACCAGGTTAAGAACTTTACTAAGTTAATCTGATGTTCATAGGCTCATAGGTTCATAGGTAGGCACTAGGCTATCTGACCTAGGGCATTTATAAGCCTAGCCAGAATGTGTTGGCTTTCACCTCCCTTTTAGACTAGATTCCTGAACCTCTGTCCAGCAGGGCCATAGAAGTGATCCCAGGAGTAAATTTATGATTTCCCATCCACTCATCAAGATTTCTCTTGAAGAGGGTCAGCGAGGGGCTCTGCCTAACATGGACTGAGATTCTATTCCAGAGCACGGGACGCCTTTGGGATATGAATCTATCCCTCCAGCATGTCCTATTTATTGTTGTGCTAAGGTTTAAATCCCTGGAGCGTATAGCTCTAATGCATTTGGTTTTCTTGAGGTGGAGCATGTCCAACAATTCCGGGTTAGACACGGCCTTGTGCGTCAGGCAGAGATCGCCTCTGAGTAGGCGGTAAGCAACTGAGTAGAGCTGGAGTAATTTTAGTCGAGCTGCATAGGGCATCTGTTTGAGGCCCATGATCCTCTTGGTGAGGTATTTTTGAGGTCTCTCCAGCTGTTACAGGTGTCGAGTAAGGTACATCCCAAATGGGTCTTTGTACTCAATTATGGGCCTGATGAGCGATGAGTAGAGGGGCACAATGACTTATCTTGATCTAGATGTGAACCCTTTTGTGATTAGGTGGGCTATATAGAAGGTTTTTCTAACCACTCTGGCAATGTGATTGTCAAAAGAGAAGTTACTATCTACTTGGGTCCTCAGATCCCTAATTACTTCTTCCATACTTAGTGAATTACCTCCTATGTGGTAGTTTGTGGGCACTTTGTTTTTCCCAAAGGGGATAACTATGCATTTTTTGGCATTTAGCTTGAGGCCATGGTTCTGACACCAGGTATCCATCTCCATAAGCCCCTTCTGGAGGATGCTTGTGTCAGCCAGAGAGTCGATTATGGCTCCCAGTTTGCAATCATCTGCGAACTTGGTCAGCCACAGTCCTCCCATGTTTGCCTGTACCTCAGCGAAGTATATACCGAACAAGAGGGGTCACAGGACTGAGCCCTGTGGGATGCCACTTGTAACTGGTTTAGATTCGGACATGGCACCCACGACTCTGGCCATGTGAGTTCTATTCCTGAGCCAGTTTGCAACCCATCTTGTGACATATGGGTTGATATTTAAGCTGGTAAGCTTATTTATGATGCCAGAGTGGGGTATTGTGTCAAAGGTCTTTGTGAGGTCTAGGCAGGCTGTGTGGACTACCTTTTCCTCATCTATGGCTTTGGTAACTGCTTTGAAGAAGTCAACTAGGTATAAGAGGCAATATCTGCCCTTAACAAAGCTGAATTGGGTAGGGTCCAGTGTTTGGAGGTTCCCAATGTCTTTGTTTATGAGATCCATGATGATGTGCTCCATAGCCTTGCAGACCAGGCTAGTCAGGCTTATAGGGTGATAGTTCCCGGTATCCATTGTGGTGCCACCTTTGTGGAGTGGGATCACTGTTGCTGTACACCATTCTTTGGGTACATAACCTGTGGTAAGGCTGAGTTGGAACAGTGAATTTATGTGAGGGTTTAGTTAATTTTGGAGCTCATGTAAGATGCCATCCAGTCCCATTGATGCTGTGTTTTTTACTTTGGAGAGGGCTGCTTTCACCTGTGTGTCTGTGATGTCTGGAGGACTGCATTCTTTTGGGATAGATACTGGCCCTTTTGGGTGGGGAAGGGGGAGTAAAGTTTGCACTGAACCTGTCCACCAGGATGTTGGTAATGTCAGTGGGTTCAGTGTATTTTGTGCCATTTTGCACCAGCTCAGAGCAGATCTGAGAGCTGCCACCCAGATTCTTGACTTAGCTAAAGAACACCTTGTGATTATCTTTAGAGTCTTTGGCGATTTTTCTTTCAAAGCTAGCCTTTGATGATTTTATGAGGGATTGAAATTTCTTGCAAGTACTGCTCAGGGATGCCTTCCCTTTTTGGGATTTTGCCTTGTCATGTAATAGTTTCCTCCTTCTGTTGTATAACTTATTTATGGCCAGGGTCCACCAGACTGGTCTCCTGTTTTTGGAGGAGTGAGTCTTGGTTTTTCTTGGGATGGCATGATCCATGCATTCCTGTAGGTGCTCATAGAGTGCATTTGTAAAGGATTCTGTGGTTTGGGTAGCATTTTCCATTAGCCCTGGGGCTTTGAAACTTTCCACCTCGGTCTTGAGAAGTGTGAAGTTTGCTTTTGAGAAATTTTTCACAGTGGTTTCCTTGGCTGGGAGTGGGGTCGGGATGTGGATGTCTATTTTGATAAGTTTATGGTCTGATCTTACCAACGAGGGGTTTACCTCTGGTGTAGAACATTGAGCCCCATGTTGGTGATGACCAAGTCCAATATGTTGTCCCCTCTTGTGGGAGTGGTGACCAGTTGCTCCATGGCATTTGAGTTTATAAACTCCAGGAACCGTTGGGCAAAAGAGTTGGGACTTGAGTAGTTTTGCCAGTCAATGTTTGGGTAGTTGAAATCCCCCAATATCATGGTGTTTGGTGAGACCTTCATATTTTCCAGTGTTCTCAGGAATGCTGAGTGTGGGTCCTGAGACAAGGTGGGTAATGTGTAGCAGGATATGAACTGAAATGCAGTTTTACCTACTGTTAGTTGCACATAGATGGTCTCCACTGCCCCGTGCAGTGCCACTAACCTGGAGGTGTGGGCATCCTTGATGAAAATGGATACTCCCCCGCCTTTAGTATTTCGGTCAGAGTTCTGGGGCCAAAAAGAATGGTATGAGTTGAATCCTGGTAGTGCTGGGGTGCTCTCTGGAGCCTTGAAACAGGTTTCTGTTACTGCACAGATATCGATTTTCTCCATACTGAGGAGTGCCTCGAGTGCGTGCATCTAGAGGTTTAGACTACTGGTGTTGAGTAGCATTACCCTTAGTTTTTTGTTTCTGGTATTGTCTATGGAGGTGGGTTTGTCTTTTGAGCCTTGCCTAAAAAAGGCACTATGGGGGTGGCAAGGGCCTTAGCTAGTATTCAAAAGCCTAAGAGTGACAGGTGCAAGCCGTCCCTGGCAAAGCAACGTGGCTTGTCGAGCATGTCATCCCAGGCTGATAGACACAGGATCCCCTTTGAATGACACCAATAGCTTAGCCAATTGTTAAAATTAATCATTTTGTCTTTATACTGTGGCATCATTCTTGGTGAGGGCAAGATGCTACTCAGGGTCAGGGTCATACCAGCCTGGGCTACATGATCAGAGAGCTGCTCTATGTCTCTTTTCATGTAGTCCAGGGAGGTACATCTCAGGTCATTCACACCAACATGGACAATGACAGAGTCATATTTGTACCTGCTGTGGAGTAACCTGAGTCCTTGTGTAATGTGGTGGATCCTGGCTCCTGACAGGCAGCTTACAGTGACCTTCTCCTTGTTCAGTCTGGTGAGTGGGACGTCAGTGTGCCTGATAATAGAGTCTCCAATTACTAGTGTATTAGGTGTGTTATTTAGCCTTAGGGGCTGCGACTGCATGGCACACTGACTTCGTGAAGTATGTGATACGTGAAAGTTGTTGTAGGGTAGCGGTTGCTTGGATGTCTGCTTTGGATGTCTCTGTTGCTTTGGCAGATTTTTATTTAGAGCCTCCGAGTATGTTTTTGTGAGTTTATGTGTCTTGTTTGCTGGTGCATTTGGTCTATGTAAGACTGGTTGTGTGGTGCGAGTGGTTTCCTTCTCCTCCTGACTGACTGTGCCAGTCTTGGGTTGAGAGAGCTTGGCCTCCAATTTGGCTGTATAGTTGCATCTCTCACATATATTTGAGTTTGTTGGAAGGAGGAGAAGGTTGTCTGTGTACATAAGGCAATTGTAACATTGCCTCAAGATTCCCAGATTCACCAGCTGGACTGGAGAGTATATATAAAACTGCGCATTGGACATGCCTGGATAGTTTAAAGAACTGGTTTATTGATTGTCCGGAATGGATGAATAGAGAACCTTGTACTTCTGGATAATATAAGGGGGTGTAGTGCTAAAGTTTGATAGTGCTTACAGAGAAATTTGAGCAAGTGCCGGGCTGTGGAATGAAGGCTGAGTGCTTTCTTTGAGAGTTTGACTAGTTCTAAGGGAAAAATTGAAGAGCAGACTTTGTGGAGCCGGGAATAGTTTAAAACAGCCTAAACAGTGCTGAGCGACGTTGCGCGATGCTGAGCGGTCTGAAAAATCAAGCAAAACCATGCAAATGTGGGTTTTAAGGCAGGAAACTTGAAAGAGGTAGGAATTACCCAAAATGGCCAATAAGCTACTAGTTGCAGGGCTGAGACCACTCCTCCAGGGACAGATAGGCTGCTCAAAGCTCCCCACTCTCACTGGTGAACAGAGAAGCTTCCTCCTATCCAAGTAAGGATATGGGAAACACAGGATCTTATACCACAGCCTAGAATTCAGCAAAACCTGAAATCTGGACTATTCTAGTTCAGAAAAGGTGGGAAACAAGGATATTTTTTTTTTTTTTTTTTTTTTTTTTTTTTAGCAGAACAACAGTAACTTAACAAAAAACACGGTAAATGCTTTAAACAGGCTAGCGCATTTGAGTGTGTAGCCTACAACAGTTAAACAACACAAAAATGACTTTTAGAAGTGCAAAAACAGTAAAATGCAAAAACAAGGCTTTTTCAGATCTTAGAATAGCTAGAAACTCACTTTTCCACGAGAATATGCAGTCGCAAGTAGAAAGGCAGAGAAAAAAAAAACTTAATCTGTTTAAAGTCACTCTTTTCATCTCTCTGCTGTTTGTAACCCTCTGCAGGACCACGAGGAGCTGTGCTGACTCTGAAACAATTGCAAAACCACGCAAATGTGGGTTTTAAGACAGGGAACTTGAAAGAGATAGGAATTAGCCCAAAACAGCCAATAATCTACTAGTTGCTGGGCTGAGACCACTCCTCCAGGGACAGATAGGCTGCTCAAAGCTCCCCACTCTCACTGGTGAACAGAGAAGCTTCCTCCTATCCAAGTAAGGATATGGTCACACAGGAACTTATACCACAGCCCAGAATTCAGCAAAACCTGAAATCTGGACTACTCTAGTTCAGAAAAGGCAGGAACCAAGGATTTATTTTTGTTTTTTGTTTTTGTTTTTTTAGCAGAACAACAGTAACTTAACAAAAAAATGCTGTAAATGCTTTAAACAGACTAGCACACATGAGTGTGTAGCCTACAACAGTTAAACAACACAAAAACGACTTTTAGAAGTGCAAAAGCAGTAAAATGCCAACATAAGGCTTTTTCAGATCTTAGAATAGCTAGAAACTCGCTTTTCGGCGAGAATATGCAGTTACAAGTAGAAAGGCAGAGAAAAAAATACTTCATTTGTTTAAAGTCACTCTTTTCATCTCTCTGCTGCTTGTAACCCTCTGCAGGACCACAAGGAGCTCTGCTGAGTCTGAAACAAGCACAAAACCATGCAAATGTGGGTTTTAAGGCAGGGAACTTGAAAGAGTTAGTTATTAGCCCAAAACGGCCAATAAGCTACTAGTTGCTGGGCTGAGACCACTCCTCCAGGGACAGATAGTCTGCTCAAAGCTCCCCACTCTCACTGGTGAACAGAGAAGCTTCCTCCTATCCAAGTAAAGATATGGGCAACACAGGAACTTATAGTTATTAAGCATGTATCTTTCAAGCTGCATGATGCCACACAAAACCTAAATGATCACTACACACATGGCTATGTTAGAGGCATGCCATGGTGTAAGCTTTAAATTTGTTTTTTATTTGTGCAAGGAGATATACTAGACTTTTTTTTAATTTGGCATATCTATCATGGTTTGCAGCTATGTACTTTGTTAAATGTCTCTTTTTTCAGAATACATTTTTTTTAAGCCAGAACCTTCCAGGGTTGGGTGTCTACACTTATGGAAAGGGGTGACTATATTCTGGAAGTTGCCAGAGTTGCAAAACTCCTACCTATTGCCATGACTGTTCAGACTACCTGAGGTAATACATCAGTTATAACAATGCATTTCACTGTATAGTAACAAAATATACATTCACATGCTTTCATGTAACTGTCCAAAGACATACGTCTGTAGTATTTCTTCCCGGGCCTCTGCTGAAAATGGGCTGAGTACCAGTCAGACTTTCCTGATAAACAAATGTTAAATAAATAAATAAACTATCATGATTCCTGTTCTACTGTAGTCAGTATACAAGCCTCGTACAAGATATATAATAGAAAAGCCATACTATATTTTCTTACGAACATTGACTAATTTCCATTTGCTGATGCACTTACTTAAAAGATTGTCATGTGCCAGATGTATGTTATATGCTACTTACATGGGCAATATTTATTATTCAACAGCTAAATTAGCATTAAATAGAACAAATACATCATAGTAACATAACTTTTATCCATCCTTTCCCCTTCACTTTACCCAAAGTCCAGACTACTGTGCTTTCTCATCCATAGTGCAAACATTTTTATGCCGAATTTATACCCCTATCAATATGATCTACCAGTCCTTAAGCATACATATGCCACAGCTGGATATCATTGCTGTATGGCTAGTGTTTCTGTGCTTGCACTGTTATCTTGTGCTTCACTGCTACATGCTTCTGCACACATCTTTACAAAAGTCATCAGGGGAAGAAAAATACAATTCATTGTAATTGTCCTGATAGTCACTTACTTCTGATTGTCTTCTAATTCATTGGCAGAGACTTTTAAAATTCTGGCATCATTAAAATTATGTTATAAGTTCTCCACTAGCAGCTGTTTTATGCCAACAATATCCCAGGCTGCTGTGTGTGCTTACAGATAAGTGAATATGATGTTTCACACACAGCATAGGAATAGTTATAATAGTAGGAAGAGTATTAAAATTGAGGATGACAATATTTTATAGTGACATTTTATCCATACGCAATTGTAGCTGTGGTAAACAGATCACAGGTGTACTTTATTCATTATTTTTGGAGAATTTAGTCACAGTGTACATTATGATTGGACAGAAGTGGGGCCCTTGTATGATGTTTTGCTGTATGGATATGTCTTTGTCCTGGAAGGAATCAGCTTACTTACTGGGACTGACACTTCATACATACTTGTATTGGTGTACATATAAAATAAAACTTATAATCAGACGTTTAATTACCTCTTTTGAAACTTCAGTTAACCATATACTGTAATTCCTCATTAGACTTGTATTACCATAATAGCTTTCAGTGTTTCATTTCCTAATAATATAAGTAAGTGAAGCTGGTGTGGAAGGCAACCACAAAAAGTCCTCGGCTCGGACACAAACCAAAAGTTTATTACGCAAAAAACAGAAAACAATACATCCAAGGTTAAGCGCTTTCATCTGACTCCCGCAGACTTCTTCAGAACATAGGAGTACTGCTGCTCTTTCAGTTTAAACACATTATGGTGCCAAAAGCCACTTCAATCAAGGAATTAAAGGTGTAGGTACAAAATAAATAAATAAATGTTCAAAATATACCCTTGTTTCGAAGACATACAAGCTTTTTCGAAAATTCCTATCCTAACAAAGTGAGTTGCCACCTTGGGTAAAAAAGTGGTACATAAGTAATGTTTACACAACAAAAGATATTTACACAACAAAAGAGTTAATTAATAAATGTAACAAAAGAGTTAGTTAATAAATGTGAATGTGAATGTATATGTAAGAAATGTAAAAAGTTATATATGTGGGTACCATAATATTGCTAAGAAATGATAAAATGATGGAATGTCTCCTGGAGACTAATATCAGAACTTTCACTATATTTTATATTTTAAATAATTCACTACCACTTGATACAGTCATATGTATCGTTATATTTAGATTTACCAGCTATTATCAATTGGTGGGTGCATATTAAGTGTAAGGTTTCTACTATGTGTTTGACAAGGTTTTTATTAAGTGAAAGTTCTGATATTAGTCTCCAGGAGACATTCCATCATTTTATCATTTCTTAGCAATATTATGGTACCCACATATATAACTTTTTACATTTCTTACATATACATTCACATTCACATTTATTAACTAACTCTTTTGTTACATTTATTAATTAACTCTTTTGTTGTGTAAATATCTTTTGTTGTGTAAACATTACTTATGTACCACTTTTTTACCCAAGGTGGCAACTCACTTTGTTAGGATAGGAATTTTCGAAAAAGCTTGTATGTCTTCGAAACAAGGGTGTATTTTGAACATTTATTTATTTATTTTGTACCTACACCTTTAATTCCTTGATTGAAGTGGCTTTTGGCACCATAATGTGTTTAAACTGAAAGAGCAGCAGTACTCCTATGTTCTGAAGAAGTCTGCGGGAGTCAGATGAAAGCGCTTAACCTTGGATGTATTGTTGTCTGTTTTTCGCGTAATAAACTTTTGGTTTGTGTCCGAGCCGAGGACTTTTTGTGGTTGCCTTCCACACCAGCTTCACTTACTTACGTTGTTGCCGTGCTGTGTTATCTAGTGTTATTTCCTAATAATATGAAACTTTTGATTTAAAGAGAATAAACAAATTCAAATAATGTCAGGGCTATGATCTGCAATTGTACCTGTAGTCTGATTTTGAAATATGAACATTATTATGATAATTTGTATTAAGTATGGGCACTACATTTTGGGGTTCATGTAGGGGAGACGTATTGTTTAATAATTTGTATTATTTTTATCCCCTTCTCATCAAAACTTCATGAAGGACAGCTGCAGCAAGAGAACAGGTTTCAAACAATAAACTGTATGATACAAGCTGCAGAAAATGTACAACCAATTCCTTTATCAGTGTTTACCATGATCTTTTTGGACCGACGTCTTCTAAGAAGTCATACTAAGAGAATGCTTACATTTCATATTACACAAGAGACCGGTAACATGTTCTACAGCATATATCTTCTACGCTATCAGCACTTTTATTTTCTCTTTCTGATGTGTATAATTGTTAAAAGTTTGAAACAGACTTGCAGTTTGACTTATTATGGCAACCAAGAATCTGTGCTCCGGGTGAAGCACATGAGGCTTACAATGGATGAAACTTTCATCAGCAGATGGCTTGTCAATCACAAAGCATTGTACCCTAAACCATCAAATTAAAGAATATCTCAAAAAACAGATTTTTTTTTTTTGCAGGGAGAGCCCCCCCCCCACACACACACACACACACACACACACATCAGAGTCTCTACCCTCATGCCCCCATTTGTAAAAATATACTGTCTCAAAGTTTGCAAACTGTGGGAGAATGGTGAAACAACATTGACCCCTCCTTTCAATAACCTCACTCCTTCAAATACAAAATGGAAACCGATGAAACATAACTAACAGTTCCCTTTCTGAAATCCTGCATGATCAACTGAAGGGAATGTAAGCTACACACTGGTGCCCACAGTACAAGTTAATCACTTGCGTTATCTTCTTATCACAACAGATGCTTGGAATGAGAATACCTTCCGTATTAGGGGTTGATATCAAGGGTATAGGCAAACATAAAGTGGTAGGGGAGTTCTAAGTGAAAGACTATCTCTGGTAGACATTTTAGTTGAAACTAGAACAGAAGCTGTTGTTAAAAAAGGGATAATTAGTAGGGTATATAAAATATTACATGATAACTATAGGAATCAATCAGAGGATGTTAGAAACAATTGAGAGGAGAAACTGGAAAAGGCAATTTACATAGGAGTAATAGATGGATACCTGCATGGCTCCCAAGTATGCAACAAAGTCTAGAAAGTTTAGAAGTTTTGCTTGAAAGTGTTTGCATATGTGTTTTTATACCCCAGGCAGACTTCAAAGTATTTTTCTTGGGTAGATGGCAAATGGTGGAAGTCTGATGTGAAAGAGAGGTAACTGGGACCAATGTTTTTTGGGAGTTTAATCAGTTAGTAGATTTTAAAAATTCCCTACAGTGTATTCTGTCAGAAATATTGGGGAATAAAATGATTGTAAATAAGTAAATGATTATTTTGAGCTGGGGAACAGGATCTGAATTGTTTAGACATTGTGAGGCCTTAACTTTTAATTCTATTGCCTGCCAAAAGCACTTATTAGCAAATGGAAATGAAAATCTAAACCATCTGTAATTAAAGTACAGAATATTGCAAAAGAGGCAAAATAACTGGAAGTGGGATCTGTATGTGTCAAAAGTAAGGAAGACAACCACGACAAATTAAGAACACTAACATTGTAAAAATAGGAACTGGTAACCAAATGAATGCATTTATAAGTAATGAATATGTAAAGAAAACAAACATTGTATACATATGAACTGCTAACCAAAGGAATGCATTTATAAGTAATGAATATGTAAAGAAAACAAACATTGTATACATATGAACTGCTAACCAAAGGAATGCATTTATAAGTAATGAATATGTAAAGAAAACAAACATTGTACACATATGAACTGCTAACCAATGAATGCATTTATAAGAATTGAATATGTAAAGAAAACAAACATTGTATACATATGAACTGCTAACCAAAAGAATGCATTTATAAGTAATGAATATGTAAAGAAAACAAACATTGTATAAATAGGAACTGGTAACCAAATGGATGCATTTATAAGTAATGAATATGTAAAGAAAACAAACATTGTATACATATGAACTGCTAACCAAAGGAATGCATTTATAAGTAATGAATATGTAAAGAAAACAATGCATACATATGAACTGCTAACCAAAGGAATGTATTTATAAGTAATGAATATGTAAAGAAAACAAACATTGCATACATATGAACTGCTAACCAAAGGAATGCATTTATAAGAATTGAATATGTAAAGAAAGCAAACATTGTATACATATGAACTGCTAACCAAAGGAATGCATTTATAAGTAATGAATATGTAAAGAAAACAAACATTGTATAAATAGGAACTGGTAACCAAATGAATGCATTTATAAGAATTGAATATGTAAAGAAAACAAACATTGTATACATATGAACTGCTAACCAAAGGAATGCATTTATAAGTAATGAATATGTAAAGAAAACAAACATTGTATAAATAGGAACTGGTAACCGAATGAATGCATTTATAAGTAATGAATATGTAAAGAAAACAAACATTGTATACATATGAACTGCTAACCAAAGGAATGCATTTATAAGTAATGAATATGTAAAGAAAACAAACATTGTATAAATAGGAACTGGTAACCAAATGAATGCATTTATAAGTAATGAATATGTAAAAAAAACAAACATTCCCCAGGATTCACGAAGCCTCCGTGTAAGAGTTATAACTCTTACACGGAGGCTGCAGTTAAACTGAGTGATGTCAGCATGCTCTGCATATTCATGAGAGCATGCTGAATCACACCCAAGTCGAACACGGCCGTGTAAGACAGTAGGGGGCGTGTCCGTAGGCTGATCCCTGCAAGCAGACACGCCCCCAGAAGTGTAAAAGTGTCCAAAGTACACACCCACAACAGAGTCCACGCAAATGTGAATAAACACAACACAACACATGCCCCTACAGACTATTAAACATAAAAGAAATATAAATGTACATGTCATTTTTTTTTTAAACTGTAAAGATGTTTAACCGTGAGTGCTTTCGTTATGCTGGCGTGCCGTAAGCGCAGCTACAGTTAGCAGTCAGTGGGAAAGCATATAAGAACTACATATGCAAAATAAGCCAGGAAGTAATAGCGGTAGAGATGCTGGCTGCAAAGCAGGCATTCATGGTTCGAGCCCCACAACACAATTTTTTTTTCTCAAAATAAGCAGGAAACAAGTCCCTGACACATATATGTACACATAAAACCAGAATATATGTAAAATGCAATGTAATAGCCTATTTATATTGAATAAATGTGAGCTAAGAAATGAATATAAACTGCCAGATATGCCCATAGCTGAGCTACAGTTCAACAGAGTGAGGTTATGTGCCCGTAGATAAGCATAGGTTTAACTGGTGCAAAATGAGTGCCTGTAGCCGAGCAGCGGTTTACCACGCTAAATATATGTGCCCCTAATTGCGCTAAGCGGCATATGCGTGCCAATAGCCAAATCAGTGTTAAACCGGCGTACCCCGTTTGCAAACGAGCTAACCGACGGGCAACGGTGAGCAAGCCGTATCCAAAATGCCTTTACACAGACACACCCCTCAACATGTCTAGACAGTCCTGAAAAATAAAAAGCAGTGGCCAGGTTCGAACCCAGGATACTATACACCAAAGTCAAGGTACAGAACCACTAAGCCATGATAGCAGTACATAGAAATGCAATATCAGCTCATATATAGGAATGAATACAAACCACAGCATGACAATGCAGGTTTACTGAAGTTGATACAATTCTAAACTGGCCAATCACAGATATGTGCGGGAAAAACGGACTATATAAGCCCCATAGGCGGGAATACACAGCATAAACGATTGTAGAACAGACCTGCAGTTAGAATGTCAGGTGTAGGTGAGGGTAGTCGCCCGAGCGCAGAGGTGGGGTGTTGAGGAGTCCAGGTACATGGCCTGGCTCCTAGTCCATAACCATGAGGCCCAACTCATGCAGGGCCAGGTCCTTTGGGGAGCGTACAAGGCTGAGACGTGGGACCAGTTGGCTCATGAACTCACCAGTGCCACAGGAATTCCTTGGACAGGTGAGCAGGTCCGTCACCACCATGCGGACCTGAAGAGACGTAAGCAGGACCAACTGAACCGTTGGATCCAGGAGGCCCGGCAATCACCCAACGCCCCACCACTGAGTAAGTATAAATTAATTATGTTTGTAGAAAGTTAAACTACCTGAAATCATGGAGATGTGTATTCCAATATTACTTCATTTATATTACAGCTGCAGGTGTCCGTTCTGCGAACCGCAGAGCCTATGCTGATAGGCTGAAGTGGTTGCGCCACCAGGCAGGTCAGTAATCCACAACTAGTAACTGTAAAGATGTATAAATGTATGACAGTTAGCATAAGAGTGCAGTGTAGCCAGGAAGGAATTAAATCTGCAACTCACAGAGTGTGAAAGTTTATGCAAGTATTGCCTGATTACAACAGTTCCCAGCCTGTAAGATGAAACTAATCATGAGACTGTCCAACACATATTTGTAAATAAAACTGCCCTGCCTGTAAGAAAATAGTACACAAACAGCAGCAGCAGGTAAAGTATAGCTGCAGAAGAGGATGAATCCACCTGTGTGAGATGAATACGTGTGGAAATTCTGAAACATGACAGAAGTGAGAGTGCTGGAAATAACTGCAATAATTCTGTTAAAACATGTCAATAAAGCCTAGAAGTACCAGTCTGAATAGTAAAATGAAAGCAAGTGAGAGAGTGTGAGAAAGTGTCAGGAATACAGCACTACAGTAGTAATAACCCTGAATAAAGTATACTGCAGTCAGGACATAATTAAATGCATGTGAGACCCAAAACCAAACAGAAACATCTGTTCAAAGTGTTGCTGCATGTGGAATGTGTACACCAAAATCTGGATATGCTGCTCCCAGTCTGAAATATGCAGATAGGATGACTGTCTGATATCCCAAACATCCACACCTGTCTACAGTTATAGAAAGAACAGTTAACAGGAGATGTATCTGCACAAATTTCGATATGACTTGTGTATGAACAGCAATAAAATGTAGACTTATGTTGCAGTAACAGTCCCATCTGCAAGGTTAAGTAGTTAACATATAGGACACTGTAGTCAGAACAGTAGTGTGTATATAACTGTAGCTATTATAAATGTACAGCATATGTGGTTGTATTTGAAGGTGTTAATAATATGTCTGATTTACCCCACCCTCTAACCATCTATAACCCATTCCACGGGAAAATGGTATGTGCAATCACAATTACCACCCCTGGACATCTGTCCTGTTGGGTCATATATATTTGCATGTCTGTTGATGCATCCGCCCCATTCATACATCCACACCTGATGGCCTGTTGCCATCAACCAACCCTGCATGTTGTTGGACTGTGTATTACTGTTGAAATTATGCATGTGCTATGCACGCTGTTCAATGGTGTGAATAACTGGGTGTGTGGTTAATGGGAATACTAATGCATGCTGTTAAAACTAACTGTGAATGGTTTTTATATGTCACTAACCCAAACTGTAATGACATAATGCAAAACATAGAACGACAGGGAAGGCGGGTTCCGCCGGACCCACCTCTCCCACCTCAGCTGGCGAGTGCACCTGGCACTAGTGCCGAGTCCGGACCCTCCTCCGGTGGCCCTGTGCCACCTGCGGGTGGAAGCGCTGCAGGGGACGGGCTCGCCCCCTCTGCAAGTGTGGCCGGAGGAGATCCACCACTCACCCTCCATAGCGTCCGGACTGTGGTGCGTGGGAGATTCGGGACTCTGTCCTCGAGCCCCTACGCCAGCTCGAGGCACGGTGGCGCAACTAACGGGCTTGCCCGTTGCCCGCCTACACAGCCCCCAGCACCGCCCCGTCCTGGGCAGTGAAGGAACAGTGGCAGCTGCCTATGGGTGGGGATATCAGTTCCACTGTTGCCATCTGTGGGCTCATGGGCTCTGGACATCCCAACCTCCGTCCCGTCATTTGTGTAACCCCCACACGTGTCATACACACCCCTGTATGCGTCTTGTTTGTCTTGTCTGTTAACCTACCCAACCTACCTCCCCAGCTGTACCGACTACCTTCACCTGACATACCACTCTCACCTGAAAAAAAAAAAAAAGGGCACTCTGTACCCACAAAAATTACGCCCCATACATAGCTGCCCATTCCGCACACATGTCTACTGGACATGGAACCCATCAATTCCAATTGGCTGTACAACAGGTATTATTGTTGTCCTGACACCTCTTTCAGGGGTGGAAGGTTTCAAATGTCACACCAAATTACATACATATGCACAGCTGTTGCTGCTGAAGAAATGGGCAGCTATGGGCCTTACCTACATCCCTCCTGCACATCCCAAGCTTGTTTCCCTACTGTCTTACCCTCTTTGTGACCCCTTTTTCACCACTTTCCTGTCTCTCCGTTTTCTTTTCTTTCAAAGAAAATAGCGCAGGTGTGCGCAAGAGTAAGCACGTTTAAGCGGTTGTAAGCGGTGTGCTGTGCGCGGAGCTAACCGCCAGTGCGCATGCGTGAGCTCCGCGCAAACCAGCGCTAACCCAGTTACAACTGCTTAAAAGTGCCTTAGTCACTTTGATTGACAGGTCCTGTACTCAGTTCAAAAGAAAAATAAAATCCCACTGTGAGTCCCGAAACCCGGACCTTGGCAACTATAGTCTGCATGACTTACCACTAAGCCATGACTCTTACATAGAAACACTGTGCTAAAGTAAATATATCATTTAACAGTAGGAATGAATGTAAAGGGAATATAGATGTGTAGTACACAAAGCATGACATTTAGAATCACAAACAAAACTGGTGGATTTCCATAATAGTAGTGTGTGAACAGAAACAGCCATGCTAGTTGGAAGCTAGTAGGTAATAATGTCACCATAGCACCTTGCAAGACACACACATACTCACAGCAGGATAAGCACTGCCCATACCCCACAACCCCTTACAGGAACACATCCGGACCAAGTAATAAAATATGTGGAGCAAAGGCCCAAAACCAGGGACACATTACAAATGAAGTTACAACAAATGCAGACAGTTCAGAAAGTAACAGGGTCTACACCTTGTGGGATGTTTGGAAGGGTATGCAGTCTGAACTTGAATGTTTGTCACCATATCCTGACTTGAGGCCAGAATGACCTGCCAGATAAAGGTGTGCATGAGATAATGACCAAATTATGAGGCAGACATGTGGACAGCCTGCAAATATCTGTACACATGACGGGTACAACACCACCATATTTGAATAGTTAAGACCCTAGACATAGCAACAGTGAATGTCTTACAGGGATGCCCCACAGACCACATGTGAAATGTACAAACAGTAGGCAGAAAGGTGTAACACATGCAATGGCAACTATGGGTTCCAGAAAGTATACACCACATGCATGGCAGAAAAGGTGTAGTAATACCTATGCTCATGCTAACCCACAGTCACACCTGCAGCATACCAGACATATTAATGGGTGCACCCCACTGATATGTACCATTCCATGAGGCACATAACTGGTGAAGCTGAAAGCCTCTGGGGCCTGCTCAGCAGCATACCCACATATGCTAATAGATGTCAAGGCCCACACCATGGCCAGACCACACTGCATGCTGTAACACCCTAGCAGATATAGCAAGCATTCCAGGGTGTGAATGTACATGGGAAATAGGAAAGCTACAGCAGCACACAACAGTCAAGACACCTAGCAGGCACACCAGTACTGACAGTGAAGGGCAACTATCGAAGACGAGCAACAGAGTGCAAGCAAAGGTGAAAGGAAAGCACACACACACACATGCACACATCAACAATAGTAGTAGTTGTTAGTGTACATACACAGTCAGTACAGGAAACTGGAGAAATGAATGGAGGAATGTTAACCCACAACCCACCAAGTAAAATTAGAGATACCAACCTTTACACTCACAGAATGTTGTCCACAGCATAACAGCATGGTCCCTGCCATTAACATCTGAAAGGGCTACGCCTATTTCACACACCCTTTTATAGCACAGTTCTGCAATCACAGTGAGAACTGCAATCAGTACACAACAGGCTGCATGCAATTAGCAAATGCTGGCTAACAATTGGTGCAGAGGCCATCACATGGGCATATGCAGATACCTACAAAAGTATGCTGTATTCCATGTCCACGCATGCAATAATTACATTGCACCTGGAGAGAGACAGAGAGACAGAGAGACAGAGAGACAGAGAGACAGAGAGACAGAGAGAGAGAGAGAGAGAGAGAGAAAGGGAGAACCACACCCAGAACTATACTGCAACTAAGCAGACAGACAGCAATCCCCAGCAACAGCTACCTGGAAGCTGCAACAGTGAACCGGAGCAGCAGGACAGAGAGACAGACATTCGCAGACACAGCTGTGACAAACACAGGTACTGTAAAGTAATACTATCAAGGTGTACATACTGTGAACCCTCCATATGTGTTATTGGGCTGTATCCATATGTATATGAAGATGTGTAATGGGCAGGGGATATACAGCACCTATCAGTGAAGGCTGTACATACAGTTGTATGTGTCAGCATCTATGTGCACATATATATGTCGCCTGATTGTAGGTTGTACTGCCATGTACTAATTACATTACAGAGCTATGTATGCTTAGCAGTATGTTAGTGTGTGTATACAGTAAGGTAGACATATATGCTGACATACCTGTCCAACATATGGCTATGTAGTCATGTCAACATATGTATGTGTAGATATCTTATATGTATATGTATACATATGATATCCATATATGTATACATACATAGAGAGAGAGAGATGTAGGACCACATAGACAGATGCTGATAGAATATTGTAGCGACATATCTATGTAATGCACACATGCAGAGATAGAAATATGTAGATACATATACATAGACAGACTGATCTGACCACCTACAGGTATGATTGTATATGCTGACCTGCAACACAGCCTGCCCCCCTCGCCCACACCCCCTCTGTGCCCCCCCCCACATCTACAGCAGAATATGTACATCAATATATATATATATGTGCAAATGCATACACACATATGTACATGTATATAGAAATAGACATATAGACATATCTTAATACATAGATATATGTATAGAGAGAGAGAGAGATGTATACAGAGCTGGAGTGAGGCACATGTGTACAGATGTATTGCAACTGGTGCCTGGTGACAAAGGCACGGAGTGAACACCAGTGTCACATCCGGAGTATCATACCACAGTCCAGATCACCTACACAGGTAACCACCATATAAATGAGTGTCCGCCCACCACTGCATGTGTCAGGGGTGGTCAAGGTCAGACATGTGTACAATAGTGGCCCCAATGATAGTCACAGTGGCACACTATCCCCTGGAACAGCTGCACATGGTATGTGTCCGCACACATGGTCAGTCAGGCATGGACATGTATAGGTCGGTGTACCCCCCACAGCACGTAATGTATGCCATGGTATGGACCTCACACGACAGCAACAGATATGTAGAAGGACACAGTGGCATGTACAACACGGTGACAATGTACCCAAACACAGTACCATTGCACAGTGACTGTCAACACCATAGAGTACACGTATGCCGCCCACGTACAGGTTACCACCCCCAGATGCACATATGGAGGTCACACCCATGACAGATGTCCAACAGGCATTGTACCACCGGCCACCATACACAACCTACCTGTCTGCTGTGTGTCGTCTGTGCCACTGCAATTTAGTGCACATGTGTAGGTACGGGTTCAGACTCACAGACAGGACACACCCTGCAACAAACCACACAGTGTTACGATGCGAGACTCCCCATGTGTACATGTCACACATACCCCTGCTGCATGTCACTGAGATAGGTAATATGCCATATGTGTCACCCTGTGTAACTGTGTGACGGCAGCAGGTACCATCACACCACATGTGTCACACTTGTCAGGTTAGCAGAACAGTACGCTGCTGTAGACACGGGGGCATTAGCATATTGCACAGTATTGTATTACAATGTCATGTATTGTGTTGTATTGTATTGGTATGGTGAGGTGCCTCCTGCATGGAGTGGAACCACTGGTGCTGTACTCCAGTGTACAGGTACATACCCTGTAGTCCAGGTAGTGTAACATAGCACCTCTATATGTGTGTTTAGCGCCTGTCAGAGGGTATGTAGCATGCAACTGGGGATACCAGCAGGTCCCGTCCATGTCGTGTAGTCTGCTCACCTGTGGGTGTCTCTCACCTGGATAACTGTGATGACCTTGAGGTTAGGGTCAGCAGGGATACCCATGCCTTAATACAGGGGGAGGGTGGGGTGACACCTGCACTGACCCTGTCCGCCATAATGTGGTCTAGCTGTGGTGTAGGTGAAATATGTGTAGTGTACTACCCATGGGCATAGAGGATGGTTCCTGACCAGGTCGCTAAATAGGTCAGGTAGGCCTCCTGGTCATCTGCAGTATCACGCTTGATGTCCCACTCAACATTGCCCATGTGGTCAGTGTGATGGGAAATAGATCCTTACCAGTGCTGCTCAGACATACCCTCCCTTCAGAGACTGATGCTCTGTCTCGTAGTAGCTTACATCAAGTGTGATACAATCAGTATATGGCTGGGGTTCGCCGGACAGGATGCTGTCCCTTTGTGGACAGTGTCCTGGACATATATGGGAATGCATGAGCCATGTGGTCTTGGAGATGTCTGTAGAAAGCAATTGTGTAGGGGTCAGCATTGTGTGATGTCTCTGACACTGGCCCAGTGGGCTGTAAGGATACCATATCAGTGTTACAAAGTGTAACGCCTGTATCTGTAATGTTGTGCACTGTAGCCATCTGTGCTGGTGGTGGAGGTGGGATATGTATATCCAGGGCAAGCAGGGTGTTGTCAGCCCACAGTAGTCGCCGATGTACGCCATACAGTACCTAGACACAAACACACAGAGTGAGGAGGTGCACCTCACCTAAATTGGTGTTCTGACTGCTGGTGTCCAGTAGTATGTCGTACGTAGCCTGGCAGGTACTGTACAACAGTTGCTGGCCGAGCACTGCTACCTGGCCATCTACATGTGTATCCACCAATAGACAGACAGCTGCCACATATGTGTGATATGTGTTATTATGACAGTCAAGTAGCATGTGTATTATGTGTGCCAAGGTCTGCCAACATAGATTGCTGATACCATGTTATCTTTATTCCCAGGTACATGGCCCACCCGAGACATGCAACCTACTCCGTGGCTGAGGATGAGGAGATACACCAGAGCCTGGTGCAGGACTATGCAACACTCTTTTCCCGCACCAGCCAGAATCAGCAGGTGAGGGCTGCACTGTGGCAGGACCTTGTCCGACGGGTAAATGATATAGGCATGCATAATAGGACATATGAGCAGGTACGACATCACTGCAGTGATTTGATTAGACATGTCCATCAGCGTGCATCAGATATCCACAGGCAACAGGTCGCCACAGGTGGTGGGGTGGCTACACATCCCCCACTCACCAGACTGGAGGGACTGCTCCTGAGTGTAGTGGCTCCAGTCCACCTGCAACAACAACAGCAGCAGACATGTGTCATGATGGAGGCTGGAGCCACAGCAGCAGGACACTGAACGTGCAGGTAATATGTCACATGTGTAGTTGACTGTTGTGTACACTGGTAGTTAATGCATGTATGTGGTGTGTCCTTTGTTTGTAGCTGCAACCATAGTATATAATGTGCAAGTGTGATATCCGCAATATTAGCTGCAGACCTTTGAAAGGTGACTGTGGTACACCTGACCTGTATCATACTCCGTAATATTGGCACAGTTGTGCCCACTAACATTAGTTTCCTCCTGTCTGCAGGACCCTCCGGTATCACTGCAGTGCAGCCTATCCATGCTGGTGAGTGTCTATTTACTTTACCTGTTAAGATGTTGGTAGTAATAGTACCCTTTGGCACACTTAGTGGTGCCCCTTGTATGCATGTAGGTGTGTCTGTGTCTGTGTGTCAATATCACGCATACTGAGTACTGTTCAATTGTGTGAAACTGTGTGCACGTGTGCATGTGTGCATGTGCAAGTGTGCAAGTGTGCAAGTGTGCATGTGTGCATGTGTGCATGTGTGCACCTGTGCATGTGTGCATGTGTGCATGTGTGCATGTGTGCACCTGTGCATGTGTGCATGTGTGCATGTGCATCGCTGGCAGTGTGAAGACATTGTAAACTGTGTTTCCTGTTTACTTCCCACAGGTTCTGTTGCTGCTCTGGTGTTATCTAGCAGGGAAACTGAGTCAGGTGCCGTGGGTACTGCTACTGATGACATTGGTGTAGTGGCACAGGACGGTATGCCAGGGTCCGCCATTGGTCAGCCAATTGACAGTACACAGCTGTCGACACCATCCATGCGCACAGTTATCCTGCCAATACACCCCTTGTCACCACTGTCCCTAGGTGATGGACAGCATACAGTGGGCATCGACCAGGGTAGTGTGGTACCTGCGGCACATGCTTCCCCACACAGCAGCCATGGGCATGGCCCAGACATGGTACCACACAGACAGTTGTCCAGGGGTTCTCGTGGGAGCATCCATGGGCGTACTGCCCCTGGCAGACGTGCCCACAGAGGACTTACAACCTCAGCTATGTTCCGGACTGTCATGCAGGCACAGTCACGTATGGAACGGTACACCAGACAGGGTCTGAGGGAGCTGACAGCATGTCGCACAGCCATGACCAACGGTATGCGTGACATTGCGGCCGCCATCCGTGATTTCACCGACGTCGTAGACAGACGTTGTGGGGACATATTACACCGGCTCCACAACTACATGTCCATGAGCCAGGGTGATGGTGGGCGGTTGCGTCGTCGACGTGGCCGTATGCCAGCAACAGCAGCAGCTGGCAGTCGGTGTGGACGACAACAGGGCCGCGGCCGCCCCCGTAGTGCCAGCAGCAGCCCCAGCAATGCTGGTTCTGTGCTGTCATCAGACCGCCCCAGGAGACCACGTGCACGTGGCTCTGGCCAGGGCCAACAGGGCTCTGTGTCCAGTCAGCGAACACCTGCTTCCGATGACAGTACCCAGTCTGGGTTGGTACCGGATACGGTCCGTAGCACCCTGCAAGGCACAGGTACCGTCCGTGCCCAGAGACACTGATCTGTATGGCCTGGCAGGTACAGTCTGTGGCTGTCCACAAACACCAGTATATGGCAGCCATGAGGTGGAACTGTGTGCATCCATACACACATGCAAAATAACAACACCTAGGGCTACCGCATACACGCACACACTGCAGCAACACTGCCCCACCTTCTACTGCTGTCCCTCACCAACACACATACACATACATGTCAATTGGTGGTATGGGTGGCTGACCCAGGCATACCAAGTTCACACCCTGTGCATATGATGAAACTGTGCCACCTCCTGCGGTCTGTAACAACTGTGCAGGTACAGGTTAACATGTTACTGATGCACAGGGTGACCACATAGATGTGTAGTAATAGTATCATGTGTTGAACAGTACTGTGTGCTGATTTAATTGTGGGTATATCACAGCATGCCTGATGCAGTATTTGTGTGATTGTCATGTCCTGTTGTCTACACCCATGGTAAGTACCATAGTGTATCATCTGCACATGTTGGCATACTAGTGGTAATGATGTCAACAGCAGCCTACATACATAGGTAGCACAGGGATGGGTAATGCATGTAGTAATACACAATGATGGACATGTAAATTGCAAGTGGCATGTTGGCCACACTAGACTCTGCAATGCAGATGTGTGAGGACGTTGATATGTGTGCATAACTACACAAGTGGTACAGGACACATAGGTGCACACTAGCACTGCATGCACACACCTCCTACCATGCTAGACAGCCCCAACACACATAATGAACTGTCACGGGAGGGAGAGTCCCCATACATGTCAGGGATACTGTGGTGGCAAGCCAGGGAGCATACATCCTACTAAGTATGGCACCACTGTGAGAAGGATCGGTGTCTGTTATTTGACATGTGTATTACTGCAGGTGTGTTTCCATGTACATGTGCATAGCGCCTGCATATGTGCAGTGTTACCTTATGGAACTGGTACAGCTTGTTTGTTGTACAATGGACTACATGGAGCACTGTTCACTGTACCTTTGTTTGCATGCATGTTTGCTTGCAATTACCCTGGAATACCGATCACACCTGCAATGCATAGTTATAGGGCTTCTGTTGACTCCTAGTGCCATCTGTGTAGCCTACTGTATGTATGGCCGTGTCCCACTTGAGAGGTTGCCACTGTTTGACCTGTTCACATGTACATTGACTGTGACACAGTGCATATGACCTGCCTGACATGTGTCCACGTGAGCAGTCATGTATGCTACTGCTAAGTAGTCACAGGCACTACACCTTCACACATCCATCTCCTGTTGAACTACCTGCTTTGCTAGGGACAGCCTGCACCTGTCACCCCTGGCCTATCGGATATTGGCAAAGCCTCTTGCTACCCCCATAGTGCCTATGTTAGGCAGGGCTCACATGACAAACCCACCTTCATAGGTATCACAAGGGATAAGACACTAAGAGCAATGCTACACAATGCCAGATGTCTAATCCTCCAGATGCATGCACCCAAAACACTCCTTTGCAGGGGAAACATCGATATGTGTGCAGTAACAGATGCCTGGTTCAGGGCTACTGGGAGCACACCAGCACTACCGGGTGTAACCCGGTTGATTCCTTTGCTACAGTCACCAAGGCCATTGCCGAGGGGAAGGTGGTTCACACAGCCTACCTGGGCCTTGCAAACGCCTTCGCAACAATACCCCACTTGGGCATTCTAGGCAAGCTCACCAGCCTGAATATGAGCCCCTATGTCACTAGATGGATTGCACAGTGGCTCAAGAACAGAACCCACATGGTTAGCATTGCTGGAGCCATGCCAGACCCCATAACAGTTCCAGGATGTGTCCCAGAAGGCTCAGTCCTGGGACCCTCTTGTTAGGTACATATTTATTGGAGGTACAGGCCAACACATATGAACAGTGGCTGTCCAAATATGCAGATGACTGCAAACTGGACACCATAATCGACTACCCAGCTGACACAGGCATCTTCCAAAGGGGCATCATAGCAACAGACAACTTGTGCCAGGGCCATGGCCATCTGCTGAACAGTGTGTAGAAGGGGAATGTGCATCCTGTAGTCTGTTCACCTAGTTACCAAAAGGGACATTGTCCCCACACACACTAACCCCCCTCAGCCAGAAACACACACTTGCCAATTGCAGGATTCAAACCCCTATCTGACTGTTATGACACGTGAGACAGGCGCATTAGCTGAGCACGCTATTTGCATTACTGGGGGTTTTTTCTTCCCCTGCTATACTTATAGAGTGCTGACATCATCAGTATTTAGAAAAGGGTATGGGCATCCTGTAGTGTCCTATCCTATTTGGCAAAAGGGACACGCCTCACACACTAACCCCCCTCAGACAGGCACACACATTTGCCATTCACAGGAATCAAACCCCTACCTAGTTATGTTATGACACTTGAGACGGACGATTAGCAGAGCGCTATTCACATTACTGGGAATTTTTTCTCATGCTCTACTTATAGGGTGCTCACATCTGCAGTGTGTAGCCAGGGGGGGGGCATCCTGTAGTCTGTTCACCCAGTTTCCAAAGGGACTTTTCCTCACACACTAACCCCCTCACACAAACACACACACTTGCCATTCACAGGAATCAAACCCTACCTAGTTATGTTATGATACTTGAGACGGACGATTAGCAGAGCGCTATTCGCATTACTGGGGGTTTTCCTTTCTCATGCTCTACTTATAGGGTGCTGACATCAGCAGTGTGTAGCAAAGGGGAGGGGCATCATGTAGTCTGTTCACCCAGTTTCCAAAAGGGACTTTTCCTCACACACTAACCCCCCTCACACAAACACACACACTTGCCATTCACAGGAATCAAACCCCTACCTAGTTATGTTATGACACTTGAGACGGACGCATTAGCAGAGCGCGCTATTCGCATTACTGGGAGTTTTCTTTTCTCATGCTCTACTTATAGGGTGCTGACATCAGCAGTGTGTAGCAAAGGGGAGGGGCATCCTGTAGTCTGTTCACCCAGTTTCCAAAAGGGACTTTTCCCTCATACACTAACCCCCCTCACACAAACACACACACTTGCCATTCACAGGAATCAAACTCCTACCTAGTTATGTTATGACACTTGAGACGGACGCATTAGCAGAGCGCGCTATTCGCATTACTGGGGGTATTCCTTTCTCATGCTCTACTTATAGGGTGCTGACATCAGCAGTGTTTAGAAAGGGAATGTGCATCCTGAGTGTCTTTTCCTATTTGCCAAAAGGGACATTTCCCTCACACAAACTTACACACACGCCAACCTCACACACAGACAGACACACACACACACACACTGAGCACTTGCAGGATTTGAACCCCTATCTAACTATGTCATGACACTTGAGACGGACGCATTAGCGGAGCGCACTATTCGGATTACTGGGGAGTTTTATTTCTCCTGCTATACTTCTAGGGTGCTGACATCATCTGTGTTTGGAAAGGGGAATGTGCATCCTGTGGGGAAGCAGACACCAAGCACACTATGGCTAAGCGGTCATTCCCTAGGGCAAACAGCCTATTGTTGACCTCTACACCATTATGTTTAATTGTCAAATGCACATTATTTGTTGCTGATAGACTGTTTGCATATCTTTATTGCCATAGCATTCCCTGTTGGTATGAACAACCTCTGCATCTGTGGAAACTGTTTGCATATGGGAGGGATCCACTATATCACGTATGTCTCTGTAGTCATTTAACTGTGTGCACTGGGCAGACTGCTGTAATGTGGTTGGTCCCTGGCATGACACATAACAATACCAGATATGTGTGTCCCACTGCTAAACCAAGATTTGGACTAAGTGTGTGAGCATGCCCAGTTCAGCCTTCCCATGGCATGTTGTCAAAGTGTGTGAGCATGCCCAGTGTGATTATTCCATATGTTGGACTCTGCAGCCCACCACATTTGTGGATGTGTGTGAACTTCACAAACTATCACCCGCTCATGGTTGTGGGTTGTGTGTCATGTTGTGTAGTTACTGTACAACTGCTTTGTGTGTGAACACAACAGGATTATACTGTGCCTGCAGTGTTTGCATGGGATACTTTGCATGCAGTCGTCAACATCCTTTCACACTGACCTAACACTGTAGTACTGTATAGTGTACTGGCAGTACTTTGACTGTGGTGGACAGTAACCTGGGCTTTACTGCTATCACTGCTTTACATTCTGATCGTGGGCACAACAGCCTGGTTGGGGCCAGTTGTGTACATCTGACCATGTTGCATTCTGTTCAGATATGCACTACTTACACCAGACTTGCCCAACATTGTTAGTGTATCCCACAACATAGGTGTACAATTGCATACACTAGCGTTGTGCCCTAGTCCATGGCTAATGCAAGTTGGAGAGTGTGTTTGTCCTTCAACACACATTGTAAGTGGAGTTTGCCATGACCAATGTAATGGTTGGTATACTGTGCCTCTGTCTACCTGTGACATGACAGTGATACCCAGGATAAACCTACCATCTCCCGTCCACCCATCAGGATTCCTATTGAGGAGGATTGATAAGTGACTCTATGGGTAGCCTGTGCTGAGGGTTCACTCATGGGTGGGGGTGGCTTCTGTGTTATGGATCACACAGTACAGCCTGTCCTATGTAAGTCAGTGCTGGGGTTCAGGTCTGTCATGTGCATAGCTCACTGCCATTCAGATTGTACTATGTGCAGCATTTTTATTGATGCCAGCAACACATGCAGAACATGGCATGTGTGTAGGCTGATTGATACTCCTGATGTGGTACTGTTGGGGACTTTACAGTTGATGGAGGTGTCTGCTGAGGTACATCCCACAGGGGCTATTGTAGTCGATTGTACCACTGATGCAGGAGGACTGCAGAGACACAATGACCTCACCTTGTGTAGATCTGACATCCTTCATGATTAGGTGGGTATATGGTATGTTTCTGTAAACACTACAGCACATGTTTGTCCAGTGCAGGATATCTATCACCCTGTGTCCCCAGGTCTCTCATTACATGTTAACTACATAATGGGTTAACACCTATGTGGTAATTGCTGGACACTTACTGTATATCCACGGGGGTTGACTATACACATTTCTGCACTTAGCTTGCTGACATAGCTATGGCACCAGTTGTCTGTTTGTATGTGGCCCTTTTGTGGGATGCATGTGTCAGCTGGTGGATCATATGTGGTGAGCGGTTTGTAGTCCTCTGCAAACATGTTAGGACACAGTCCTTCCATGTTTGCCTGTACCTATGGGACATATATACCAGACGAGGGGGATACCAGGTCCAAGCCTTGTGGGATGCCAGTTATATCTGGTTTGTAGTCTGACATGGCTGAAGCATGTCTGACCATGGCTGCTCTGTCCTTGGTCTGGTTTGCAACCCCTCTACTGACATGTGGGTTTATATTTACACTGGTGAGCCTATCTATACTGAACATGTAGGGTATTGTATAGACGCCTTTGCAAGGTCCAGATCCACTGTGTGGAGCACATTGCCCTCATCAATGACCTGAATGACTGTTTCAATTGGGTCCAACATGGTTAGGGGCAGGATCTGCACTTGAGAAGGCCACACTGTGTTGGGTCCGGTGTCAGTAGGTCCCCGACATCCATATATCTGTGGTACATGCTGCTCCTTTCCATAGCTGTGCAATCTGGGCTTCTCGGGATTCTGGGGTAGTACTGTTCAGTATCCACTCAGGCAACACCTTTGTTGAGAAGGACCACTGTTGCTGTACACTGCTCTTTGGGTACATATTCTGTGGTACGGCTGGCATTGAGCAGTAGTGTGGTGTGGCATTCCATACATCTTAGACTCCATGTTGCACATCGCCCAGGTCACCATCTCATACCATTGCTGCTGTGTGTTTTGCTTTGGAGATGTTGTCTGTTACCTCAGCATCTGCTATGTCAGGGGGCCAGCTGTCTGCTGGGATACATATTCTGCATACATGGGGGTGTGGGGGTTTGCACTGCACCTGTCGGGATGTATGTTGGCAATATGTGTGTGTGTTTGTGGTGTTTGTGTGATTCAGTCCATATCTGTGAATTCACAAGATGGCTCCTACCATCAGTTGTGTAAGCCTTGGGATTATCCTTCATGTTCTGTACAATTTGTATCTACATAGGTTCATAGGTTCATACTAGGCTATCCACCCTGGGCATTTGTTAGGCTAGCCAGAGTGTGTGTGGCTTTGGAGACCCCTTGCTATCTGGATATTATGGCCATGTATTGTTTGCTTAGCTGTGCCTCTGTCTGGACATCACACAGTGAAGACCCCCACTGTAACTCTACAATCATCCATCCACTTGGCAAGATTCCTGCTGAACAATGTCAGTGAGGGGCTCTGCCTAACATGGGGTGGGAGTCTGGTCCAGGGTGTGTGGAGCCTCTGGATTATGTATCTGTCCCACCAGCACATCCTATTTCATTATGTGTTGGGGTTGACATCTCTCACCCTCGCAGCTCCAATGGATATGTGTTGTCTGGGGTGGAGCAGGTCCATCACTCCTGTGTTAGGCATGGCCTCCTACAACAGGCATGCAATGCCTCTGTGTGGGCAGTCTGCGACTGGAGTCAGCTGGGGTGTCTACAGCCTAGCAGCATATGACATATATGTATGACACTTTATCCTCTTGGTAAGGTACCTTTGCAGTCTTCCTAACTGCTGCAGGTGTCAGGTAAGGTAGATCCCACATGAGTCATTGTACTGGATTATGGGTGTGATTGGGATAAAGTATAGGGGCACAGTGGCCTCTGTTGCCATAGATGTGACTCCTTTCCTAATACAGTGTCACATGTAGACAGTCTTCCTAGCCACATTGGCAATGTGGGTGTCACATAACAGGTTACTGTTCACTTGTGTCCCTTGGTCCCTGGTTACTCCTTCCATACATACTGGTTTACCACCTTTGTGGTATTTCGTGGTACCTTGTCTGGTATTTGGTGGGACATTCATACTGTCCAGTGTCTTCCGGACGGTTGGGGGGGGGTTATTGTGTGTGAGAGTGCGGTCTGTAGCATACTACAGACTGCACAGCAGTCTTGCCTACAGTTAGTTGCACGTGGGTGAACTCCACTGCCTTGTGCATTGTCAGTTACCTGGACGTCTGGGTGTCTGTGCTGCCTATGGTTACTCACCCCCTTTTATGTAGTGTTCCAGGTTTTGGGGCCATGACACATGGTACATGGTATAACCTGGTAGTGTTGGTGTGCTGTCAGGACCCTTGCAGCAGGTTTCTGTCACTGCACAGACATCGATGTTCTCTATTCTGGGGATGGCCTAGGGAGCATGCATATTGGGGTGTACACATCTGGCATCGGTCATCATTTCCCTTATGTTTCTTCCCACTTATGTTTTCTCGGGTGGCGGGTCAGTCTGTTCAGCCTTGCCTACAAAAGGCTGTGTGGAGGTGGCCAAGGCCTTATCCACTATTCAGACGCCCAGGGGTAACGGGTGCAGGCCATCCCAAGGGCAGCTGCATGGATTGTCGAGCATGACATCCCAACCTGACAGACATTGGATCCCCTTGGACTGACACCAGTAAATGTGCTACTTGCTATGACTGATCATTCCATGTTTCTACTGTGGCATTATTCTTGGTAAGGGTAGGTTGCTGCAAACGGTGAGTGTCATACCAGCCTGGACTACATAATCGGATAGCTCATCTGTGTCTCTTTACATGTAGGCTAGGGCAGTACACCTCGGGTCATTCACACCAGCATGGACTATAACTGCATCATATTTCTGTTTGCTTTGGAGTGACCTTCATATTTCTGTTATGTGGCATATTGTGGCGGCCTACAGGCAGCTTACTGTACCCTTTCCTTTGTTCAGTCTGCTGCGGGACAGCAGTGTGTCTGACTATGGAGTCACCTATTACAACTGTATCAGGCATGTTGTTTCTCCTTCTGGCCTGTGACTGTTTGGCACACCAGCTTTGTGTGCTATGTTTTGCATGTGCTATGTTTGGAGGCTGTTTCATTGGGTGTCTGCTTTATTGGCCTCTGTTGGTGTGCTGTGTGTGTGATTTCTGCCTCCGGGAATGTCTTTCTGTGTTTATGTGTTTGGTTTGCAGTTGTGGTAGGTCTATGTGGGTATGTATTTGTGGTGTGTGTGGTTACCTTCTCCTACTGACTTGTTGTGGGTGTACTGAGTTGGGGGAGCTCTGCCTCCGGTTTGGATGGATGGTTGCATCTCTCACATATATTTGTATTTCTTGGGTGGAGTTGGTGGTTGTCTGTGTACTTGGGGCAGGTGTAACATTGGCTCAGGGTTCACAGATTCCACTTGTTGAGCCTGGCCTTACTGGATTGCATGTGTGGACAGATTATATTGCCATGCTACTGATCAGTAATTACGTCATTGTTCATGCTTGCTCTATCATGTAGTAGCTTCCTCTTTCTCTTGCATGTTTTGGTTTTGGCTGGTGTCCACCATGCCAGATTTAGGCACTGTGTCTTGTTTTAATTTGGGACTGCATAATCCAAGCATTCCTGGCGGTGTTCATGGAGTGGCTGTCTTGCAGGTTCTGAGGCGTGGCCCATATTTTGCACCTGCACGGGAACTTTCATGGCTTCAACATCATTTTGGAGGTGTGCACATAATGCTTAGCACATGTTTTCCACTGTGTTTCCCGGACAGGGACTGTGGTCAGGGTTTGTATATCCAGTGTGATTACTATATGGTCTGGTGTTACCAGTGTGCAATACACTTCTCATCTTAACATCCCGTACCCATGTTGCTGATTATCACATCCAGTATGCTTGCCCCTCTTGTGGGTGTGCTACGTTGTTCCTGGGCCTTTTGGTTTGTGGATTTAATGACCTTTTGTCCTACACTGTTGCTGCTGGTATAATGCTCCCAGTCTATGTGTCTGGGTATTTGCAGTCACCAAATATAATGTGGTTTGGAGGACTTGATATATTCATGTATTCCAGCATGGGCGCAATGCAGTTCCTGGTGTTGGGCCAGTACTCTGTGGCAGGCTATACACTGGTGGGTGGTTTTAGCCACTGTTACTTGTGCATGGCTAGTCCATGCTGCTTTTTCTGGTGGTACCAACATGGGGGTGTGGTTATCCTTGTCATTCTTGATGGTCGCCTCCTTTGTAGCTTGTTCCAAGTGTTGAGGATGTACAGCACAGTCTGAGGTGTGACCTGGTGGTGTTAGGGTGCTGTTGTGAGCCTTGCCTCAGTATTCTGTTACAGCACAGTTATCAACATTCTCCATACTGGGTGGGCTTAGTCTGCATGCATCTTGCTGTTTGACCTTATCCCTTATCTGATTCTTATCCCTTCTGGTACCTATGGAGATAGGTTTGTGTTTTGTGCATTCCTATTCAGGGCACACTGTGCATGACAACAGCCTTTGCCAGTATCCATACGGCCTGCACTGATAGGTGCATGCCAGTCCTGGCAGGTGGTGCATCATGTCATGCTCAGCATGTCATCCCAGACTGGCACACAGTTCGTCCCCTTTGCCTACCTGCATTACTCCGGTAATTGTTGCACTTCATCATCTCGTTGTCCTGTTGTGGCATGCTGCTTGTTGAGGGTAGGATGTTAGACTGGGTCCTCAGGTGTGCATATGGTACTTGGTGTTACATTACTTGACACACAGCATTCATGCCTCAGGTGGTGCTGCAGGTCTGCCTCTGTCGGATGCACATATTACACTTACCTGTACATGTTTGTGAACAGGTTGTGTCACATTAGGCATCCCTGTTACTATATGGTGAGTCGGAGAGGGGTATCATTCCCAAGGTTCCTACTGAGCCAATGTATGTGCTATGCGTTGCCTCTTTGCCAAAGCCAGGGCATACTGGGCACGCCTCCTTCTGCCTACTGGGGCAGGCTCAGGTTGTTCCTCCTCCGAGTCACGCTGTGCCTGTGGTGGCCTTGGCGATGGTGGGGGGCTGTTTGGCCCAGCCCTATGGTGATCCTGCTGCAGCTGTTTTCGCATGATCATATTATGTAGCATAGCACATACCATGACAATTTGGGTACATGTAGTTGGTGTGTACTGCAAGGCTCCACCAGATGTGTCCAGACACCGGAACCGTGACTTGAGCAGCCCGAACACACGCCTATTACATTACGTGTTTGTGCGTGTGCCTCATTATGGCGTTCCTGTTCAGGTGTGTGTGCATTTCTGATGGGTGTCATCAGCCACGGCTCCAGTGCATATCCAGCATCCCCCACTAGGTGTCCGTGTGGGATGTCCCCATTGGCAAATGTCTGGTACAGCTGCGTCAGATGCCAGATGTGGGAATCATGGTAGCTCCCAGGACAGCCGGCACACACATTCATTATTATGCCCTGGGCATCACACACGACCTGGCAGTTGATGGAGGGGAAGCCCTTGCTGTTTATGTAGGCCCTACCCCGCTCTCCTGCTGGTGCTTTGATGCGTATGTGCGTGCAGTCTATGGCACCCAGTACCTCAGGGTATTCCGCTATTTGCTGGAAGAGACGATGTTGCTGGCCAATACCTCACGGGCATTGGGGAAGTATACATGATCACCGACATGTGCTGACATGGCATCCAGGAACTGGTGCAGTACCCTGGAAGCTGATGCCTGTGATATCCCCATCATATCGCCAGTTGGTCTCTGGAAGGTACCTGTTGCTAGTATTCTTAGGCCAACACATACCTTGGTTTCCACTGGGATGGGTTCCCCTCTGTTGGTTCTGTGTGTGAGGCGTGGCCTGCACAGCTCCACTATTTGCTGCAGGAGGTCTCTGTCCACTCTATAGCTCTACTATCTCCAGCTCATGTAACCCGTGGTAGGTGACCCTGGGCCTGTACACTCTTCTCCGCCTCCTCACTGCGGGTTGTCTGGCACCATCTGCATTGTCACCACCCTCAGCAAGTCGCCTATGTCTCATTATGACAGCTATGGCAGCCCCTAACATTTCTGCTCTGAGTTCAGCTTTTTCAGTTTTCACTTCTGATAACTTAACTCCTGTCTTGCAGTGTCTCTTGAGAGAAACATTCTGCACTGCTGTTTGCAGAGTTTTAAGTGCTGGGCTGGCCTAGTATTCTGCCTGTGTAATTGCCTGCATCTAATTGTTTTCACCTGCTAGCTCCAGCAGTATTCCCTGCTAACTTCCTAGTACATCTGTTGTTTCCTTTTTCCTTTGTTTCCTCAGGGTGGGGCCGTGTGCAAACCAGCAGAAACAGGCTCACAGTGGCTTACACGCGCGCACACACACTTACACAGTTCAAGATCTGCTTATTCAGTTTTAAACGCTGCACGCCCGCAAACGGTGTTAAACAGCTCCCAACACACTCCCACATGCTTAGTCTGCCTTACACGCCAAGACACTGCCTTACACGCGGCACACCGCCTTACTCATGCTTCACGGCGCACATCGCAAGATACGTCCAACAAGAAACTTTGGTGTAGGCAACAGTGTACACCTTCCATTTCTTGGCTTTCTCATGTTTACTTGGGGCACACCTCCTCCTTGATGTCTCTCTGACATCTGTCATGTAACTCTACCTTCCAATGACTTCTATCCTTTCTACCATTCCCCTGTGATGTCACCTATCTCCTACTCTGTTCCTCCCCTTCTGTAACTCTTACACTACTCAGACTGTGCTCATTTGCTATGTGACAGTGGTATTCAGTATCCTTACCCTAATTTGCATCAGATTGCCTACTAATGCTTAGTTACATCTCTTACACTTGGCTTCCCCTTGGCAACCACTACACGGTGGCCATGTTGGTTTTCCTATGCTGGTCCCTCCATTGACATTCCATATAATGCATAAAACCTACATTTGTAGGTTTAAAACATTCGCTTTCATGTTTTATGCAGCGCAGCCCGCTTGCGTGGGGCTGCGCTGGTTTACACATCGGCAATTGCCGAAAAAAAGATTATTTTACATTTTTGCATGGTTGCATTGCCAATGGCCACATATTTGGCCATTGGCATGCTGCCTATGACATATGCACCCTTTATTTGGAGCTCACATGGCTCCATTGCCGTGTTTGCAGAAACGTACTCAGTTGTCAACTGAGTACATTTCTGCAGCTAACACGGCTCTTACACGGGCTGTTCTGGGCTTCCTGGATCGCTAATCAGCCTCATTTGCATGCTATTCGGCTGCAAGTGGGCTGATTAGCTTAGCCACGCCCACTCCGTGTAAGAGCCGTGTTAGACTAACTCTTACACGGACTTTGGGCTGTTCCTGGATCACGAAGGCTACATGGAGTCTTACACTACTCTTAGACTCCGTGTAAGCCTTCGTGAATCCGGCCCATTGTATAAATATGAACTGCTAACCAAAGGAATGCATTTATAAGTAATGAATATGTAAAGAAAACAAACATTGTATACATATGAACTGGTAACCAAAGGAATGAATTTATAAGAATTGAATATGTAAAGAAAATAAACATTGTATACATATGAACTGCTAACCAATGGAATGCATTTATAAGTAATGAATATGTAAAGAAAAAAAATATTGTATACATATGAACTGGTAACCAAAGGAATGCATTTGTAAGTAATGAGTATGTAAAGAAAACAAAAATTGTATAAATAGGAACTGGTAACCAAAGGAATGCATTTATAAGTAATGAATATGTAAAGAAAACAAACATTGCATACATGTGAACTGCTAACCAAAGGAATGCATTTATAAGAATTGAATATGTAAAGAAAACAAACATTGTATACATATGAACTGCTAACCAAAGGAATGCGTTTATAAGTAATGAATATGTAAAGAAAACAAACATTGTATACGTATGAACTGCTAACCAAACGGATGTATTTATAAGTAATGAATATGTAAAAAAAACAAACATTGTATAAATAGGAACTGGTAACCAAATGAATGCATTTATAAGTAATGAATATGTAAAAGAAAACAAACATTGTATACATATGAAGTGCTAACCAATGGAATGCATTTATAAGTAATGAATATGTAAAGAAAACAAACATTGTATACATATGAACTGGTAACCAAAGGAATGCATTTATAAGTAATGAATATGTAAAGAAAACAAAAATTGTATAAATAGGAACTGGTAACCAAAGGAATGCATTTATAAGTAATGAATATGTAAAGAAAACAAACATTGTATACATATGAACTGCTAACCAAAGGAATGCATTTATAAGTAATGAATATGTAAAGAAAACAAACATTGTATACATATGAACTGCTAACCAAAGAAATGCATTTATAAGTAATGAATATGTAAAGAAAACAAACATTGTGTAAATAGGAGCTGGTAACCAAAGGAATGCATTTATAAGTAATGAATATGTAAAGAAAACAAACATTGTATAAAGAGGAACTGGTAACCAAAGGAATGAAGATATAATTAATGAATATGTAAAGAAAACAATTACATAGCCATTAAGAATTAGATTCAATTTCTTTTGGTAGTCAGAACATAAAGAGAAGAACAGAAATGGTTTTACTGATGAGAGAAGGATGAAGAATATAGGTGCACTGGGAATCATGTAGTCACGCATACATATTCGGCGTATATCAAGAATTGGTCTGCTCAACTTGTCCATGCAGCTGTTACTTCTATATAATTTTGTTACTCAGTTAATTGTTCAAATTGCAAGCCCAGTTACTCATGACATCTTTAATTTACAATGGTGTGTGCACACGCTCACACGCGTGTGTGTGTGTGTGTGTGTGTGTGTGTGTGTGTGTGTGTGTGTGTGTGTGTGTGTGTGTGTGTGTGTGCAACAGCTAATAAGACACATTTTTGTGGGAACTATTGCTTTTTTGTTGACTTGTACACATATGCAAGTGCACCATGTTGCAACAGAAAAAGAAATTCTGCTACAAGGACAGCCACATCAAACTAAACATTTATGCAAATTAACCATATTACAGGTTCACAGGTAAGTATTAGGCCAGCTACCCTCATGGGCCATTTCAAGCCTAGCTAATTTCCCTTTTTCTGCTCAAAATAATCTATCCCATTCAGTGATGGCCTGGCTGTCCTTCACATCATCACTGTAGTCAGCCAACTTCCATTTGTTTTTCTTTATGGGTTTACAGCCAGGTTCTGACATGATTATGCTCCATTCACCCATTAAAGGGGGTTACTATTTAAGCTTTACAATTCTCTGCACACACCTACAAGATCAGAATAATAAGACATGCAGTGGGGAGGTACAATGGCTTGTCACTTGTCTTGTTAGCCCCAACAAACGCTCTTTTTTAAATAGATGCTGATGTGCTATCTCTGATCTCCTCTACAAACTGCAGCAGAGTGCAAGTCCCAAGTCCCAAGATGTACTCCCCTCCAAAAGCTTGGGGATTGGAGGTACAGTGTATGTCCTGGAACAAGTCCCTCCAACCCTCTCCTGGAAATGGTGAGCAACCTTCCACAGAGTAATCCATTTCCCATTTTAGGGAAACTAATAAGCTAAACAGTCTTCACAGAGAACCTTTGATAATAAAGGTAAAACAGAAAAAAAATTCATCACACTGGATGCCCACCATTTGCAAGCAGTCAATTAAAAACCTGTGAAGCAAAAGTAACAAGATGATGGTTATGTAAATAAAAAAAAAATAGAATTATATAAATGCCATAAAGTCTAAAATGCTTTTTCAAGTTGTTTAGTTTCAGGACGGTAAGATCTTACACAAAAAGAAGAACCAGCCTAAATGTGTAACCTGCATGTGTATCCTGGAACACATAGCTTACTAGATCATGAACAATTCATTGCTTTAATACTAGAAATTCCTGTATTAAAAAAGGCGTTAAGTGGTGTTAATGAACACCCACAGGTTAGATTGACACTTACATTCATATGAGGACCTTTTGATTGCCACTGTCATACTGGCAAAATGACACCCAGAAAATGCAGGTCAGATCTTTTGCTATTTAATAAACTCAACTGTCAGACAAAAGCAAGAGAGTACATGAGCATGCTATTTGAAAAGAAACATTGTGACCTAAAACTGAATGGAAAGTGTTATAGAGATGAAATAAATTCTTCAAAATATTTGTTGCCTAATAAGATGTTATCATTATTACTGATCAGGAAGATCGCCTTGCAGTGTGAATTTGAAACCAGCGTCACTCCATTTTCTTCCTCACTAACATTATTTGTCCCTTCTTTTTATATTCTATTACATATGTGCCCTAGGATTACTAATATGTTACTGTGGGCCATATATTCTATCACATATGTGCCCTAGGATTACTAATATGTTACTGCGGGCCAAAACTGGACCATTTAATTGTCAGAGACAGGCTGTCAGCTGAGAATGGAATACCAGTGCAGAGGAGTCTTATAAAGGTGGAGGGATTCCTGGTATCCATCACTTGGGAAAATGAGAAAATTAACATACCCAGCAGAGGCTTGGATGTGAGAGATGGCTGGTGATGCTTGACTGAATGTCTTTAGGGGATTTAGGTCAGGAGTAGCATGTGCCATGAGGAATTCAATAATACAATGTCAAAAATAGTTTATCATGGTCAAGATCATTTTAAAATGCTATATGTTGCTTCATATTGTGCACAAAATATAAAGAGACACTGAAGTTATACTGCACTAATTGTAAGTACAGCATAGCTTAAAGGGAAGAGCTCATTTATTTATTTATTTATTTTATTTTACATTTGTTAACCGGGGGTGTCTGATTGAGCCGAAAAGGCCCTTTTTCAGCAGCGGCCCGGGGAGAAAAGCTCCACAAAGAAAAATTACAGACACATTTAGTTATTTAGACATAATCAGTATACACACAAATTACAAGCTACATGTTTTTAAAGTGGTATGCGGCACAAACAGTTACAGTGGAGAGAACAATCAAAAAAATATTAATTTTAAAAATAAAGGTAAGTAATAGATTTGTGGTGTACAGCTGAACTTTGGAATGTAGGGAGAATACATACATAGTACACAGGTACAGTACATACATTGTAGATTAGCCAGTGTTTGTGAGTAAGATTGAAAAACTATTATCAATTGCTCTAGATTTAGTATGTATATGTTATCCGCTTTCACTAGCCTGGGGAGCAATCATGGCACTGCCAACTTTGCTTGAGATGTTGCCTGATGAGGTCTTTAAAGGAGGCTTTGGATGATGTGTTTTGAATGCTAGTAGGGACAGAGTTCCATTTTTTAGCCACGAACTACTATATAGTGCATCTCCAAAGCTATTGTAGCTGTTGGTGACTTCTAGTAGTAGTTTGCTTGATGATCTAAGAGGCCTTTTGGCTGAGTGATGTTGTACTAGGTTTTTGAGGGCAGGACACTTATTGGGGAGGTAATAGATAGAATGACAGAGGCAGAGCTGGTTGTAGGTTAGGAGGTTGGGCAGTTCAAGCCAGTGGAGCTGTCTCAAAGCAGTACAGTGATGAGTTCTATATGAGCAATTTGCAGCAAAGCGGGCAATTGTGTTATAGCAAGCTTCCATTTTGCTTAGTTCAGTTTTGTTGAGATTAGTCAGAATGGGAGATGCATAGATTAGGGTGGATAGAAGTTGGGAGCGAGCAATGGCTGATCTTGTGTTGCTGGTAATAAATGGTTTGATACGGTAGAGTGACCCCAGTTTGGCATGTACTTTTTTAATAGTTAAGTTCAGATGACTATCAAATTTTAGGTGGGAGTCTATGGTTATTCCCAATAGCTTAGCCTGTGCCACTGGAGCAATTGTAGTAGCATTTGTGGAGTAGATAGTGAATTGACTGTTAGTGTTTTTGTTAGAACTGGTTATAATCATAAGCTGAATTTTCTTTGGATTGAGGATAAGTTGGGCTTTGGTAAGATAGTTTTCAACGTCAGAGAATGCTAGTTGAGTTGTTTGCAGGAGGGTGGGAATGTTTTGTGCAGCACAGATTAAGGTAGTGTCATCTGCATACTGAATTATAGATGCATGCTGTGTGGAGGTGTGGAGGTCATTTGTGAAGACTGTGAATAGTAGTGGTCCTAAGACAGAACCCTGTGGGACTCCTATAGTTATGGGCAGCTGAGGAGAGAGAGAATTTTCCCATTTCACAGCTTGGTACCTGTCAGTTAAGTAGCTTTGGAACCAGGTAAGAGTGGAATTAGATAGATGATATTGGTTTAGTTTGTTTAGCAGGATGTGGTGTGAGACTGTGTCAAATGCTTTGGACATATCCAACACAAGAGTTGACACTTGCAGGCCTTCATTTTGAGACGGTTTACTGTGTCTGTGAAGCAGAGGAGAGCTGTAGTGGTACTATGGGCAGGTCTGAAACCATGCTGAGTAGGTGACAGGATGTTGCAGTCTAGGAGATAGTTTAGCATCTGGGTATGGATGCATTTTTCTAGGATTTTGGCCAGGGGGGAGAGTAAAGCAATGGGTCTGTAGTTATTAAGTTCAGTGGAGGTCCCGCCTTTATGTATGGGTGTAACATAGGATATTTTCCAGAGTTTGGGCACATAGTTTTCAACAATTGATCTGTTTATGAGAGTGGAGACTGGGATAGCAATAGCATCAGCTGTGAGTTTCAAGAAATAGCTGGGGAGTAGGTTGGCTGCTGTTGATGAGGTGTTTAGTTTGGAGAGCATGCTTTTGATTGAAGTGGTGGAAACTGTTTTGAGGGTAAAGCTTGTATTAATGTTATTTGTGTTGGGGGGGTAGTGAGGAAGGAACTGTCCTGTGATACTAAGGATAGAATTGAGTTCACAAAGTGGGAGTTGAATTGTGTTTCGATGGGAACTTTAGTGTCAGGGGTGGTTGGTTTGGGGGTAGCCTTTTGGGTGGATTTTAGTAGCCGGTTTACATTTTTCCAAAATTTGTGGGTTGTGTTGGTATTTAGTTTGTAATGTTGTGTAGTAGGATTTTTTGTCCAGCCTAATGCATTTTTTTGCACGGTTGCGCAGTTCTTGGTACTTAGTTAGGCTTTGTATTTCTTTGTTTTTTTGATAGTAACACCAGGCAGTGTCTCTGGACTTGAGGATTTGTTTGGTTTCTTTACTGAGCCAGGGGTTTGTAGAGGTTCTAACCTTGATTTTGCGCAATGGAGCGACAGTGTCTAGGTGTTGTAGAAATGTTTTGTTGAAATATGCTACAGCCTGGTCAAGTGGGAGGGTTTTTAGGGGGGTCCAGTCACAGTTACATAGTAAAGTGTTGAGGACCTCAGGAGAGAATTTTTTTGTGTTTCTAGTGGATATATAGTTAGTGGTTTTGCATATGCTTGTTCTACTACGTATAAAGTATATTATGTTGTGGTCACTTAAGGTGTCTGGGAGATTGCCTGTGTGAGGGTACAATGTGGGGTTGCTAGTTAGGACCCAGTCAAGGATGGATTCCCTTTTAGATTTTTTATCACACCTAGTTGGAATTTGGACTAGCTGCTGGTAGCCATGGAGATTTATTAGATTACTTGGTGGTTCTGATATACAGGTGAACCAATCTAGGTTGAAGTCCCCCAGAATAAGGGTTTCTTGTGAGTATGTGGAAGAACACCAGGATAAGAATAAATAATCAAGGCTATGTTGTTATGCCAAAAGTCCCCCAGAATAAGGGTTTCTTGTGAGTATGTGGAAGAACACCAGGATAAGAATAAATAATCAAGGCTATGTTGTTATGCCAAATGTTGCTTTTCATGATCATTTTAAAATGTTTTATGTCCCACTCAGTAAATCAGTTCCATGACCCTTGTACTCTCTATTATTTATACAGGAAATAGATTGTTTATTATTTATAGTATACATAGTGGCACATAGGTTTATATTTACTAAAAAAAAACATAGATAGCTCATTGTGTGTATGGAGTGTCCATCTGCAGTTATTGCTGTTCAGGAAAATATTTTGTTTGTTATGTGCAGTTCTTTTGCAGTTAATTGCTGCAGGTTCATTTCATGGTCTAATTACCATAAGGTACAAAAGGGTCTATATAATAATGATGAAATGCCAAAAGAGTGAATGCTCTTACATCAACCACAAATAATCGAAGCTGCAAAACCTTGAACGGCCACAACAGCGATCTTTTTCCCAGGGAAAAATTTGCTGGGCCATTGTCAGGGCTTTGCCATTTCCTCCACTGTAGTGCGATCTCAGAGTTGGTATATTTAAGTGTGTGTGTGTTGGGGGGGGGTGAAGCCCCCCACTTTATTTTATGTTTAGATTTTTTTTTTTGGCCCAGCAATTTTTTTCCCTGGGGAAAAAAAATCTCTGTTGTGGCCATTCAAGGTTTTGCAGTTTCTATTATTTGTGGTCGATGTAAGAGTGTTTAGTCTTTTGAATTTTTGTCTTTATGATATAGACTGGTACAAAGCAATATGTCACACTCAATGTCACTAAAATCTGTTATCATTTCTTTAACTCCTTATGATGTAAACAGAAAAAATGCAATGTCTAACAGCCTTCTGTTACAGTTCATAATGTAGGCAATATCAGTGGCACATAGCTCACAAGAACTGTAGCCTGTATAAGTTCTGTAAGTTTCTCTCTGCTGTACTCTATTTGCAGTTAAAGTGATACAGCCTTACAGCTTAGCTTTGGTTAAAGTATTCCCGGCACCATAAAGTCTGCTCTTCAAATTTTCCATTAGAACCAGCCAGTTTTTTTTTTACTTTTAGTACTCAAATCTGTTTCTTTGAGCTCAGCACTTGTTCAGAACTTGTTGTAAGCACTAAATAAGCTACAAATTACTACAGCACTCAACTTTCCTCACTTGTCTAGAGGAAAACAATTTTTAGTACTTAATAAATAAGCACCTATCCAGGATGTCTAAGGGTCAGCTCCCGGTGTTTTCTGCTGTACCTGATGAATCTGGGCATCTTGGGGCAATGCAGCAATTGCCTCATGTACACAGACAACCCTCTCCTCCTACCACCCAATACTACAACCTGTGAAAGATGCACTTATACAGCCAAACTGAAAGCAATGCTCTCTTTACCCAAGACTGGACTAGACAGTTAAGAGGAGAAGGTAAACACTTGCACCACACCACACTCATCACATAGTCCCTCAAAACCTACACCACCAAAACACACACACAGAAAAACAAAACACACACCTACATTCATGGAGGCTCTCAATAAAAATCTGCCCAAGCAACAGACAACCCCAAAGCAGAACTGCAAGCAACCTCTACCCCCCGACACAACCCAAATGACACATATCCCACAAACTCAGTGTGCCACTGAACCACAACCCATAAGGCATAACAATGTACCCAACATTCTAGTCATAGGTGACTCTATAGTCAGGCACACTGATATTACACTCACCATGCTAAACAAGGAGAAAGTTACTGTCAGCTGCCTGTCAGGTGCCAGGATCCTCCACATAACTCATGCACTCAGGTCACTGTACAACAAATACAAATATGACTCTGTCATTGTCCATGTTGGTGTGAATGACCTGAGACGTACCTGCCTGGAATACAAGAAAAGAGACATGGAGGAGCTCTCCGATCTTGTAGCCCAGGCAGGTATGACCTTAACCCTGAGTAGCATCTTGCCATCACCCAGAATGATACCACAGTACAAGGACAAAATGATTGATTTCATCAATTGGCTAAGCTTCTGGTGTCATTCAAAGGGGATCCAGTATCTATCTGCCTGGGATGACATGATCGACAAACCATGATGCTTTGCCAGAGATGGCCTGCATCTGTCGCCGTTGGGATTCTGGATACTGGCTAAGGCTCTTGCCACCCCTATGGTGCCTTTTTTAGGCAAGGTTCAAATGACAAATTCATCACTGTAACAGGTTCAAGCAAGCAAAATCTGAGGGTAATGCTACTCAATGCTAGAAGTCTAAACCTCAAAATGCACTCACTCGAGGCACTCCTTAAAATGGAGAACATCGACATCTGTGCAGTGACAGAGACCTGGTTCAAGGCTCCAGAGAGCACCCCCTGCATTACCAGGCTATAATTCATACCACACCTTTCGGCCAACTAACCTGGACTGAAACACTAAAGGCGGAAGCATGTCCATATTCATTAAGGATATCCACACCTCCAAGCTAGTTGCTCAGCATAATGCATCCAAGATTATCTAAGTGCAACTAACTCTGGGCAAGACTGCAATCCAAATTATAGCTTGCTACAGATCCCCCACCATGCCCCAGGATTCCCACTCCTCATTTCTTGATACACTGAAAAATATTAGGGTACAACCCAACACCCTAATAATGGGCGATTTCAACTACCCCACCATTAACTGGGAAAACTACTCATGTACCAACTCTTTTGCTTAACGTTTTCTGGAATTCATAAATTCCAATGCCTTGGATCAACTTATCCACACCCCCACCAGGGGCAGCAGTATCCTCGACCTGGTCATTACCAACATGTGCGATCAGTCTTCCACACCAGAGGTCAATTCCTCGTTGGTCAGATCCGACCACAAGCTAATCACCCTAGACATCCACGTCCCACCCCCACCCCCCCATTAGGAAAACCATCATAAAAAATTTCTCTAAAGCCAACTTCACGCTTCTTAAGACAGAAGTGGCAAACTTCACTACACCTATGCAGATGGACAATAGAGGTACGACTGCTGAATCCTACACAAATGCACTTTATAAGCACTTACACGAGTGCATAGATCATGCTATCCCTAACAGAACCAAGATGCTATCCTCTAAAAAAAGGAAGCCAATCTGGTGGTCCCCTGCCATAAACAAACTCTACAACAGAAGAAAGAAACTGCTGCAAAAAAGAGTAAAATCCCATGACTGGAGGAACTCCCTTGTCAGCCTCAGTAAGAAGCTGAGATCCCTCATAAAATCCTCCAAAGCTAGTTATGAAAATAAAATTGCCCCTGATTATAAAGACAACCACAAAGCATTCTATAGCTATGTCAAGAATCTCAATGACAACACTCAGATCCTCTCTGAGTTACAGCACAATGGCACCAAATATACACAACCAACTGATATTGCCAGCATCCTGGCAGATAGGTTCAGTGCTAACTTTACCCCCCTCTCACCCTCTAAAGGACCCATCTCTATACTTAAAGAATGCAAAGTTCCTGTAATCAAAGCTGCACAGGTAAAAAACACATTCTCCAAAGCCAAGAACACAGCATCCATGGGACCTGACAACACCCCAGGCTGCATCCTACATGAAATACAGAAAGAACTGGCACCCCACCTAAGTACCATGTTCAATCATAGCCTCACCTCCTTTGTGCCCACTGAATGGCACACAATGTTGGTTATCCCACTCCACAAAGGGGGAGCCACCATGGACCGTGGGAACTACCACCTCATTAGCCTGACGAGCTTGGTCTGCAAGGCCATGGAAAGTATTATCATGGAACTTGTAAACAGGGACATTGGTAATCTCCAAACTCTGGACCCCACCCAGTTTGGGTATGTAAAAGGCAAATCATGTCTCCTAAACCTGATGATCTTCTTTGAGGCAGTCACCAAAGTCATGGATGAGGGTAAGGTGGTTCACACAGCCTATCTAGATCTCGCCAAGGCTTTTGACACCATCACCCACTCTGGAGTTATAGATAAACTCACTAAACTAGGTATAAATCCCTATGTCACAAGATGGGTTGCCAACTGGCTCACTGACAGAATCCACACTGTGAAAGTAGCAGACTCCAAATCCCACTTCAGACCAGTGACAAGTGCAGTACCACAGGGTTCAGTCCTGGGTCCTTTCCTGTTTGGTATCTACTTCTCTGAAGTACAGGCTAACACAAAAGGTCTTTGGCTAACAAAGTTCATGACTGCAAACTAGGAGCCATAATCAAAACTCCTAACAATGCGGACATCCTACAAAAGGGCCTCACTGAGACAGATGCCTGGTGTCAAAGCCATGGCTTCAAGCTCAGTACCAAAAAGTGCATTGTCATCCCTTTTGGCAAAAACTCTGTACCCATGAACTACCACATAGGCGGTAGTGTACTTAACACCAAAAGAGTGATAAGAGACCTTGGGACACAAGTGGACAGTAGTCTCTCCTTTGATAATCCCATTGCCACAGTAATCAGGAAATCCTTCTACATGGCACACCTCAACACAAAATGTTTCTCATCCAAGAAAAAATAGATCATTGTTCTCGTCTACTCATCACTCATTAGACCCATTATAGAGTACAATGCCCCTTTTAGTATGTACCTCACAAGACATCTACATCAACTGGAAAGGCCACAGAAATACCTCACAAAGAGAATTACTGGCCTCAAGCAGATGCCCTATGCAGACCATCTCAAAAATCTCCAGCTTTACTCCGTTGCATATCACCTAGTTAGGGTGATCTCTGCCTAACATACAAAGCCATGTTAAACCCAGAGCTGTTGGACATGCTCCACTTAAAGAAATCACAATCCCTCTGAGCTACACATTCTAGGGACCTAAGCCTTGTCACCACAATAAACAGAACATGCTGGAGGGATAGATTCCTGTCCCAGAGACTTCCCATACTCTGGAACAGACTACCTATCTATATCAAGCAGAGCTCCTCATTAGCACTCTTTAAGAAAAATCTTGATGATTGGATGAGAAATAGGAAATTCACCCCGGGGATCACTTCTGTGGCTCTGCTCGACAAGGGCACAGGAAAATAATTTTCTTGGGTAGCGAAAGCAAGAGTACCTTTTTGGCTAGGCTTATAGAGGCCCTAGGGCCAATAGCCTAGTACCTACCTATGAACCTATGAACCTCTATGGGCTATGCTACATACCTTAGATGTAGCCACTAGAACCAGAGAAATAAAAAAAATCTAACACTGTTCCAGTCTGCACTTTAACATGGTTAAACAAACTAGAGAGTGCAACCCATTGCAGTCTCTGCACCTCACTCACAGAAATGACGTGCAGTAAGCACTTAGTTGCTTGATCAAAACATGCACATTATTCAGTTCTGTATGAATTACTAATACAACTAAAGGCCCAAAGGCCCACTAGAAGTCAGTCCAATATGCCTCTGTTATACAGCTGTCCAAAAATAGCTTCAAGTTGAATGGAGAAAAATGCATAATCTTCTGCTTTGAGCAGCTCTTCCCTGCAAGAAACTTTCTACTTGTCTTGTCTCTTCTTTTTCTGTTTTGTTTTGTTTTTTTCTATCAGGATTAAAATTTACTGAATGAAATACAGTCCAGATGTTGGCTTAAACACAGCAGTCACCTGTAGATGCTGAGAGAGAAACACAGATGCGTGAAGGTGGTGACCAGGGTTTTTATGCTCTGAGTTCAATAAAAATGCATATCTGTCTGTATTATTCATCTGCTCAGATGTTGTGTTACCCCTATGTACCACACTATTAAACACTGCTACTGCCTTTTTTTTCAGCTGAGTCTGCAGGACTGGTCCAGTGGCTGTACCTTTCTGCAGTTAATTCACCATTTTGTTCTGAGAGTGAGATGGTGGGCGAGAGGGTCAGGCTGCACAGCTCTCTGGCCCATTCTGAGGGTGACATGGTGGGTGAGAGGGTCAGGTTGCACTAGTGAGGGTGACATCTCTCTGGATCATTCATTCCCTGAATAATGAGCCTTATCAGCCCATTTGTTCCATGGTGGAGGTGAGATCCAGGTGTAAGAGACCAGAACTGTCTGCAGACCCTGAAGATTGTCCTGACGTTTGTTCCAGTGGCTTGTGTACAATTTGGTTGGCTATACCTATGTGCCCAGTCTCCTGGATGAGTGGCAAACTGCTTGCAGCATGTTCACCTTGTCACAGTTGGTTCACCTTGCTGGTGCAGCAAACTGAGCCTCCTTCATTTTCCCTGGATAGGTTTATCAGCACCAGCAGCTTACTCCATCCCGCTTTGACATAGTATTTTTTAAGATGGAAAAAACGGGGGATTGAGAGGGTTCCAGCTCCGCTTACAAATAGAAGTAAAACAAAAAAAGCAGACATGTCTGATGTGGTCATTTAAAAATGCTTTGTTTATGTTCTCTTTAATTAGTTTAACTTCATTCTACAAGTCCTGTCATACAGATGATGTGTTGTGTCTTGTCAGGAAACTGACACTCTTCCAAGCTTCTTAAAATTTCTGACTGATGACGAAGCTCTCAAACCAAACTGTCAGCATAAGAGTCTGATAGCTGCACAGAAAAAGTAGCAGTATCTAATATGGTTGAATATTTTGTTGTGTTTTGTTTAGTTTGTTTTATTAAGTAATTTACATAGTTGAGATTTACATTGATAGTTGTATACAACCTGATGAAATTCAAATATCAAATATCAAATGATTGTATTTTAATATACTATTAAACATTGTTATGATCTTATAAAACAATAAAAGAAGAAATGCATGGAATTTAACAGCAACAAACAAGTGACATCCACAAATGCATAATATAGTGAATCAGCTATGGCATCACAAACAAGATGAACAGATAAAGGCCACATTCTGTATGTAAGAATTTCAGGGAATATTTCCACAAAGATTAAAACAAACAGATGTCTTATGTGGGAAACATAAACAGTTTCATAAACGGTACGGGAATAACCCTAAAAAACAAGTGAATACACGAGAAAGCTAAAGTTACAATCACAAATGGAGCAAATATAAAGTTAATTGAAGTGAAAGAAAAGATGCCTTTAGCCCACAGAGCCAGAATATAAGTAGTTCAGATAGTTATATGCACTTAGTTGTAGACACCAATGGGGGAAACGCCAGTAACAAATGAATGTATTCCATATATGCCTGTCTGAGTACTTTTAGAGTGTGACAAAGCAATGAATATAGTAATGAGGTGGTTATTTCATGTTTATATCCAGAACCAATTCTAAAGGACTGAGATACAGAACCTTCCCTTACAATAGAAAGATACTAGTACCACAAAAGGGAGTTTAAGAAACAGTCACATGACCAGTCACCAAGAGGCTTAAATGTAAACTGCATGTTTGGTGCAAACGGCTTCAAATAAATGTCGGTATAACGACTGTAGTTTTCTTTGTAATTTTGATACAACCCTTCATTTTCAGCAATAAGCCAATATCGCACAGTGTCTCCATATGTAAGTTTTATATTCTTGAAGCAGTGTCCTTTAGACCAATTTGGCGCTTTCATTTTGTAGATCTCTGTTAGTACAAACAGTATTCCTTGGAGGTGATACATGCCATTCAAGAAATATGTTAATAAGTATTGTGACTTAAGTAGCTGGCAGGAACTGAACTTCTGCCTTCTGTGTATTTTTAACTGTCCTTTTCATGTTGATGTTGCAGAATATTGTTGCTGCAGTGAGGGTATGTCCCTTTCCCTCACAGTGCAGTGATATCAGAGTTAACTGCAATTTTTATCAATTACTCATTTGTTACTTGGGTAACCCATGGGACACAAGTACCCTTTTCATGGGTGGCCTGAGACTACTGTCCAGTTAAATTACTTGCGTGGAGTAACACAGTAGGCAAATTGAGTTGGAAGAAATCAAACCCTGTACCCTTCACACTAAATGTAAAGATTTTGCATTTGGGATTTGATGGGCTCTGCCTGCATCTAAAAAATATTGATTTTGCTTTTTGCTTCTTATGCCCACTTTTAAAAGACCTTTTGTTTATAGAAGTGTTTTCCTAACATATTCACTTTTGTCTAAGTCTGGCTACTCCATATTCAAGGATACTGCATACTATATTCTTTCATCACAGTGGAGAAGTTCTATATGGAAGTATATACATAAGTATCTCCTCAGTCACCAAAGACATTGAGAAATGTTATCATTTTCCTTATAATAAGGATGCCACAGATATGTGAAAAGTACTTAACAACACATTAGGAAAAAATACAGGTACTTGGGAGGGTTAATTTCAGATCATGAAATTACTGATAATTTTAACTTGCCCATACTGCAATTTTGTGTTTATATCACTGACAAAATCCCTTTGTTTATATTTACAGGCACCCATGTAATCCATTACATGAAAGTGAAAACCAAATCTGCACTGCCCATCTAATATAGTTATAACCAAAACCACAAACATAGTTATAAACAAAACCACAAACGGGCATAAAAACAAACTTGCAAACCAAGATCACCACACAGCAGGACCCACAGCAAAAAAGTAATGACTTGTTCAGTGCTTTCATTCCGCTTAAGGAACTTCATCAGAATGGTTGAGTACACCACTTCTCTCCTTAAAATACCCAACTAATTAGTCATGATCAGAAACGTAATACACCTTCATTAAACTATTACAAGTTTTATCACAATAAAAACATATAAAAACAAACCATAGCCAATTTAAAACCCAGCAGATTTCATTTTAAGTAAATAGTTTATGGAAATCAGTCCATTTAACCCAGAACTGATGCCTGCATTTGTTTTTATTTGCCAGTATAACTCATGGAGTTCTAATTGTAAATCCATAGCTCCTCCCCTAGGATTAACAGGTAGTTTTTCTATCCCAGTTTTATAAATGTGTTTGTAAATCCTTCTTCTTAAGGTAAAACCCTTTGCACAGTTGACAGAAGGCTGCATCCAGCAGCCCTTTTGTTCTGCAGTTACAGCAGAACTTAAGGCATGTACAGACACCACCAAATATTGCTGAAGTTTCACCCAAAATGCATTTACACTGATTGCAACAGCCACATTTACATGTGCCCCATCTCACAGTGGTACCCCATTTTGTAACCTGACCATATTTTTATACAGACTCCTCTCTTTATATCGAACTTGGGTGATGATCCCAACTTAACATTGACCTCCTCAAAATAATTGAAAACACTCTAATATTTTGTAATGAAATGTTTGCTAGCCCCATAATCTGACTAAATACAGCAACGAATACCTCAGACCAGTTCCCAACATTCTCCTTAGCAATGCTTGAATTTAATGATTTTTTACCCAACAGTGGGGTATAAGACCCAGTAACTCTCTTCTAAACTACTTCATCAATAATTAGATTCAAAAAACCTTCAGGGTAGGCCCTTCTCAAGAACATACCCTTAGGTGTATCAAATTCCTCCTAAAAATCTGAGATTTCTGAAACCATCCTTGCTGCTCAAACTATTTGCCTCTAAATACATAGTTACTACATATGCAGGATATAGCTATGGATTACAGTATTCCTCTTTTAGAGCACTGGGCTCCTGCGCAGTTTCCCTAAATACACAGTTACTACATATGCAGGATGTAGCTGATGGATTACAGTATTTCCCTGTTACAGCACTGGGCTTTTGTGCAGTTTCCCTAAATACACAGTTACTACATATGCAGGATGTAGCCAATGGATTACAGTGTTCCTCTGTTACAACATTGGGCTCCCGTGCAGTTTCCCTAAATACACAGTTACTACATGTGCAGGATGTAACTGATGGATTATAGTATTCTGTTACAGCACTGGGCTCCCATGCAGTTTCCCTAAATACACAGTTACTACATATGCAGGATGTAGCTGATGGATTACAGTATTTTCCTGTTACAGCACTGGGCTTTTGTGCAGTTTCCCTAAATACACAGTTACTACATATGCAGGATGTAGCCGATGGATTACAGTGTTCCTCTGTTACAACATTGGGCTCCCGTGCAGTTTCCCTAAATACACAGTTACTACATGTGCAGGATGTAACTGATGGATTATAGTATTCTGTTACAGCACTGGGCTCCCGTGCAGTTTCCCTAAATACACAGTTACTACATATGCAGGATGTAGCTGATGGATTGCAGTATTCCTCTGTTACAACATTGGGCTCCCGTGCAGTTTCCCTAAATACACAGTTACTACATATGCAGGATGTAGCTGATGGATTACAGTATTCCTCTGTTACAGCATTTAGGTCCCATGCATTTTTCCAAAATACATAATTAAAATATATGCAGGATGTAGCTGATGGATTACAGTATTCCTCTGGTACAGCAATGTGCTACCATGCAGTTTCCCTAAATACACAGTTACTACATATGCAGGATGTAGCTGATGGATTACAGTATTCCTCGGGTACAGAATTGGGCTCCCATGTGTTTTCCCTAAATACACAGTTACTACATATGCAGGATGCAGCTGATGGATTACAGTATTCCTCTGTTACAACATTGGGCTCCTTTGCAGTTTCCCTAAATACACGGTTACTACATATGCAGGATGTAGCTGATGGATTACAGTATTCCTCTGTTACAGCACTGGGCTCCCATGCAGTTTCCCTAAATACACAGTTACTACATATGCAGGATATAGCTGATGGATTACAGTATTCCTCTGTTACAACATTGGGCTCCCGTACAGTTTCACTAAACACACAGTTACTACTTGTGCAGGATGTAACTTATGGATTACAGTATTACTCTGTTACAGCACTGGGCTCCCGTGCAGTTTCCCTAAATACACAGTTACTACATATGCAGGATGTAGCAACTGGATTACAGTATTCCTCTGTTACAACATTGGGCTCCTTTACAGTTTCACTAAACACACAGTTACTACTTGTGCAGGATGTAACTTATGGATTACAGTATTACTCTGTTACAGCACTGGTCTCCCGTGCAGTTTCCCTAAATACACAGTTGCTACATATGCAGGATATAGCTGATGGATTACAGTATTCTTGTATTACAGTACTGGGCTGCTGTGCATTTTCCCTATTAACACAGTTACTACATATACAGGATGTAGCTGATGGATGACAGTATTCCTCTGTTACAGCATTGGGCTCCTGTGCAGTTTCCCTAAATACACAGTTACTACATATGCAGGATGTAGCAACTGGATTACAGTATTCCTCTGTTACAACATTGGGCTCCTTTACAGTTTCACTAAACACACAGTTACTACTTGTGCAGGATGTAACTTATGGATTACAGTATTACTCTGTTACAGCACTGGTCTCCCGTGCAGTTTCCCTAAATACACAGTTGCTACATATGCAGGATATAGCTGATGGATTACAGTATTCTTGTATTACAGTACTGGGCTGCTGTGCATTTTCCCTATTAACACAGTTACTACATATGCAGGATGTAGCTGATGGATGACAGTATTCCTCTGTTACAGCACTGGGCTCCCGTGCAGTTTCCCTAAATACACAGTTACAACATATGCAGTCTGTAGCTGATAGATTACAGCATTCCTCAGTTACAATTTTGGGCTCCGAAGCAGTTGGTGTACCTGATGGATTACAATATTCCTCTGTTACAAAATTAAGCTCCCGTGCAGTTTCCCTAAAAACACAGATATTACATATGCAGGATGTAGCTGATGGATTACAGTATTTCCCTGTTACAGCACTGGGCTCCTCTGCTGTTTCCCCTAAATACACAGTTACTATAGATGCAGGATGTAGATGAAGGATTACAGTGCTCCTCTGTTACAACACTGGGCTCCGGTGCAGTTTCCCTAAATACACAGTTAATACATATGCAGGATGTAGCTGATGGATTACAGTATTCCTCTGTTACAGCAATGGGCTACCATGCAGTTTCCCTAAATACACAGTTGCTACATATGCAGGATGTAGATGATGGATTACAGTATTCCTCTGTTACAGCATTGGGCTTCTCTGCAGTTTTGCTAAATACACAGTTACTAAATATGCAAGATGTAGCTGATGGGATTACAGTCTTCCTCTGTTACAGCACTGGGCTCCCGTGCAGTTTCCCTAAATACACAGTTACTACATATGCACAATGTAGCTGATGGAGTACAGCATTCCTCTCTTACAATGTAGCTGATGGATTACAGCATTCCTCTCTTACAACATTGGGCTCCCGTTCAGTTTCCCTAAATGCACAGTTACTACATATGTAGGATGCAGCTCATGGGTTACAGTGTTCCTCTGTTACAGCACTGGGTTCCCGTGCAGTTTCCCTAAATACACAGTTACTACATATGCACAATGTAGCTGATGGATTACAGCATTCCTCTCTTACAATGTAGCTGATGGATTACAGTATTCCTCTGTTACAGCATTGGGCTTCCCTGCAGTTTTGCTAAATACACAGTTACTACATATGTAGGATGTAGCTGATGGATATGTGTTCCACTGTTACAGCTTTGGGCTCCGGTGAAGTTTCCCTAAATACACAGTTGCTACATATGCAGGATGTAGCCGATGGATTACAGTGTTCCTCTGTTACAACATTGGGCTCCCATTCAGTTTCCCTAAATACACAGTTACTACATATGTAGGATGTAGCTGATGGATTACATTGCTCCTCTGTTACAACATTGGGCTCCGGTGCAGTTTCCCTAAATACAAAGTTTATACATATGCAGGATGAAGCTGATGGATTACAGTATTCCTCTGTTACAGCATTAGGCTCCCATGCAGTTTCCCTAAGTACACAATTACTACATACGCAGAATGTAGCTGATGGATTACAGTATTCCACTGTTACAGCATTGGGCACCCATGTGGTTTACCTAAATACACAGTTACTACATATGCATAATGTAGCTGATGGATTACAGTATTCCTCTGTTACAGCATTAGGCTCCCATGCAGTTTCCCTAAATACAAAGTTAATACATATGCAGGATGAAGCTGATGGATTACAGTATTCCTCTGTTACAACACTGGGATCCTGTGCAGTTTCCCTTAATACAGGGCTACTACATATGCAGGATGTAGCTGCAGGATTACAGTATTCCTTTGTTACAGCATGGGGCTCCCATGCAGTTTCCATAAATACACAGTTACTAGATATACAGGATGTAGCTGATGGATTACAGTATTTCCCTGTTACAGTACTGGGCTCCAGTGCAGTTTCCCTAAATACATTGTTACTACATGTGCAGGATGTAGCTGATGGATTACAGTATTTCCCTGTTACAGTACTGGGCTCCAGTGCAGTTTCCCTAAATACATTGTTACTACATGTGCAGGATGTAGCTGATGGATTACAGTATTCTTCTGTTACAGCACTGGCCTTCCACGCAGTTTCCCTAAATACACAGTTACTACATATGCAGGATGTAGCTGATGGATTACAGTGATCCTCTGTTACAGCACTGGGCTCCCATGCACGTTCCCTAAATAGACAGTTACTACATATGCAGGATGTAGCTAATGGATTACAGTGTTTCTCTGTTACAACATTGAGCTCCCATGCAGTTTCTCTAAATACACAATTACTACATATGCAGGATGTAGCTGATGGATTACAGTGTTACTGTGTTACAGCACTGGGTTCCCATGCAGTTTCCCTAAATACACAGTTACTACATATGCACGATGTAGCTGATGGATTACAGTATTCCCCTGTTACAGCAATGGGCTCCCATGCAGTTTCCCTAAATACTCAGTTACTATATATTCAGAATGTAGCTGATGGATTGCAGTATTCCTCTGTTGCAACACTGGGCTCCCATGCAGTTGATGTAATTGATGGACTACAATGTTTCTCTGTTACATTGGGCTCACATGCAGTTTCCCTAAATATACAAATGCTACATATGCAGCATGTAGCTGATGGATTACAGTATTTTCCATTTACAGCAATGGTCTACTGTGCATTTTCCCTAAATACACAGTTACTACATGTGCAGGATGTAAATGATGGATTACAGTATTCCTCTGTTACAGCATTAGGGTCCCCATGTAATTTCCCTAAATACAGTTACTATATATGCAGGATGCAGCTGAAAGATTACAGTATTCCTCTGGTACAGCAATGGGCTACCATGCAGTTTCCCTAAATGCACTTACTACATATGCAGTATGTAGCTGATGGATTATAGTATTCCTCGGTTACAGGATTGGGCTCCCATGCAGTTTCCCTAAATACACAGTTACTACATATGTAGGATGTAGCTGATGGATTACAGTGTTCCACTGTTACAGCATTGGGCTTCCCTGCAGTTTCGCTAAATACACAGTTACTACATATGCACAATGTAGCTGATGGATTACAGTGTTCCTCTGTTACAGCACTGGGCTCCGGTGCAGTTTCCCTAAATTCACAGTTGCTACATATGCAGGATGTAGATGATGGATTACAGTATTCCTCTGTTACAGCAATGGGCTACCATGCAGTTTCCCTAAATACACAGTTGCTACATATGCAGGATGTAGATGATGGATTACAGTATTCCTCTGTTACAGCATTGGGCTTCCCTGCAGTTTCGCTAAATACACAGTTACTACATATGCACAATGTAGCTGATGGATTACAGTGTTCCTCTGTTACAGCACTGGGCTCCTGTGCAGTTTCCATAAATACACAGTTACTACATATGCACAATGTAGCTGATGGATTACAGAATTCCTCTCTTACAACATTGGGCTCCCGTTCAGTTTCCCTAAATACACAGTTACTACATATGCAGGATGTAGCTGATGGATTACAGTATTCCTCTGTTACAGCTTTGGGCTCCCATGCAGTTTCCCTAAATACACAGTTACTATATATGCTGGATGTAGCTGATGGATTACAGTATTTCCCTGTTACAGTACTGGGCTCCAGTGAAGTTTCCCTAAATACATAGTAACTACATATGCAGGATATTGCAGATAGATTACAGTATTCCTCCGTTACAGCATTTGTCTCCTGTTCAGTTTCCTTAAATACACAGTTACTGTATATGCAGGATCTAGCTGATGGATTACAGTATTCCTCTATTACAGTACGGGCTGCTGTGCGTTTTCCCTATTAACACAGTTACTACATATGCAGGATGTAGCTTATGGATTACAGTATTCCTCTGTTACAACATTTGGCTCACATGCAGTTTACCTAAATACACAGTTACTACATATGCAGGATGAAGCTGATGGATTACAATATTCCTCTGTTACAGCATTGGGCTTCCGTGCAGTTTCCCTAAATACACAGTTACTACATATGCTGGATGTAGCCGATGGATTACAGTATTCCTCTGTTACAGCACTGGGCTCTCATGGAGTTTCCCTAAATACACAGTTACAACATATGCAGTATGTAGCTGATAGATTACAGCATTCCTCAGTTACAACTTTCGGCTCCCAAGCAGTTGATGCACCTGATGGATTACAATATTCCTCTGTTACAGCACTGGGCTCCTCTGCAGTTTCCCTAAATACACATGTACTATAGATGCCGGATGTAGATGAAGGATTACAGTGCTGCTCTGTTACAACATTGGGCTCCTGTGCAGTGTCCCTAAATACACAGTTACTACATATGCACAATGTAGCTGATGGATTACAGTATTCCTCTCTTACAACATTGGGCTCCCATGCAGTTTCCCTAAATACACAGTTACTACATATGTAGGATGTAGCTGATGGATTACAGTGTTCCACTGTTACAGCATTGGGCTCCAGTGCAGTTTCCCTAAATTCACAGTTGCTACATATGCAGGATGTAGATGATGGATTACAGTATTCCTCTGTTACAGCAATGGGCTACCATGCAGTTTCCCTAAATACACAGTTGCTACATATGCAGTATGTAGATGATGGATTACAGTATTCCTCTATTACAGCATTGGGCTTCCCTGCAGTTTCACTAAATACACAGTTACTACATATGCACAATGTAGCTGATGGATTACAGTGTTCTTCTGTTACAGCACTGGGCTCCTGTGCAGTTTCCATAAATACACAGTTACTACATATGCACAATGTAGCTGATGGATTACAGAATTCCTCTCTTACAACATTGGGCTCCCGTTCAGTTTCCCTAAATACACAGTTACTACATATGCAGGATGTAGCTGATGGATTACAGTATTCCTCTGTTACAGCTTTGGGCTCCCATGCAGTTTCCCTAAATACACAGTTACTATATATGCTGGATGTAGCTGATGAATTACAGTATTTCCCTGTTACAGTACTGGGCTCCAGTGAAGTTTCCCTAAATACATAGTAACTACATATGCAGGATATTGCAGATAGATTACAGTATTCCTCCGTTACAGCATTTGTCTCCTGTTCAGTTTCCTTAAATACACAGTTACTGTATATGCAGGATCTAGCTGATGGATTACAGTATTCCTCTATTACAGTATGGGCTGCTGTGCGTTTTCCCTATTAACACAGTTACTACATATGCAGGATGTAGCTTATGGATTACAGTATTCCTCTGTTACAACATTTGGCACACATGCAGTTTACCTAAATACACAGTTACTACATATGCAGGATGAAGCTGATGGATTACAATATTCCTCTGTTACAGCATTGGGCTTCCGTGCAGTTTCCCTAAATACACAGTTACTACATATGCTGGATGTAGCCGATGGATTACAGTATTCCTCTGTTACAGCACTGGGCTCTCATGGAGTTTCCCTAAATACACAGTTACAACATATGCAGTATGTAGCTGATAGATTACAGCATTCCTCAGTTACAACTTTGGGCTCCCAAGCAGTTGATGCACTTGATGGATTACAATATTCCTCTGTTACAGCACTGGGCTCCTCTGCAGTTTCCCTAAATACACATTTACTATAGATGCCGGATGTAGATGAAGGATTACAGTGCTCCTCTGTTACAACATTGGGCTCCTGTGCAGTGTCCCTAAATACACAGTTACTACATATGCACGATGTAGCTGATGGATTACAGTATTCCTCTCTTACAACATTGGGCTCCCATGCAGTTTCCCTAAATACACAGTTACTACATATGTAGGATGTAGCTGATGGATTACAGTGTTCCACTGTTACAGCATTGGGCTCCGGTGCAGTTTCTCTAAATTCACAGTTGCTACATATGCAGGATGTAGATGATGGATTACAGTATTCCTCTGTTACAGCAATGGGCTACCATGCAGTTTCCCTAAATACACAGTTGCTACATATGCAGTATGTAGATGATGGATTACAGTATTCCTCTGTTACAGCATTGGGCTTCCCTGCAGTTTCGCTAAATACACAGTTACTACATATGCACAATGTAGCTGATGGATTACAGTGTTCCTCTGTTACAGCACTGGGCTCCTGTGCAGTTTCCATAAATACACAGTTACTACATATGCACAATGTAGCTGATGGATTACAGAATTCCTCTCTTACAACATTGGGCTCCCGTTCAGTTTCCCTAAATACACAGTTACTACATATGTAGGATGTAGCTGATGGATTAGTGTTCCACTGTTACAGCATTGGGCTCCAGTGCAGTTTCCCTAAATACACAGTTAATACATATGCAGGATGTAGCTGATGGATTACAGTATTCCTCTGTTACAACATTTGGCTTCCATGCAACTTCGCTAAATACAAAGTTACTATGTATGCAGGATGTAGCTGATGTATTATATTATTCCTCTGTACAGCATTGGGCTCCCATGCAGTTTCCCTAAGTCCACAGTTACTACATATGCAGAATGGAGCTGATGTATTACAGTATTCCTGTCTTACAGCATTTGGCTCCCATGTAGTTTCCCTAAATACACAGTTACTGCATATGCAGGATGTAGCTGATGGATTACAGTGTTCCTCTGTTACAATATTGGGGTCTCAAGCAGTTTTCCGAAATACATATTTAATACATATGCAGGATGCAGCTGGTGGATTGCAGTATTCTTCTGTTACAGCAATGGAATACCATGCAGTTTCCCTAAATACACAGTTTTTACATATGCAGTATGTAGCTGATGGATTACAGTATTCCTCTGTTATACCATTGGGCTACCGTTCAGTTTCACTAAACACAGTTACTACATATGCAGGATGTAGCTGATGGGTTACAGTACTCCACTGTTACAGCATTGGGCACCCATGTGGTTTACCTAAATACACAGTTACTACATATGCAGGATGTAGCTGATGGATTACAGTATTCCTCTGTTACAGCTTTAGGCTCCCATGCAGTTTCCCTAAATACAAAGTTAATACATATGCAGGATGAATCTGATGGATTACAGTATTCCTCTGTTACAACACTGGGCTCCTGTGCAGTTTCCCTTAATACACGGCTACTACATATGCAGGATGTAGCTGCAGGATTACAGTATTCCTTTGTTACAGCATGGGGCTCCCATGCAGTTTCCCTAAATACACAGTTACTAGATATACAGGATGTAGCTGATGGATTACAGTATTTCCCTGTTACAGTACTGGGCTCCAGTGCAGTTTCCCTAAATACATAGTTACTGCATATGCAGGATGAAGCTGATGGATTACAGTGTTCCTCTGTTACAGCACTGGGCTCCCATGCATGTTCCCTAAATACACAGTTACTACATATGCGCGGTGTAGCTGATGGATTACAGTATTCCTCTCTTACAACATTGGGCTCCCGTGCAGTTTCCCTAAATACACAGTTAATACATATGCAGGATGTAGTTGATGGATTACAGTATTCCTCTGTTACAGCAATGGGCTCCCATGCTGTTTCTCTAAATACACAGTTACTATATATTCAGAATGTAGCTGATGGATTGCAGTATTCCTCTGTTGCAACACTGGGCTCCCATGCAGTTGATGTAATTGATGGATTACAATATTTCTCTGTTACAACATTGCATGCAGTTTCCCTAATTATACAAATGCTACATATGCAGCATGTAGCTGATGGATTACAGTATTTTCCATTTACAGCAATGGTCTACTGTGCATTATCCCTAAATACACAGTTACTACATGTGCAGGATGTAACTGATGGATTACAGTTTTCCTCTGTTACAGCATTGGGGTCCCCGTGTAATTTCCCTAAATACACAGTTACTACATATGCAGGATGCAGCTGATGGATTACAGTGTTTCTCTATTACAGCATTAGGCTCCCATGCAGTTTCCCTAAATACACAGTTACTACATATGCAGGATGTAGCTGATGGATTACAGTATTCCCCTGTTACAGCATTTGGCTTCTGTGCAGTTTCTCTAAATACACAGTTAATATATATGCAGGATGTAGCTGATGGATTACAGTATTCCTCTGTTAAAGCAATGGGCTACCATGCAGGTTCCCTAAATAGACAGTTGCTACATGTGCAGTATGTAGCTGATGGATTACATTATTCCTCTGTTACAGCATTGGGCTGCCGTACATTTTCACTAATTTCAGTTACTACATATACATTATGTAGCTGATGTATTACAGTATTCCTCTGTTTCAGCATTGGGCTCCCATTCAGTTTCCCTGCCTACACCAAAGAAAGTTATTTTCCTGTGCCACTGTTGAGCAGAGACACAAAAGTTATCCCAGGGGTGTATTTTCTATTTCTCATCCACTCATCAAGATTTTTCTTGAAGAGTGCTAATGAAGAACTTTGCTTGACATAGATTGGTAGCCTGTTCCAGAGTATGGGAAGTCTCTGAGACAGGAATCTATCCCTCCAGCATGTCCTTTTTATTGTGATGACAAGGTTTAGGTCCCTAGGGCATGTAGCTTGGAGGGAATGGCATTTCTTTAGGTGTAGCATGTCCAACAGCTCTGGGTTTGACATAGCTTTATATGTTAGGCAAAGATCACCTCGGAGTAGGCGATATGCTACGGAGTAAAGCTGGAGTTTTTTGAGGCGGTCAGTGTAGGGCATTTGTTTGAGGCCAGTAATCCTCTTTGTGAGGTACTTCTTTGGCCTTTCCAGCTGCTGCAGATGTCTTGTGAGGTACATTCAAAAAGGGGCATTGTACTCTATAATGGGTCTAATGAGTGTCGAGTAGAGGGGAACAATTACCTCTTTTTTCCTGGATGAGAACCCTTTTATGATGAGGTGTGCCACGTACAAGGACTTCCTGACTACTGTGGTAATGTGACTATCAAAGGAGAGACTACTGTCCACCTGGGTCCCAAGGTCTCTTATCACGCATTCGGTGTTAAGTAGATTGCTGCCTATGTGGTAGTTCATGGGAACAGCGTTTTTACCAAAGGGGATGACACTGCACTTTTTGGCATTGAGCTTCAGGCCATGGCTCTGACACCAGGCATCTGTCTCAGCGAAGCCCTTTTGTAGGATGGCCACATCATTTGGGGACTTGGCTATGGCTCCTAGTTTGCAGTCATCTGTGAACTTCATTAGCCAGAGGCCTTCTGTGTTAGCCTGTACTTCAGAGTAGATACCAAACAGTAAAGGTCCCAGGATGGAACCCTGGGGTACTCCACTTGTCACTGCTTTGAGGTCAGATTTGGAGTCTGCAACTTTTACAGTGTGGGTTCTGTCAGTGAGACAGTTGGCAACCCATCTTGTGACACAGGGATTTATACCTAGTTTAGTGAGTTTAGATATAATTCCAGAATGGGGGATGGTGTCGAAAGCCTTGGCAAGGTCAAGATAGGCTGTGTGAACCACCTTACCATCATCTACGGCTTTGGTGACTGCCTCAAAGAAGTCGATCAGGTTCAGGAGGCATGATCTGCCTTTCACAAACCCGAACTGGGTGGGATCCAGAGTTTGGAGGTTACCAATGTCTTCCATGAGTTCCATGATGATACGTTCCATGGCCTTGCAGACCAGGCTCGTCAGGCTAATAGGACGATAGTTCCCAGGATCAGCGGTGGCTCCCCCTTTATGGAGTGGGATAACTGTTTCTGTGCGCCATTCAGTGGGCACAAAGCCTGATGCGAGGCTATTATTGAACATGCTGCTTAAGTGGGGAGACAGTTCGTTCTGAAGTTCATGTAAAATGCAGCCTGGGATGTTGTCCGGTCCCATGGATGCTGTGTATTTGGCTTTAGAGAGTGCAGCTTTTACCTGCGTAGTTGTGATTACAGGGACTGTACATTCTTCCTGTATAGATATGGGCCCTTTAGGGGGTGAGAGGGGGGTAAAGTTAGCATTGAACCTATCTGCCAGGATGTTGGCAATATCAGTTGGTTCTGTAATTTTCTTGCCTTTGTGCTGTAACTCAGAGCAGATCTGAGTGTTGCCATCGAGATTCTTGACATAGCTATAAAATGCTTTGTGGTTGTCCTTGGAATTAGTGGTGATTTTGTCTTCATAGCTAGCTTTGGACGTTCTTATAAGGGATCTCAGCTTCTTACTGAGGCTGACCAGGGAGCTCCTCCACTCATCGGATTTTACTCTCTTTTGCAACAGTTTCTTCCTTCCGTTGTTCAGTTTGTTTATGGCAGGGGACCACCAGATTGGCTTCCTTTTTTTGGAGGATAGAGTCTTGGTTCTGTTTGGGATAGCACGATCCATGAACTCGTGTAAGTGCTTATAGAGTGCATTTGTGTAGGATTCAGCAGTTGTAACTGTATTGTCCATCTGTATTGGTGTCATGAAGTTCACCACTTCTGTCTTAAGAAGCATGAAGTTGGCCTTGGAGACATTTTTTACTATGGTTTCTTTAATGGGGGGTGGGGGTGGGATGTGGATATCAAGGGTGATTAGCTTATGGTTGGATCGGACCAACAAGGAGTTGACTTCAGGTGTGGAACACCGGTCACTCATGCTGGTAGTGACTAGGTCTAGGATATTGTTGCCCATGGTGAGGGTGTGGATAAGTTGATCCAGGGCATTGGAGTTTATGAATTCCAGAAAGCATTGAGCTAAGGAGTTGGTACACGAGCAGTTTTCCCAGTTAATGGTGGAGTAGTTGAAGTCGCCCATTATTAGGGTGTTTGGTTGAACCCTAATATTTTCAGGTACATCAAGAAACGAGGAGTGGGAATCCTGGGGCATGTGCAGGATGTAGCTGATGGATTACAGTATTCCTCTGTTACAACATTGGGCTCCTGTGCAGTTTCCCTAAATACACAGTCACTACATATGCATGATGTAGCTGCTGGATTACAGTATTCCTCTGTTACAGCATTGGGCTCCCATGCAGTTTCCCAAAATACACAGTTACTATATATGGAAGATGTAGTTGATGGATTACAGTATTTCCCTGTTACAGTACTGGGCTCCAGTGCAGTTTCCCTAAATACATAGTTACTGCATATGCAGGATGTTGCAGATGGATTCAGTAGTCCTCCGTTACAGCATTTGGCTCTCGTGCAGTTTCCCTAAATACACAGTTACTACATATGCAGGATGTAGCTGATGGATTACAGTATTCTTCTGTTACAGCATTGGGCTCCTGTGCAGTTTCCCTAAATACACAGTTACTATATATGCAGGATGTAGCTGATGGATTACAGTATTCCTCCGTTACAGCACTGGGCTCCTGTGCAGTTTTCCTAAATACGCATTTGCTACATGTGCAGGGTGAAGCTGATGGATTACAGTATTTCCGTGTTACAGCATTAGGGTCCCGAGCATTTTCCCTATATGCACAGTTACTACATATGCAGGATATAGCTGATGGATTACAGTATTTCCCTGTTACAGCAATGGGCTACCATGCAGTTTTCCTAAATCCAAGGTTACTACATATGCAGGATGTAGCTGATGGATTACAGTATTACTTTGTTACAGCATTGGTCCCCTTTGCAGTTTCCTTAAATACACAGTTACTACATATGCAGTATGTAGCTGATGGATTGCACTATTCCTCTGTTACACCATTGGGCTCCAATGCAGTTTCCCTTAATACACAGTTACTACATATGCAGGATGTAGCTCTTGGATTACAGTATTCCTCTGTTACAACATTGGGCTCCCATGCAGTTTCCTTAAATACACAGTTTCTACATATGCAGGATGTAGATAATGGATAACCGTATTCCTGCTACAACATTAGGCTCCCATGCAGTTTCCTTAAATACACAGTTACTACATATGCAGGATGTAGATGATGTATTACAGTAATCCTCTTTTACAGCATTGGGCTCCCATGCTGTTTTCCTAAATTCACAGTTACTAAATATGCAGGATGTACCTGATGGACTGCAGTATTCCTCTGTTATAGCATTTGGTACCATGTAGTTTGCCTGCCTACACAGTTACTACATATACAGGATGTAGCTGATGGATTACAGTATTCCTCTCTTGCAGCATTAGGGTCCTGTGCAGTTTCCCTAAATACACAGTTACTACATATGTAGGATGTAGATGATGGATTACAGTATTCCTCTGTTACATTATTGGGCTCACATGCAGTTTCTTTAAATATGCAGTTACTACATATGCAGGATGTAGATGATGGATTACAGTATTCCTCTGTTACATCATTGGCTACCATGAAGTTTGCCTGCCTACACAGTTACTACATATGCAGGATGTAGCTTTTGGACTGCAGTATTCTTCTGTTATAGCATTGGTCTCCCATGCAGTTTCCCTAAATACACAGTTACTACATATGCAGAATGTAGCTGATGGATTACAGTATTCCTCTGTTACAGCATTGGGCTCCCATGCAGTTTCCATAAATACACAGTTATTACATATGCAGAATGTAGCTGATGGATTACATTATTCCTCCTCTGTTAAAGCATTGGGCTCCCATGCAGGTTCCCTAAATACACATTTACTACATTTGCAGGATGTAGCTAATGGATTACAGTATTTCCCTGTTACAGCACTGGGCTCCTGTGCAGTTTTCCTGCCTACACAGTTAGTAACTATATAGATTCTGCACTGTCAGCACTGTGAGGATAAAAATGAGGTCAAAACTCATTAGAATTGTTGTATCTCATAAAAGAATAACTGTGTAGGGATGTTCACTTTGTGTAAGCACTTCCACAGTGTCCCTGTTGAATGCATGGCAACAGTGAATGCTGATTCATTATGGTGTTCTTCCATGGATTGTGACAGGTTACAGTTGCAGAGGTGAACATGTAGAGCTGTGAACGGTGAAAGTGCATGTAAGCAATCCATAATTCTTAAGTTCTGTGTCATTCTCTTTACTATTAATTAAAATGTATTGGATCTGTCCCCAATATATTAAAATGTATTTTTTTATTTTTGTCCTTGTCTGTGCGATGCGGCACTTAGCGCAATCACAAGAAACAGAGGAATGAATGGCCGGTTTCTTTGTGTTATTATGTATTTATTGCTCTGGCAGAATATGTATGTGTTAGTCCTGGAATATAGATGGTCCTGCGTTCAACTCCAGGGTGTGCATCCTTTCCTTCACTTTTATGGACTATGTGTGCATGATATCCCAAGAACAAAGGACACATCAGTTTTGCCTATGCTTATCTTATTTATGTGAAGGTGTGCATAGCTACGCATAGTGCACTAATGAGCAAGTGACAGGTCTGTTTATTAGCTGCTATGTATAGCATAAACAGGTGAATTGCATGTTAACCAATCCAAAGTGGTGGAGCTATTCAACATTGTATAAGGTTTTCCCTTTATCCTTTAATACCACTGAAGTAGAGACAAGGAGATTTTAACTGATACAATGCTAGGGGCTGCTGCAGCTATTCTACATCTGTATGTGCTAGAGGCTGAAGTCAGTGCTGCTAGTGCTGCTGACAATAGGCCTAGACTGAGAAGGAGAAGAGTGTTCAGGCCCAGGACAACCTTCCAGGAGCTACATGAGCTGGAGATTGTAGAGCACTTCAGCATGGACAGGGTCACATTACAAGAAATCTGTGAGCTCTGCCACCCTCTACTCAGATGTGGATCCAACCAAGGGGAACCCATTCCAATGGAAACTAAGGTATGTGTAGCCCTTAGAATATTAGCTACTGGGGACATGATGGGTGTGTTACAAGCATCTGCATCAGGATACTCCACCAATTTCTGGATGCTATGCTCCTACATGCCAGTGAGCACATATAGTTTCCCCTTGAACCTGATGTGAGGACCAGCGATATGCAACAGTTCTACCATGTAGCACACTACCATTAAGTACTGGGTGCCATAGATTGCACTCATACACACATTAAGGAAACACCTGCTGAGCAGAGTAGAATTTACATTAACCACAAGAGATACCACTTCATCAACTGCCAAGTCATGTGTAATGACTAGGGAATTATCTTGAATGTGTGTGCTGGCAACCCTAGCAGTTATCATGGCTCCCATATCCTGGCACACATTGCAGCTGTACCAGATGCTTGCTAGGGGGGACATCCTGCAGGGCCATTTACTGGGGGATGATGGCTATACCCTGGAACCATGGCTGGTGACATCCATCAGAAGTGCACACACACCCATGGAAGAATTCCATAATGAGCCACATGCTCAAACTAGAAATATCATAGAGTGTGTGTTTGGGCTTCTCAGGTCCTGGTTCTGGTGCCTAGATATATCCAGTGGAACCCTGCAGTTTAATCCACATGTATGCACACAAATATTCACAGCATGAGCTATGCTCCACAATCTGATCCTGCAGAAACAGCAGCAGCAGGATCAGAAAGGGGAGAGGGACACACATATCCCCCCCAACAATGCCTAGGTAACAACAGCCACAGTCAGAGGAGGACTTGCAGGAGGAGCCCCCAGCTGCTGTCCCTGTAGGCAGATGTAGGTGTGCTTAGCATGCCCTTGGCTTGGCTAAGAGACAATGCATAACACATTCACTGACCACCTACACACATACATATAGTAAAATTGATGCCAGGCAACACACACAACCTTTACCACCCCATGTATTGGCTGTGTACTGCTTGTATCAGATAGAGCCCTGATCTAAAGGTGTGTCAACTGCTTCATTTGCAAGATACATCCTGAATGTAGAGTGTATTCTTTATAATATTATGGCATATCCTTGCATTTCCTAACTTTGTCCAGTAAGCAAGTAAAAAGTGGTGGATTTGTAGAGAAAGTACATTAACATGTGACACCAGACACTCATATTACTTATATTTGTCCATTAGTAATTAGTAGGCCTCAGGCATGAAAGATTCACACAGTCATACCTCTGAAGAATTCTGATGTTCCCTACATGGCCTCAGTTTAGCACCATACCTTAGTACTGGTAAATCATTGAAGAAAGAAGTTAGAAAGTGAAGATGCACATTGCAGTTTCAGACTTCAGACTTGTTTGTGTCATAACAGTAACTCAGCCTTGTTCTCCCCCTCCCAAAAGAAGACTGTAGCCTTGTTCCTGACCTAACAGTAACTCAACTATGTTACCCCAAAAGAACAGCATATGTGTGTTTGTGCCATCCAACCTGGACTTCATTTGTTGGCAAATGCATATCATATTATCTCCAGTTAATATCCTCTCACATGTTAAGGCCAGAAATATGGAATGGCTTACACACTGCATGTGTTAGATAACTGGCACATGATCAAGAGACACAGACAGGTGGCATAGAGCTGTATATCTGTAATTATGACAAGCTGTGTGATCACTAACTGCTCTATGTCCAAATATAGCAAAGAGAATTACATTTACAAATCACAGCTGATGGCTTGATAGCAGTGTACATTCTGATGCAGTTGGTTGAGTGAGGAATGACTTTCCAGTTTGCTGAGTCAAAGCTGTTTGTGTGGCCAAGAGGATTAAGGCATCCCTCCTGTTTTCTGAAGCTGTATTGGTGTGAGAGTTCAAATCCTGACATACATAGGAATTTGTGATGTGTACTACATAGTTTTACTGTGCTTTTACATATTTTGCTTATGTGCTCTTTAGTTTTAGTATATTTTCTTATTTGTCTTCTTTTAGTTCCAGTTTTGCGTGATGTACAGCGCCCCCCCCCCAAAAAAAAAAATTTGGTTAAGCTTATCTTGTTTGTATGATGTGTAACATTGTGGAAAGAAGGCAAAAAACAAATTTCCTAGAAAGCAGACACCCAAAAATAGAAAATGGATACATTCAATTGACACTCTTAAGCATCGTGAAAAGGCATCCTAGAGTACAGCTGGGAGCGGTATGGTGGTAGATGGTAGCATGCATTAGCAATGTGCCTTGTGTTTGTGCACTTCTTCCCTGTGTGCAAAGAGGCCTATCTTGCATGCGTGCACATTTTGTTAACCATCGCGCAAATCCGATGCTTGTTCCACTATGGAATTGTATATATTATATTTTATTATTGCTGTTTATTGTCCAGTTCATTTGTATGACATAAAAGTACATATGGAAACATTGCAAGCTAAGAGTATAATATAATATAATATATTAATATAATAATAATATATAGCATGACAATAATAATGTATGTTAATTACAGTACATTAATTTGTCTCTCCAAACCAGTTCAAACAAGTACTATGACCATGGGGTCTCATTATTCTTTCCACCCATATATCAACCACAATACAAAGTGTTATACATAACATTGTGTGCTCACCCCAAGGCCACTTGGTGGTGCTTACAGCCTTTCTCTCAAAACTCAAACAGCCAGGTATACTAAATAAGGGTACTTGTGTTGTTACACAGCTAGGCTTCCAAACAGCCTACTGATATTAGGCTACTAGCCTCAGAGGACACTATGAAGCAATGTACCTATGCAAGCCTCCTAAAGTCTTATCTCCCATATGACTCATCAATGTCATCTACTATAAGTTCACCTACAAGCCTGTTAAAATCAGTCTTGTGCCATAGTGCATGTGATAAGTACTCTGTTCTGCAATATGTGTACTTAGATACGTAGGAGTTTTATTCTCACTGCAGTCAACTGTATGTGTATGTGTGTCTACACTATAAAGCAGAAGTATGTATCCCACAGTTACCTCTCCAATAGCATGGTTTGCCAGTTTCTTGAGACTTGCATAAGCCTACTCATGACTTTCATGCAGGCCTCCCAAACTTATGTCTCCTGCATGGCCTGTCAATGTCATCTACTATAAATTTGCCTGTGGTCCTGTGAAAATCAAACTTGTGACATGGTGTGTGCAATAAGTACTGTGTTCTGTAGTCTGTGTATTTAGATAGATAGGGGTTTTATTCTCACTGCAGTCAAATGGGAGGGGTGTGTGTGTGTGTGTGTGTGTGTGTGTGTGTGTGTGTGTGTGTGTGTGTGTGTGTGTGTGTGTGTGCAAGCTGTTGCTAAACTAGAGCAGCCTGTGGGACACTGTTATCTTTTCCTCAACAGACACTGCTGATGTCATCTATAAACTGTTGTCTGACACACTCCAACTTGGACTTGAACTGTGGCACTTGCGTTAAGTACTGTATTCTGTAGTGTGTGTACTTAGTACTGTTATCTTGTCCTGGAGAGACACACATCTGTCATTACTAGGTTATACAATAAGCAAAAGAAACTCCTGTCTACAAATACAAAAGTGAGAACCCAGACCTGGAAGACCACCATCCTCAGCCTAAACAAACAGATAAGACAAGTTGTCAACTTGTGCAATTTCTAACCCCAATCCTTCTTTTCTTTTTTTTCTTTCCCTCAACAGCACAGCAGGGTAGTCCTGGCCCACTGGATCCACCTGCCCCCACTCCACTGGCTATGGCACCAAGGCCCAGAAATATCTGACCTGCAATTTGGTTGCACCCCTTGTGCTGCCCCTGCACTATCTGGTTCCCCAGGTATTTCTGACCTGGAGGACAGGCCTGTGGTTCCCTCCGGGAGCAGTGGCAGAGTAGGTGATTCTATCACCTGAGAAGAACTGCTGGGAATAGTGCATAGGATTGTGTGCTGCACTGTGGCTGCATGTCTATGCCAGATGGAGACACTGCTCTACATCATTGTACAATAACACAAGGAGATGCAGATGTTAGACACTGCAGCCATCGTTGCAGTGAGGTGACAGCGATGAGAGTCCAGTGGGTGAGGATTAAATTATCACTGTCACCCAGCTTGATGTCCAAGGGTTTGCAAGGTCCACACCCTTACCCCAACCATGGTGTTCACCCACCTCTTGTGTTCTTCACTGCCCCTGTCTCTTGTCTTGTATGTCCTGTCTGTCAGCAATTGCTTCCTCACCTTGCCAAATTACCTGCCTCAGACATACCTGTGTCCTGTCCCCAACATTCCTCTCTCTTCAAAAAAAAAATATGGCACCTGTCCCAAAACAAAAAAGAAATTGTCTCCATTTTACATGTGTCTACTTAACACACTTGATTTGGTCCAACTGGCTATACAACATGATTATGTTCTTGTCACCTCTATCTCTGGAGGTGACAGTCCAAATTCAGCTAATCTAATGTAGATATATTCAGTTTTTCATGGCAAATTCTTGGGTCTATATATAAGCTCAAAAGTTGAAAACATCGAACACCATATGGTTGACACCATATGGTCTATGTCTTCAACCATCTTACTTATAATATGCAAAAAAAAAGAAAAAGTACCCCCACACCCCCCGCTACTTAAATATACTAACCAGGAGACTGAACTACCATTGCAGTAAACGGAAATCTTCCCTTTCAGAGATTTCCATTTACACGTTTGATGTTCTCAGCTTTCGCTATTCTCATGCCGACAATATCAGATTCAATATTGTCGGCTTTTGAGAATATAATATAGACCCCAAATTCTCAATATACATTATATATTCACAATACATACATGTGCTGTCCACTCCCCTAAGCAATAAAGCCTTGGGGATTCAGTAATATTTGCATACATATATCAACCACACTACAAAGTGTAATACATGATGTTGCATGGACAGGGCCAGTCTATGGTGCTGACAACCTTGTTCTGCTAAATTCAAACATCCAACTATGCTCAGTAAGGGTACCTGTGCTTTTACATGGCTAGGCTTCTACAGATCTAGGACACATTGTACAGTTAGGCTACTGTCTTCATATGAACCCATGAATATGTGTGCTTATGCAGGCCTCACAACCTGTTGTCCCCCACATGGCTTACTAATATCATCTACTATAAGTTCACCTGCAGTGATGTAAAAGTTAGACTTATGCCATGGTGCTTCTGTTAAGTACGGAGTTCTATAGTCTGTATACTTAGGTAGAGGTTCTGTTCTCACTGCAGTCAACTGTGTGTGTGTGTGTGTGTGTGTGTGTGTGTGTGTGTGTGTGTGTGTGTGTGTGTGTGTGTGTGTGTGTGAGACAGATGTTACTTGACATTACAGAGATCCTTTTATACCAACATACGGGACACTGTTATCACCAGATGCTCAACAGAGAATGCCGATGTAATCAGCTGTATCAGGTTATTGCATAGCCAACCATCCCACCAGGCAATGATCAGACATTGGCCTGGAGCCCGCGCAGGTTTCACATTAGGTTCATAAAAAGTTACTAGACAGAGGGCTGGTGACAGGTATGCTTTGGGGTCTGCCGGATAGGGACAGGGGTTGAAGTTTGCCCCAAACTGTCTGGTAGTAGATTGGTGATGTCCTCAGGATCAGTATGAATGGTGCCATCCACTACTACTTGATCACAAAGCTGGACCTTCACTTTTAAAAGTCTGGCATAGCTAAAATAATGCCTCCTGATTATGTTTAGCTAGGGATGCTACTTTATGTTTGTATGTGGCTTTAGAGGACTTTTCAAGATAGCTAATTTCCCAGTTAAAGCTGTGGGGGGTGTCCTTCCTCTGGTAAGTCCATTCCCTCTTGTTCTTAGACATTATTTTCTTCCACTTGTTGAATAACCAATAAGCACTTGATGCCCACTAGGGTGGCCGCGGAAGTCCCGATGAGAGCGGATCTGCCCCTCCGTGGCTGGGGGGAGTTCCGTGGGGCCGGCCGGGATCGGAGGGAGGTCCCCCTGAGGGGCTCCTGTTTATACAGGCCATGTGTGTACACCTCTGTATAGTAGTCATTGCTGACAGTGGTAGCAGGGGATTTGTAACTCTTTATGGTATTGGTTAGGGGCCTATAATTTGCTTTGGAGAATTTTTCATTTTTCTGTTCTTCAGGGGTATCAAGTATAATTGTGAATGTGAGCATGACTGAATTGTGATCTGGCCTGACCGGGGGGGGGGGGTCAACACACAGTGGTTAGTGCAGATAATCACTATGTTGGTCAGTATTAACTCTAAGACATTAAAGCCCCTTGGTGGGGGGTGTATTAACAAAGTCCAGGAACCTTAGGGTGAGTGTATTTTTCCACATATATGACTCCAAATCGATGGAAGGATAGTTAAACTCACACATGACCAAGGTATTTGGCTGTCTAGTGACTGACTCAATTAGGTCCAAGTAGACAGAGTGTTTCTTGTGGTTCAGGGTGGGGGAGCTCAAGCTATCTATGATATGGAAGGGGGTTTGACATAGAGTTAGTTGGAACTGGAGTACCACCACAGAGTCATACTCTTTGACCAGTCTTGTGGTGTATTTGTCTTTAATGAAGATGTATACACCTTCACCTTTAATTCTTTTATGCTCATTTTGATGTGTGAATGTGCGGAAGGCATTGTACCCCTGCATGGCCAGAGTTTTCTCTGCAGCCTTGAACCATGTCTGTGTGACTGCACAGACATGGGAATCTGCCAAGGTAAGGAGTTTTTCCAGTAAATGAGGTTTGATTTACACCCCATGCATTAACCAGAGTAACCTTCAGTTTGTCTGTCATGGATACTTTTACAATGAAACTTTACTTCTGACATTGCCTAAAAGGGCCACTATGGGGAAGGCAAACACCTTCATATAGTACAGTGAAGTATGTCTCCAGTCATTCACTGCAACATGGACTATGTACTTGTTATTGAAAGACGTGACTGCATGCGTGATCTAACCGACCCAGGCACCTATCAGGCAGCTGACTGTGACCTTCTCCTGGTCCAGCCTGGTGAGTGGGACATCTTTGTGTCTCACTATGGAGTCACTTATGAGCAAGAAATTTGGTTTTGAGGTGTTTTGCTTGACGGGCTTATTGGCTTTGACACTGATGTGTGTATTACTATGTGTAGTGGATTCTGTTGGGTCTACAGTGTGTGCAGTAGGTTTGTGCCTGGGAGGTCTCCACTCTTTAGTTAGGTTTCTAGTGAGTACCTCTGCATATGTGGGTTTATGTGTTGTAAGCTTATGTGCAACAGGTGAATTGTCTGTGCTGACAACATGTTTGATATCTAGCTTGTTATCTGAGAGAATTGATTTCAAATGCAGAGTATAAATACAGCTCTCACATTCTTTTTCTTATTCTTTCGGCTGCTCCCGTTAGGGGTCGCCACAGTGTATCATCTGTTTCCATTTCTTCCTGTCCTCTGCATCTTGCTCTGTCACACCAACCATCTGCATGTCCTCTCTCACCATATCCATAAACCTTATATTAGGCCTTCCTCTTTTCCTGTTACATGGCAGCTTCATTCTTAGCATCTTTTTCCCAATATACTCTGCATCCCTCCTCAGCACATGTCCAAACCAACGTAATCTTGCCTCTCTGGCTTTGTCTCCAAACCTTCCAACCTGGGCTGACATTCTAATATACTTATTCCTAATCCTGTCCATCCTCGTCACACCCAGTACAAATCTTAACATTTTCAACTCTGCCACGTCAAGCTCTGACTCCTGCCTTTTTGTCAATGCCACTGTCTCCAACCCATATAACATAGCTGGTCTCACTACCCTCTTGTAGACCTTCCCTTTCACTCTTACTGGTACTCGTCTGTCACAAATCACTCCTGACACTCTTCTCCTCCCACTCCATCCTGCCTGTACTCTCTTCTTCACCTTTCTTCCACACTCACCATTACTCTGAACTGTTGATCCCAAGTACTTAAACTCATCCACCTTCCACACCTCTACTCCCTGCATCCTCACCATTCCACCATCCTCCCTCTCATTCACACACATATATTTTGTCTTTGTCCTGCTGACCTTCATTCCTCTTCCCTCCAGAGCATACCTCCACCTCTCCAGGGTCTCCTCCACCTGTTCCCTACTCTCACTACATATCACAATGTCATCTGCAAACATCATAGTCCACAGGGACTACTGTCTGATCTCATCTGTCAACCTGTCCATCACCATTACAAATAAGAAACGGCTCAGAGCTGATCCTTAATGTAATCCCACCTCCACCTTAAACGCATCCGTCACTCCCACTGCAGACCTCACCACTGTCACACCACCCTCATACATATCCTGTACCACTCTTACATACTTCTCTGACACTCCCGACTTCCTCATTCAATACCACAACTCCTCTCTAGGCACCCTGTCATATGCTTTCTCTAAGTCCACAAAGACACAATGCGACTCCTTCTGACCTTCTCTGTACTTCTCCATCAACACTCTCAGAGCAAACATTGCACCTATAGTGCTCTTTCCTGGCATGAAACCATACTGCTGATCACTAATCATCACCTCCCTTCTTAACCTAGCTACCACTACTCTTTCCCATAACTTCATGCTGTGACTGATCAATTTAATCCCTCTGTAGTTACTACAGCTCTGCACATCAATTATAATCTGACAAAAAATGAGTGGTCAGCTTTGCAAGTACTGGGAAGAAATGCAGATTTGATTTTCAAACCTGCAGATAAAGGTAATAAGTTAGTTCTGTTACATATTTCTTAATATCTAGAAATGTGCTATAATCATCTGAATGATGTGACAGTGTATGAAAAGGTTCATGGGGATATGTATGAGTTGGCTATTTCTGAGTATGAACAATTGCATAAGGGCATCAGATTAGGATACCTAACCGAAGATGATGTTAAAAAGAAGTTTTGTCATTACAATACTAGTATGGCATATTTTTATTGTGTACCAAAAATTCACAAAGGTTTGGTTAATCCACCAGGGTGCCCTATTGTTTCTGGAAGCAATTATTTCCTGCATAATATTGGGTGCCTTTTATATGAATTGATGTTACCTAAGGTACTATTGTTACCAGCTTATGTGAAAGATGTATCAAATTTTTGTGTAAAATACATAATATATATTGATTGATCATATGTATTGGATTACTCGATGTAAAACGTTTGTATAAAATATATATATATAATGAATTTGGCTGAGAAGCAGTGAGATTTTTCCTGGGGTAAGGTCCAGCAACTGAATATATAGTGAAATGTTATATTTTTGTCTTACAAAAACATTATTTTTAATTTAGAGGAGAGTTGTTTAGACAAAAACAGGGTACAGCAATGGGGGCAGCTTTTGCCCCCGTGTATCCAATCTAAGCATGGGGTTATTTGAACAAGAGTGTATTTATAGAACTTCGTTTTTTCATCACCGCGGTAAAAATTATAGCAGGTTTATAGATGATTTGATTTTTTGTGTGAAGGAGGAGAAACAAAAAGTAGATGATTTTATATCTGAGTTGCAAAATAATAGATTTAATCTTAAATTTGAGGGTATCCCCCCATACTATAGAAGCACTTCCTATTTGTGAGTTTACTAGGTTACAGTGATTATGTAATGATACAGAAGAATTAAAACAGGAAATTCAAAAAATGTATAATATGTTCTACTCTAGAGGTTATAGGCAACAAATAATAGATAAAGAATATTATAAAACTAATCAGATTAATATACAGGAATATAAAAGAGATAGAGAAATAATAAGATATGATAGTAATGCAAGAAAAAATGACTTAGAAATTTATTTCATCACATTGTATAGTATTTTTAGTGATAATGTGGTTGCAATGGTGAAATATTATTGGAATTTTTAAAAAAAATCTAAGGAAGCAAGAGATTGGTTACCAGGGAATTTAAAATGCTCATATAAAGTAGGGAGAAATATTAAAAGTTTTTTAGTTAAAGGTAGGTTGGTTAAACTCGAACTTAAATTTTATGATATACCAAAAAAAGTTGATACTGAAATCTGTGGCAAATATAAAGCATGTAAGCATATAGTGACAGGATTTGATAATATAAATGGGAGAACATTTGATAGTTAAGCAACTTCTAGATGTGATACAGAGGGCATTGTGTATGTACTTAAATACCCCTGTAATAAGTTTTATATTGGGGAAATGAAAAGGTTTATAGGTTCATACTAGGCTATCTGCCCTAGGGCATTTATAAGCCTAGCCAGAGTGTGTTTGGCTTTCACCACCCATTTTAAATTCATTTTGCTATGCCCTTTTTCCAGGTTAGTATACTGTGCCTCTGTCTAACAGTGACACAGAAGTGATACCCGGGGTAAACCTACGATCTCCCATCCACTCATCAAGATTCCTCTTGAAGAGAGTCAATGAGGGACTCTGCCTAACCTGGACTGGGATTTTATTCCAGAGTGAAGGGAGCCTCTGGGTTATGAATCTGTTCCTCCAGCATGTCCTATTTATTTCAATGCTGAGGTTCAAGTCTCTCGAGCACTTAGCTCGATGGGATTTGGATTTTCTGAGGTGCAGCATGTCCATTAATTCCGGGTTGGACATGGCTTTATACATCAGTAACAGATCACCTCTGAGCAGGCGGTATGCCACTGAGTAGAGCTGGAGTTTCTTTAACCGGGCAGCATATGGCATCTGTTTGAGCCCTTTGATCCTCTTGGTGAGGTACTTTTGGGGTCTTTCCAGTTGCTGCAGGTGTCTGGTAAGGTACATCCCAAAAGGGGCATTGTACTCAATTATGGGCCTGATGAGGGATGAGTAAAGAGGCACGATGACCTCCCCTGATCTAGATGTGAATCCCTTCATGATTAGGTGGGCTATATAAAATATTTTTCTAACCACTTTGGCCACGTGGTTGTCAAATGAGAGATTGCTATCAACTTGGGTCCCCAGGTCCCTAATTACTTCTTCTGTACTTAATGGATTACCACCTATGTGGTAATTTGTGGGCACTTTGTTTATCTGATACAGGCTGCAGGTGGTGCTGCTGCTGCTTAACTCTATCTGCTACAGGCTGCAGGCAGTGCTGCTGCTGCTTAACTCTATCTGCTACAGGTTGCAGGCACTGCTGCTGCTTAACTCTATCTGCTACAGGCTGCAGGTGGTGCTGCTGCTGCTTAACTCTATCTGCTACAGGCTGCAGGCAGTGCTGTTGCTTAACTCTATCTGCTACAGGCTGCAGGCAGTGCTGCTGCTGCTTAACTCTATCTGCTACAGGCTGCTGGCAGTGCTGCTGCTTAACTCTATCTGCTACAGGCTGCAGGCAGTGCTGCTGCTTAACTCTATCTGCTACAGGCTGCAGGGAGTGCTGCTGCTGCCAATAGGTCAAGGCTGGGACAAAGAAGAGTTTACTTTTCAGGCCACATTTAACTTATTACAATGTAGAGTGCTACAGGGTGGACAAGGACGAAATACAGGAACCCTGCAACCTCTGCCGACCTCATCTCAGAGCCACAGCCTTTACTTCCCCATGTATTGGCTGTGCACTGCTTGCATCGTAGTCAGACCTGAGCTAACACTGTGTTAACTGCTGCATTTATAAGGTAAGTCGTGAACATGTACTGTATTGTATAATAATATTATGACATGTCCTTGTATTTCATGCTGCAAAGGTTTTTGTGGGGTAAAGATGGTTAAGTCCTCCTCCTCTTTTGTGACAGTGCATTCCAGTGAGAGTTGGGCTCTAGACTTATGCAGTCATATCTCATGTGTACTAACCTTTTCTACTGTGTATGTCATAGATTAATTTTCTGCATTTGAATAATTTTCTGCATTTTAAACAATTCTTCAATTTTTATACTTTTCATTTATTTATTTATTTTTATTTTGGGAGGCCACTGTTTGCATGATGTGTTGCGTAGCACAAACAGCTTTGGCTATGTGCATTTTGTTTGCATAAAGCAGCAGTGTAGAAACCACATGAATGGGCCACGCACATAGCAGATAGGAAGCAGACAACCAAACACATACACTGGATGCATTCAATTAATACTATTGGCCACCATGCAAACACATTTCCCAGCAGTGCGTATTCTCAACCAATGTGTTTGCATGATGGTAAGCAATGTGCAACACTTTCAAATGTTGCAAATCCAGAAAGTGCACACCCCCAGTAAGTGTGATACCTAAAATTGGTGTGAAAACATATTCTACATTAGTCTCGATTTGTAATAGGCATGGTTGGAGTTCCTTGAGAGTTTATGAGATTCTGTACCCAAAGATGAGGTGTCCAGGAGTTCAAAGTATTTGCTGGATTCCTAGTCATGGGCCCAGCTATTGCAGAGGGACTATTGTGGCTCAGAGTGCAAGGCAGGGGCATGGAATAGTCTGGTCCTGGCTCTGACCAGTGCTACTGGTATCCCCCACACTCCTAAACAATGTAGGAACCACTACAGAGACCTCAGGATGAAGAGGAGAGATACCCTTGACCATTGGATTGAGGAATGTAAGACTGGGGGCACCCCACAAATGTGTAAGTGTCACTTACACAGACTACTTGTCAGAGTTAAAAGCTAGATAGAGTCAGGATTGGTATGCTTAATGGTATTCTGTTGTGTTCATGCATTCATAGGTGGGTATTAGACTATTGGCCCAAGGGCCTGAGTAAGCCTAGCCAACAAGGTTCCCTGGTTTTGCCACACAGAAAAGTTATTTTACTGTGCCCTTGTCGAGCAGAGCCACACAAGTGATCCCGGGGTGAACTTCCTATTTCCTATCCACTCATCAAGATTCTTCTTGAAGAGTGCTAATGAGGAGCTTTGTTTGATATAGATGGGTAGCTTGTTCCAGAGTATGGGAAGTCTCTGGGACAGGAATCTATCCCTCCAGCATGTTCTGCTTATTGTGGTGACAAGGTTTAGATCCCCAGAGCGTGTAGCTCGGAGGGATTGGGATTTCTTTAGGTGGAGCATGTCCAACAGCTCTGGGTTTGGCATAGCTTTGTATGTTAGGCAGAGATCACATCGCAGTAGGCGATATGCTATGGAGTAAAGCTGGAGTTTTTTGAGACGGTCAGCGTAGGGCATCTGTTTGAAGCTGGTAATCCTCTTTGTGAGGTGCTTCTTTCAGTGTTAAGTAGACTGCCGCTTATGTGGTAGTTCATGGGTATAGAGTATTTTACCAAAGGGGATGACAATGAACTTTTTGGCACTGAGCTTGAGGCCATGTCTCTGACACCAGGCATCTCTCTCAGTGAGGCCCTTCTGAACGATGTCCACATCATCTGAGGACTCGACTATAGCTCCTAGTTTGCAGTCATCTGCGAACTTAGTTAGCCAGAAACCTTCTGTGTTAGCCTGTACTTGAGAGAAGTAGATACCAAATAGGAGAGGATCCAGGACTGAACCCTGTGGTACTCCACTTGTCACTGGTTTGAAGTTGGATTTGGAGTCTGCAACTTTTACAGTGTGGGTTCTGTCAGTGAGCCATTTGGCAACCCATCTTGTGACGTAGGGAATTTTACCAAGTTTTGTGAGTTTATCCATAATTCCAGAATGGGGGATGGTGTTGAAAGCCTTGGTGAGGTCAAGATAGGCTGTGTGAACCACCTTACGGCTTTGGTGACTGCTTCAAAGAAGTCAGTCAGGTTCAGGAGACATGATCTGCCTTTCACAAACCCAAACTGAGTGGAGTCCAGAGTTTGGAGGTTACCAATGTCTTTGTTTTTAAGTGAAGGAGTTGGTACATGAGTAGTTTTCCCAATTAAGGTGGGGTAGTTGAAATCTCCCATTATTAGGGTGTGGGGTTGTACCCTAATATTTTCCAGTATATCAAGAAAAAAGGAGTAGGAATCCTGGGACATGTTGGGGGATCTGTAGCAAGCTACAACTTGGAATGTAGTTTTGCCCAGAGTTAGTTGCAATTGGATAATCTCAGATGCATTATGCTGAGCAAATAGCCTGGAGGTGTGAATATCCTAAATGAATATGGGCACACCTCCACCTTTAGTGTTCTGGTCCAGGTTAGATGGCCGAAGGATGTGGTATGAATTATAGCCTGAAAATGCAGGAGGGCTCTCTGGGGCCTTGAACCAGGTCTCAATCACTGCACAGATATCTATGTTCTCCATTTTAAGGAGTGCCTCAATTGAGTGCATTTTGAGGTTTAGACTTCTAGCATTGAGTAGCATTACCCTTAGTTTTTGCTTGCCTGTACCTGTTACAGTGGTGAATTTGTCATTGGAACCTTCCCTAAAAAAGGCACTATGGGGGCGGCAAGAGCCTCAGCCAGTATTCAGAATCCCAGGGGTGACAGGTGCAGATCATCTCTGGCCAAGCATCGTGGTCTGTCAACCATGTCATCCCAGGCAGACAGATACTGGATCCCCTTAGAATGACACCAGAAGCTTAGCCAATTGCCGAAGCCAATCATTTTGTCCTTGTACTGTGGTATCATTCTGGGCAATGCCAGGATGACACTCAGGGCTAGGGTCATACCTGTCTGGGCTACAAAATTGGAGAGCTCTTCCATGTCTCTTTTCATGTAGACCAGGGAGGTATGTCTCAGGTCATTCACACCAACATGGACAATGGCAGAGTCATATTTGTACTTGTTGTGTAGTGACCAGAGTGCGTGGGTTATGTGGTAGATCCTGGCCCCCAACAGGAAGCTGACAGTAACCTTCTTCTTGTTTAACCTAGTGAGTGAGATATCAGTGTGCCTGACTATAGAGTCACCTATGACTAGTGTGTTGGATACTTTGTTTTGCCTTATGGGCTATGGTTGAGTGGCATGCTGAGTTTGTGGGCTATATGCCATTTTAGTTGTGTCAGGGGGTGGAGATTGCTTCTGTTTCTGCTTTGGAGGTCTATGTTTTTATTTTTTTTTTATTTAACATTTGTTGACCGGGGAAGTCCGACTAGGTTCCACAGATCCTGTTTTCAGCGGAGGCCCGGGGAGAAATGCTCCAGAAGCATGTCTTTAGAATGTGGGAGGAAACCGGAGTACCCGGAGGAAACCCACGCAAACGCAGGGAGAACATGCAAACTCCGCACAGAAGGCACCCCAGCCGAGAATCGAACCAGAGAACCTCTTGCTGTGAGGCAACAGCATTAACCGCTGCACCACTGCGCCGCCCAGTGGCAGATTGTTGGGCAGATTATTTTTGACAGCCTCCATGAATGTTTTTGTGTTTCTATGTGTGGATTTCTGTGGTGTAGGTTTAGTGGGACTATGTGGTGAGTGTGGTGTGGTGCAAGTGTTTACCTTCTCTTTTTGACTGTCAAGTTCAGTCTTGGTTGGAGAGAGGTTTCCCTCCAGTTTGGCTAGATAAGTGCATCTCTCACAGGTTGTAGTGTTGGGTGGTAAGAGGAGAGGGTTGTCTGTGTGCATGAGGCAATTGCTATATTGCCCCAAGATACCCAAATTCATCAGGTAGACAGGAGAAAACACAGTGTTCTGTTTTTTCCACAGCTGTCACAGGCTGGACATTGAATGTGTGAACCCATGCAGCTAGATTAGCATGGGTGCAAGTTGCACGTGGTATGTATGCATCACAACAGTGGGGTTATTTTAGCATTAAAAGTTATGATGCATTTATTTGTTACTTATACAGTTGTATCAAATATTACATTCATTTCTTAACTGCAATAAGGAAGTATGTATACTTTACTGTGGAGGGCAAAACAACAGTTCCTTATTACAAAGTAGTCATAGTTTGCGCCTTCAAAATTCACACTTCCCAAATATATTAAATATATATAATATATTAAATATGATAAGGTTTCATCAATATTGCAATGTAACATCAGAGCTGTAAAGCAGTGTCACCAGTGGCTTGCTGTAAACTGTAATCAGCATATCTGGACCACACATATGTGCAATGTATGCACACATCAAGGATTGCTTACTGCAATTTGTAGTATATTGGGTATATGAATAGTAAACAAAGGTATTTGTTAGGAGTTTGCAGTGTTAAAAGTAAAGGTAACAGAATAGAGTAAAATAATTGTATCAATACTTTGTATGTCACACATGATGTAATTGTGTTCTCCCTTTTTTCTTTCACCCCAACCCTTTTTTTTTTTTTTTTTTTTTTGTGTGTGTTTATTATTTTAATGTTTATTTAGGGTGGGGGTTATGATTTTCTTTTTTTTGTGTATCTACTTTTTTATTTTTTGTTTTTCCCACACCACAGAGGGGTAGGACTGTCCCAAAGGATCCACCTGCTCCCACTCTACCAGCTACATCACTGCTGCGCTGCACATCTGGTGCAGTACCTAGTAGCACCCCGTCTACCTCCCCTGCACTACCCGCCCCCTCAGGTTGATCTGCCTGGGGGACAGGCCTCTGGGTGCAGTGGTAGAGGTGGTGAGTTTATCACCCATAACAAACTGCCAGGGATGGTGTGTAGGATTGTGCACCATACTGTTGGTGCACGCTTTCCCCGGATGTAGTGCCTGTTCTCGATCCTAGTGCAGACATCAGGCACTGCAGCCAGTGATGCAGTGAGGTGACAGTGATGACAGTCTACTGGGTGATGACCAGATTGTCACTGTCATCTGCCCAACATGCATGGGACCAGGATTTCCCATCCCTCTCTCCATCCATGGTGTTCCTCCTCTAACAAGTTTCTTCCTTACTTTTAAGACTACCAAGTTTATAACAGAGGAACAGTATAGTACAGATTATAGCCACAAATCCTTGATGTGTGCATATATTGCACATAAGCATGTTCCAATTATACTGATTACAGATTACAGAAGGTCATTTATGCCACTGGTATAGAGGTATGAAGATACATTCCAACAATGATGAAAACCTAACTGTACCGTATATTTGGGAAGTGCATTTTTTGAACCCACAACTGATGACTACACTAAAATACTTCTTTTGTCCTACTGACTACTGCATGCATACTTTTTCTTTTATAGTTTGGAGATGCATGCCTACTGTTATTTGAGAATATGGCACCATTACTTTGTGCTACAGAGTAAGGCATGCATAGTTTCTTTTACAGTTAGGATATGCATGCTCAATTTGATACATATGCATGTTTCAATTATAAAGAATACAGATTACAGAAAGGCATTTGTGCCACTGGAATAGAGGTATGAAGTTACATTTCAATAATGATGAAAATCTAACAGTACTGTATATTTGGGAGTTCATTTTTTGAACCCACAACCAGTGACTTCACTAAATACTGTACTTTTCTTTTGTCCTACAGACTACTGCATGCATACTTTTCCTTTTAGAGTTTGGAGTTGTATGCGTACTGTTATTTGAGAATATGGCACCATTGCTTTGCACTACAGATTATGGCATGCACAGTTTCTTTTACAGTTGGGATAGGCATGCTCAGTTTTATGCGACTCTATTAAATACCAACTAAGCAGTCCTTAAATTTTAATGCTACAAAATTACTATAAAAATTATTCCCCAGATTTAGCAAATGTCCGTGCAGGAATAGCTTATTCCTGCATGGAAGGGACCATGCCCATGCAGCACTGTAGCATGCCATGCATATGTATGAAGGCGCACTGCCATGCTCTAAAACGGACATGGTTCTCTGTGTGAGTGCAGGGGGCATGTTCAAGAGCAGTGCTCTGACAATACACACACCCCTTGCACTTGAGAATTGCCGTTCGGCAATTCAAAATGAATGAAAGTCTCCATGGACACTTTAGTGTCTGTGGAGAACATAACAGACAGACTAGCTTGGAAAAACATGCATACATGGCAGAATGTACACATTCTGCCATATGCATGTGCACCATACACCAGAAAAGGAGTGCAGTCCATTAAAATGGCACTGCGACACACTGCATGCACCTTGCAAAATACATGCTAATGCAAAGCCTGTCATTCTATCAATGTTCTAAGTGTATAATAGCAATATTTAACATATATTCCTTAATTTTTTTTCTGTCTGCAATAAAGTTTAAGTATAGCTGATAGCATGTGCCTGTTGTGCAGCTATGCACAGCAGAGTTTAAACATCAAAAGTAGCTAAATAGAAATATACACAATATTAATAATGAAAGTGGAATAGTGTAGTGGTTAGAGCATTCGCCTAGCATACAGTCAGTCATGGTTTGAGCACCACAGCAGTCCATGCATTTTCATATGTGAAGCACAACCAAAATGTATTTTTCATAAATAGGTAGTGAATATTATTATGTATATGCTAACCAGGGTAGTGTAGCAGCCCCAAATGTGAGATGTCATTGAAATTTAAAGTTTAAGCAAGATTTAGCATAGCTAAGCAGATTTGCACACTGGTAAGCAGGGCTAAGCATCTACCCCTTTAAGCAACAGTTATCTTAGCTAAGCAGGTTTGCCCGGTGCTTAGCTTAGCTCAGCAGTTTCAAAACTGTCCAATCACAGTAAAGGGTGGGAAATTAGCCCTATTTAAACCACGCAGGTGGGAATACAGCTCATAACCAGTTGTAGCTCCCCACTGTAGGCACTATGGCAGGTGTAGGTGAAGGTGTGCACTTTCGGGCGCAGAGCTGGTGCATTCAGGAGTCCAGGGTCATGGTTGGAATCCTCATTAAAGACCATGCAGGACCAGTACCAGGGCTCCCAATACAAAGCTGAGGCCTGGGATCAACTTGCCTGAGATCTCACCACTGCCACTGGCATCCCTCGGACTGATGACCAGGTCTGGCACCACTTTGCCAACTTGAAGCGGAGGAAGAGGGACCTTTTGGATCAGTGGATCCAAGATGCCTGAGCAGGGAATGCTCCAGCCATGGGTAAGTATTAGTCAAAATAAGTGTTCTCCAAAGATCAGCCTGTGTATGTGATGGATAGGTATGCATAGATATTTTCCCTTATCTCCTGTACAGCTGCAGATGAGAGGGCTGTGAACTTGGAAGCCCACACCAGCAGGCTGCAAAGGCTGCATTGTGAAGCTGGTGAGTAACAATCTAGCTGGTATTATATAGGGCAAATAAATAAAACATAGTAGAATGTCACCGTGCAGTATTTAAAAATGGGTATGGCGTTTAGTGACTGAAGAAGCCTGTAGGAGAGTAATAGTGACATACAGGTTATATATCAATAAAAGTGTAATTACCTGTCAATAAAAGCGAAAACGCCAGACTGATTGTGTTTACTCTGGTATTGTATGACTGGAAAGTTTCATGCACCAAGATCTGATATCAGAATAGGAATGTTGTGTTAGCCACTGTTTTCCACACTGTGCTATGTCAAAAGGCATGTATAGGAATGTATATAAAAGAATGTTGTAATCACAAGGTGAGATTGTACAACCAAGAGAGAATTAGAAAGAAAACATTCAAGAAAGTGATAGCAGTTTCTCAATAGCTTGTTCTGATAAAACACAAACTTGTTATATTTTTAGCAGAAACAGCCAAGGTATGAATCCCGGGAGTGGTAGCAAGCTGTATGCATAATTTCAAGTAGACTTTTGTGAATATGTGTAGAAACCATCGGATAGTATCAACAAAAGTACAGATCTTCCAGATGAAAGAAGGTATAAAGTAGCTATAAGAAGCCTGTAGTAATAATGTGTCCAACACTCACAGTCCAGCCACAAGGCTGCAAATGACAGCAAGATAAGTACATACACCAAGTGGTCTCTCCCAAGAAATGTTCAAAAGTGTCATCCTGTCACACATTCCCTCCACAGGTCTTCCAGGTAAGTGAAAGTATAAAGTAGCTATAAGAAGGGTGTAATTATACTGTGTACAAACATACCACTGCCCAACCCAAGGCCATAGTTGTTGTAATAATACTGTAGAGTAATGATTAGAGCAATGATCATTAAAGCTGTGACCACTGCAAGACTCTACATTTGTTAACTGACATCTCTCTCTCTCCCTCACCTTATCTTCACCAATAATCTAAACACATAAATGAATGGCTATGTTTTCCACCAAACCTACTGTTGAGATGTGTCCTGTTGCCCTGCAAATGTTGAAATGTATTCCAATTAATGTTCCCTGTTCAAACACTATCATTGGTGGCCTGTTGTTATCAATGTAACCTCCATGCCGGTGTAATGCTCACTGTAGTTCCTTCTATGCATGTGTTCTGTTTACTATGTAAATATTCCAAATCTGTTGTTTTGGTTTAATGGGAATACTCATGCATGCTGTTATAACTAATCCTGGAATATGTTTACCATTACTAACCAACATATGTTCTAAAATTGCAATACCATAGCACGTCAGGGAAGGCCAGTCCCAGTGAATCGGTCTCTTCCACCTAAACTAGCCGTGGCACTGGGCCCCAGGACATCTGGGACATATCCCGGGACCTCCTCGTCTGCTGGTCATGCACCACCTTCAGGTAAAACCACCTCAGGGGATGGGGCTCATCTAACCCCTGGGCACGGGCACAGCCAGGATCCTGTCACCTAAAGCCAGGTCTGAGGTCAGGTGTGTAGCGAGCTCTGCAAGGAATTGGGAGATCTGTTACACCAGCTTGAGGGCCATGTGGCATAATTAGAGGGTTAGCCTGCCCCTCCTGCTCAGCCCTTAGCACAGCCACCTTCAGGGCCATGAAGGTGCAGTGGCAACTGCCCATGGGTGGGGACCTCAGTCCCATTGTATCCATGTGAGAGCTTGTGGGCTTCCGATTATCAAACAACCCTCCCCGTCCAAGGTGTTTACCCCCCACATGTGTCATATACCACCCCTGTTTGATGTCCTGTCTCTCTTGTCTGTCTTCCTACCCAACCTACCACATAAATGAATGGCTATATTTTCCACCAAACCTACTGTTGAGATGTTTCCTGTTGCCCTGTAAATGTTGAAATGTATTCCAATTAATGTTCCCTGTTCAAACACTATCATTGATGGCCTGTTGTTATCAATGTAACCTCCATGACGGTGTAATGCCCACTGTAGTTCCTTCTATGCATGTGTTCTGTTTACTTTGTAAATGTTCTAAATCTGTTGTTTTGGCTTAATGGGAATACTCATGCATGCTGTTATAACTAATCCTGGAATATGTTTACCATTACTAACCAACATATGTTCTAAAATTGCAACACCATAGCACGTCAGGGAAGGCCAGTCCCAGCGGATCGGTCTCTCCCACCTCATCTAGCCATGGCACTGGGCCCCAGGACATCTGGGACATATCCCGGGACCTCCTCGTCTGCTGGTCATTCACCACCTTCAGGTTGAACCACCTCAGGGGATGGGGCTCAGCTACCCCCTGGGCACGGGCACAGCCAGGATCCTGTCACCTGAAGCCAGGTCTGAGGTCAGGTGTGTAGCGAGCTCTGCAAGGAATTGGGAGATCTGTTACACCAGCTTGAGGGCCACGTGGCACAATTAGAGGGTTAGCCTGCCCCTCCTGCTCAGCCCCTAGCACAGCCACCTTCAACCATGGGGAACTGGCATCTTCTCACAGTACGGAATGGAAAGATTTCCACTTCCGCACTATAGTGCGATCTCAGAGTTGGTATATTTAACTTCCGGGGGGGTGTGGGTGGGTGGAACAGCATGAAGGTAAGTTTTATTTTTGTTTTTTAGTTTCAACTTGTATGGTCGACATTTCAAATGTCGATCATATGGTGTCAGCCATATGAGAGTTGGCATTATGAGATGTCGACCATATGAAGTAGATCCATATATATATATATGCACACACACACACACACACACACACACACACACACACACACATATATATATATATATATATATATATATATATATGTATATATATATATATATATATATATATATATATATATATATATACATAAATGTGTGTGTGTGTGTGTGTGTGTGTATATATATATATATATATATATATATATATATATATATGTAATATATTTATATATATATTTATATATATATATATATATATATATATGTGTGTGTGTGTGTGTGTGTGTATATATATATATATATATATATATATATATATATATATTTATATGTGTGTGTGTAAATAAATATATATTTATATATATATATATATATATATATATATATATATATATATATATATATATATATATATATATATATATACGGTTCCTTTATAATCTCGAAATACTGAAATGTTGAATTTCAGTATCTCGAGATCATAAAGGCGAAAATTCAGAATGCCAAAAGTGCATAAGCACGAATTTGAATATCTCAAATCTGTACTTATGCAGTTTTGGTACGGTATGTAGTGTTAGGCTGGGATGGTGTCCAGAATTGCAGGTGAGTGAGTGTTTGTGGCTATGGTAGAGAGGTGTAAGTATGAGTGTTGGATGTCTTATTGTTTGTGTTTGTGTGATGTGTATTTGTGCGCGTGTGTGTGTGTGTGCGTGCGCGCGAGCGAGTATAGAGTGCCGTGTTGTGTTTTTTTTCTTTTTCAGTTATGTGTGATCTCGGTGTTGGTATATATAAGTAGGGAGATGTGGGGGGCACAGCCCCCCACATGTGGAGTGCAGGGGTGCTTGCCCTCCTGCTTACATGTAGTGTAGGTTCGTGTGGTTTGTGTGGTGTTGGTGGAATGGTGCGTGTTTTGTGTGGTATATGGTGTACGTATGTTCGTGATTATGTGATTCATAATTGTGGGTTTCGGGATTTTGAATGGTTCGGCTTTATAGTTTTGTGATACTGAAATTCAACATTTCAGTATTTCAAGATTATAAAGAGGAACTATATATATATATATATATATATATATATATATACATACATGTCCCAAACTGCCCATACAAACATATGCTGCTGATAGATCACCCACAACTGGGGCAGCATGCACAGTTGGATACAAAAGCAGCCATGACACTCACATCTGCCCCACCCCTCACAGTCCAAATAAATAAGTGAACAGTACATTGTTATAAAATCATGACAGGCCATACACAATGGCCAGACATACAACAACCTCTTAGCAAAATAAATAAAATGTCTTAACATAGCAAAGGAAAATACAACCAGCCAGTAATTCACTCATGGTTATTATGCTCTGATGTCTTCATCAAAGCCTTCAAGGAGTAAAACATTACCAGATATACATGCCTTATTCACAAGAAGCAGTTAATACCAAATTACATAATTGAATACGCAGTCTCCAATTACACTCCTCATTTAATCCCCTATGGGGTAAAGTATCACAGTTAATATTAATACATTGAGTGTGTACATAACAATTGTCCATTTATAAATGTCTCATCAAAGTGAGGAAGAACTTTTTTCAAAAACAGCACCTTGGGACCCACTACTGTCCCCATGGTGAGATTTATTCAAGTGTACTGCTATAAACTGTTATATTTCTTATCAGTAATATGTCTCACATATTCTAAGAGCCTAGTTTTAAAATGTGTTACTGTCCCCCACATAAAATATGTTACAAGGGCATCTAAGAGCATTCACTATACACCAACGTCTTGAATTTACAGACTTCAACATGTTTCCCAGCCCTTTCCCTCAGCAGGAATTACAGCACTAAATAATGAGAGACCAGTATATCTATAAACCTACTACTGTATGACATCTGGACCAACCTGACATGATTGGTGGACAGAGGCCCATATACATGGCCATAGTTGAAATATTGCTGTTATACACTGAGAAAGTTGCTGGTGTTACAGGGTTTGTTGTAACATATCTTTTCTGAGTGATACAAAGTCAGAAAAACAAATGGGCATTACCATTTACATAATGCAATCACCTGAGTATGCTTCTGATTTCCCAAGGACAACACCTGTCTGGGGAACAGTCCATACATAACAGGCTAACCTGTTGCCATTATGTAGATGGCCCTACAGTTGAGAGCTATGCAGAGGCAGAACTTTGTCAGACTGAAACCCATGCAGAAGTACCATGTGCAGACAAACCCTGTTAAACTAGCAGTATTCCAAACATATAACAGCAATACTCACATTCTGCCCCTAAGTCTTGAACCTTTCCCACCATTTAGTTGGCTTGTCTCCACAAGTCTTGTTGTAAGAGGTAGTAGCTCACACAACTCCAGGATTTCTTTCTCACAAGTAAGGGAAAGGGCCAATACCCACATGGAGTACTCATTTATAGGAGTGTGTTGCCATGACATTGGCTATTGGAAGAACTACACAGCTGCTCTGTATGCAATTAGCAATTGGGGAACCCCAATAGGTGCGCAGGTCATCACCTGGTCATGAGCATCACCTACAAAAGCCATGCTGCCACCTATTCAAACCAGCTCTATCCCTGTAGTGCACATAGAGAGAGAAAACAAACAAAACATAAACTGGAAAAGAGAAGAAAGAAAAAAAGGTAAGTGGAACATGTAAGCAAGTCATTGAATGCAGTACTTGGTCTGTAATAATGAGAAATATTATTTGGAGGAAAATATGTCCCAACAAGACTTGATGTACTAATGTGCTGTAAACAGATGCTATGGCCATAGCATCTGGCCCTCTCTGTAGTGGGAGAGATCACAGACATACCTCTCAAATGTACAGATCTTCACAGAATGTAAACATTTTACCATCATATTTTTTGTCTGTTCCTCCTGAAATCTGTACTTTTCTGGCAAATAGCTGAGGATTGAAGTAATCAAGTAATGACAAACACTTGAGTTTAAGACTCCACATCCTTAAGAATATTCACTGTATGCTAAATGTATCATTCTATGAACTTCCTATGTTTGTAACAGGAATATTTAAAGTCTGTCCCTATTTATCCCCCCATCATTTTAGGCATTGTCCAGATGTGATGCTCTGAGAAATTGTGAGGTAGGATCACAGCTCAGGAGCCTGACTCACCCTGGGAAAGGACAACTCACATATGAGAACTGCAGGGGTGTCAGTCAAACAGTTGTAACTGTGCCACTGCTAGGCCAATTAATGGGATGTTTTCCATATCCATGTTACCTGTGATTATGAGTATGACACATGTTTGCCTTGTAAAGCTAAGAGACCTATAGAGGGCATGTTCATAGTAAAGTACAGTTGCAGACATGTGTGTTGAACTGCATGTGATATATTGAATTAATAACATTCAACTGTACAGTGTTCTGCTGGACAATAAGCACATTTGTGACTGATATTTGTAGTCATATACACATATACCTGTGTTATGTCAGCCAAACCATTGGCAGGTGTGTGAGCAATGACATTGTAATATAACAGCCTATTTATGACTGTTAGACATCTTCCAGGTTATCACAGTGATGTCAAACCCTACTGTGCAATCAATGTACTAATGTATGGTGCAGCTGTATTAATACAGTATCAATATTGATGTCCCTTTTAACATTCATTTATGTGTGCCATTGTCCAGATGTACTGCTGTAACAGGTTGAGATGTATGACTGAGCAGTAAGACTGTAACACTAGTGTGCCATACTAACATAGAACAGAAATGTATACCAGGTATCCCCTGAGCACATGTATGTATGCATATGTTCAGCTGGAAGGCACAAAACTAATCACATGGGTTTCAAGCATTCAGGTGCATAGGTTCTGCATGTTGCATGTGTATAATATTAGTGCAAGTGCATACAACCGACATAAAAGTGTACACCTACTGGTTGTTGCTTTGCCCTGAAACTGATATGGGTACTAGAGTAGGCATGATTATTAGGTATTAAACAGAGAAGTGTCCACCTGTGTTATGACTCTCTGTCCATGTCTACCACTACCAGCTACATCAACACCTATATACAGTGGATATCACAAGTGTACACACCCCTATTAGAATGCCAGGTATGTTTGCTGTATGATAATCAGACCACAGAAGATCATTTTAGAATGTTTCTCATCTTGAATGTGACCCCTAACCTGTACACTTCCATTGAAATACAATCAAATGTGTTTCTAGGAAGGTGAGCAACTATTGCCAAGTGAGGATTTGCCATGATGTTAGAGTCCAGACCAATATGGATGAATGCTGTAACCATGTCAAGAGGTGCATACACAACATATCAGTTTAAGGGTGTGCACACTCATTGAACTGGCTTACTGTACTGAATATTATTTCAATATGTTTTCCCAGACCAGAGTGTTATGTTTTCAATTAAATTGTACAGGCTATAGGTCACATTACAGGTGGGAATTGTTATGAAATGAGTTATTGTGGTGTCATGTTCCAAATGCACGGCAGTGTAACATGGGTGTGTACTCTTTATATCCACTGTAGCTATATGGACACAGCAGTACCTGACCTGTATATCCAGTCTCGACCAAGGTAGAGTAATCCCCTTTGTTGGACAGCAGCAATACACAAACCACATAATAGGTTGCAATATTGGCTGTACAGGGACACATAGGTGCAGGCAACAACCTAGAAGCAAGTCCAGCTATATCTGAGCAAGCATGTAAGTTCACAGGTGATGTCTTGAAAGACTGACTATGACTATAAATCAGACATATCCACACCACCAAGGACAATTGCAACTGTGTCTTCACATATTTTGTAAGTCTCAGAAGAAACAACACAATTCACCCTGTACTGGGGGTAAAGAACACCTCATACACACATGCTGTGGAGATAGGAAACCTGAATCACACAATTTAGGTGGGAACATCGCCACCCTGTCCACCCCAGTTGTACAGGCGGATATGCACATCAACCAAACTCCTCCCCTCAGCAATGGTGAGCATGTACATATTGCCTACTGATGGCAACAACAGCATATATCTATGGGGCATAATAACATCACCGTCTACCTCCTACATGAACTCAGTCATGTGCTCACAGATCCATCACACACCACAATCAAACACAGACCTGCCACCATCCACACACTATCCACATAGAATATGCCCACTGTCAACCCTCTACACAGAAATAAATGGAGAATAGAGGATTATGCAATCACGTGTCCAGCATTAGAGGGAATAAGATAGCCCAGGGATGAGCGTGTAATGCAAGCTGCTATAGCCATGATAGCTTGGAGGATTATAGGGTAGTGTGGATTATTTGCAAGTAATATCCACTTTTGATGTGCATTTTTATATCCGTATGAGGTCCTGTGACCTTTTTCCTGTTTATGTCTTCCAGGTAACATGCAGAGTGCTCACCTACCAGCATTCTCTGTTGGGGAAACTGACATCATCACCCAATATGTGACTGGACAATATGCCCTGTTATTTGGAGGGAGAGCAGAAGATGTGTGGGAGAGGACCGCCCTGTGGAACAGTGTGGTCCACAGGGTAAATGACATAGGCCTGCACAGCAGAACTTATGAGCATGTGCAGCATCAGGCCACCGACCTCATCCGCCATGCCCATCAATGGGCTGCTGCTGTAGTGAGAGACCAGCTAGCCCCCACTGACACCCACCGAGGAGCTCCTCACCAAACTTGGAGCACACGCCCAACTCACAAGCCATGACGCTCAGGGAAGCATTGTGGAGGTGGGTTGCACACACACACACACACACACACACACACACACACACACACACACACACACACACACACACACACACACACACACACACACACACACACACACACACACACACACACACTGGATGAGGACCGTGCAGGTAAAGACCCAGTGGGGATTAGTACACTAATGTATCAGAGATACATGTATCTGTATTGTATCTACATCCATGTGTCAGATCCAATTGCTGTTGGTAATGCACAGATGTGCACATCTATGGTGAGGACAGGACATTGTGTATTATTGTGTTTAGTACTTTAGATGTATAGACATGCTGCCTCCATCCTGTACCAAGGCCACATGTAAGTCTGCTGACAATAACTCCCTCTCACAACTACCTAAGACCTCTGGTCTGCATATGGGACAGCAGCCTGAAGCTTGTGAGTATGACATTGTTCTGTTGTTGCCTGGCAAAACCCCAGGCATGTGAATTGCATGCAATTTGCCATGCACACAACCATCAGTAATAGCTATATTGCTTTATCTAATAGCTATATTGCTTTTTGTGTGTGTTCACTTGTGCTGGGGTTAACTGTATTGCATCACAGTTGTCACCACTGAGGCCTATCTGACATGAATTCAGCATTCCTGTAGCATACCTCACAACTTGTCAGTGCAAAGACGTCTGGACAGAGGCTATCAAAATGGGCTGGACAAATGGCCTAAGGTAGGGTCATGCGTGAGACATTAGTGGTATACAGTGGATATAAATTGTGTACACACCCCTCTTAAGATGCAAGGTGTTCCTGTTATATACTAATTAGGACCACAATATGACAGTCTACACCTCTTCCAGCCTTTAATGTGACCCATAACAGGAACAATTCACTTGTAAAACCAAGTATCTGGACTCAAGTATTGCACCTACAAGTCTGTCCACCTGTGAGGGCAGAAGACATCATATCAGCATGATGGTTCAGTCAGGTATGATACCTCATGCTGCCATATGTGTCAGTACACTTACTGTGGCCTATTTGGCTATAATGTCACTTACATGGACATTGTTAAGGCACACAGACCACTTCCGACCAAGTATAGTTTGCAAACATTTGCATATTCTAGACACATCTGTACAGAGGACTTACAGAGGACTGTACAATGAAGCAGATGCTGTTCCAACACTATATAAAGTAATGATAGTTGGAGGTGGTCACCAGCCTTGTATGGTATACACATCAAAATGGTATAAGCCACACAAGAAATGATCCTCACACACACATAAACAGTTGCCAGTATTAGGATTAGAACTCCTGCCTAACTAGGTATTACTATTATACTGCTACACAGCTATCAGACACGCCACAGAGCTTATACATTTCCAACTCTTCCAAAGGCACTTCTAAGGTTGATGACATCAACAGGACTACTACATTTGAGTGAAAGGAAGTGTAAAGGGTAGTACACAGGTCATAAATGGTACAAGGCAGACAGTACATGATTCACACACACACACACACACACACACACACACACACACACACACACACACACACACACACACACATGCGCGCACCCACTCACACACACACACACACACACTTACCAGTATTGGGATTAGACCTCATGCCTATCAAGCTGATCATACTATATTACTACACAATTATCAGACGCGCCACAGAGCTTATACATTTCTATCTATTCCAAAGTACTTCTAAGGTGGATAGCATCAATAGGACTACTAAATTGGAGTGAGGGGGAATGCAAAGGGTAGTACACAGGTCAAAATGGTATAAGACAGACAGTACATGATTCACACACATACTTGCCAGTATTGGAATTAGAACTCTTGCCTATCTATGGATGTCTACTATAGTGTTACGCAGTTACCACATCACTACAGAGCTTATTGAACTTTAGCATGGCCAAAGCTGCTGATAACTGCACAACTGTGGTAAAGTATTACAGGTGGCAGACAGTCTGCCTTCTATTTCACCCATACATCATGCTAGTTCTTTCTGTCTTGCACTTCAACTAGCATTGTGGCTTGGCACTTTGCCAGGTTATTGTACCAAGAAGTGTGGCACACCTGGGAGCTGTCAGCAGTACTCATTCATCACAGATGTAACCCCGGTACTTACTAGTTATGTCCACCCCTCCTGGCACATTTAAAGGGCAGTTTCCTGTGCTTTCACCCATTAACCTGGTGCACTTGTCCATTCTGAGACACTGCTGCAACTCTTTCATGTATATAGACAACCCTCCCCTCTAAGCTCCAAACACTCAGACCTGTGAGGGTTACTCATATATCACCCACTGTGGACATGTGCACTCTCCAACAAAGACTAGACTAGCAGGTCAAGGGGACAAGAACAACACCTGCAACACACCATGTGGAACATGTAGCTCACCATGACACCCACTTTGACAGCCATGACATACAGTGAAAAGCCACACACTCACCTTCACAGAGGCACTCAGTGGACAATTACCAAAACACCACAGACCAGCAAGACAAACACCCACTCAGACACTGCTACATGGCATATGCCAAGAGACACATATTTAACCTACACATTGTGCCCCCTCAACTTAAGCTCCTAAGGCTGACTACCTTGCACAATACAGTGATCATGGGTAACTCAATACTGAGGCACACACATATCCCACTCACTAAGTTGAAAATGGAGCAGGTAACAGCCAAATATCTATCACATGCCAGCATCCAACACATGGCACAGCCAGTCATGGCACTCCACAACAACTACGAGTATCACCCTGTATCCATGTGGGTGTGAATGAGTTGGGACACACCTCCTTATACTACATGACAAGAGAAATGGTTGAAGTCTCTGATTATGTGGTCCAGACAGGTGTGACAGTAGCCCTGAGCAGCGTACCACTGTCACCCAGAATGATGCTGCAGTACTATCAACAGATGACTGACTGCAACATTGGCTTACATGTTATGTGCCATTCTCAGGAAATCCAGTACCTCTCTGCTTGGGATGATATGATTGACAGAACTCAATGACTTGCCACAGATGTCCTACATCTTCCTGGACTCATGTATTGCACCTACAAGGCTGGCCACCTGTGAGGGTGGTAGACATTGTATTAGCATGATGTTTCAGTCTTGCCACCCCTATGATGCCTTATTAGGCAGTGTTCCTAATGTTGTTACCACCATAACAGCTAGACATGTATGCAATCTGAGGGTCATGCTGCTCAACAGTAGACATCTAACTGTCAGGATGCAGTCACTCAAAGCAGTCATTGGAGTGATGGACACATGTCTGCTGTAATGGAGAGATGGTTAATAGCAGCAGACAGCAGACCTGCAGTATCAGGCTATAATGCATTCCACAGCTGTCAGCCCCCAAACATGGACCACACCACACTTCCATAGGTGGTGTTGTCTCCATATTCATTATGGCTAGGAACACCACCAGGCTAGTATCCCATCATAATGCATTGGAGATACTGCTGGTACAACTGCCTTGGGGTAATAATGCAATACAGACCATAGCCTGCTATGGGTCCACATGTATGTCCCTAGACTGTCAATGCACATTTATTTATTTATTTATTATTTATTTACATTTGTTGACCGGGCTAGTCTAACTGGATACATGTCCATTTTCAGTAGATGCCCGGGGAGAAAAGCTCCAAGCAGACAGGTAAAGACATTATTATACAATAATAATATAGAAAAGCTATCAACATATATAGATAATACCATTATTTGTGATATTTCCAAAGAGGATGATCAAGAACAAATTTACAATAAATGAAAAAGTGTGATTTTTTTTTTTTTTTTGTAGGACAACATAGTACAGCAAAAAGGCCATAGAATAATTAGCAGTAAAGTACCCTGGAGAAGAGAAATAAAAGGGATAGCAGGAATGTCTAAAGGTGGAGAGATCAGTCAGGGTTAGTGCAGGGGCAGAGCCAGTGAGTTTTAAAATATTCTTTGAGATGTTTTTTAAAAAGATGTGTGGAAGAGAGAGTAGAAAGTTCACTTGGAAGCTGGTTTCAGGCCTTGCCAACTATGTTATCAAAAAGAGAGTCTCCAGCTTTGTTTTTAGATTTAATAGTGGAAACTAGAAGCTTATCGGCTGAGTGAAGAGCAGTAAGGTTTTTGTAAGGGGTAGTCAGATTATTGAGGATTGGGATATTATTAGGGTGGAAAAGTATCTTTTGGGTTATAGTAAGTTTATGATAGAGTAGTTGGTGCTGCAGTTCTAACCATCCCAATTGTTTGAGGTTGAGACAGTGGTGTGTTCTAAAAGGGTTGCCGGTAGCAAATCTGGCTATGTTATTATAGCTAGTGGCAAGTTTGTTCAGGTTGCTTTTGGAAAGGTTAGTATAAATGGCAGAAGCATAAAGCAGGGTAGAGATCAGATGAGTTTGGGCTATAGTGGTCTGGCTGTAGGTGTAAGGAAGGGTTTGATTCTATACAGGGAACCCAGTTTTTTGTTGACAGATTTTATGGTAGTGTTGATATGATTGTCAGAGCTAAGGTTGTTGTCAATGGTTATGCCTAGGAGATGGGTTGTGGTATCAGGGGATATGGTGGTTCCATTGTTAGAGGTTATTGTGAAGTGAAGTTGTGGTGATTTTAGAGTGGGAGTAAAGAGTAATAATTTTGTTTTTTTTTTTTGCATTCAGGAGGAGGCAGTGTTGCATGAACCAATTTTCAACAGTATGAAATACAGACTGGGTGAGGGTCTGGAGTGTGGTTGGGGACCTAGCAGAGCAGATTAAAGTAGAATCGTTGGCATACTGAATGCAGGTGGCTTGAGGAATTATAGTATTTAGGTCATTAATAAACACTGTAAAAAGAAGAGGGCCTAGGATGGAACATTGAGGTACTCCAAGGTTTATGTGGAGGGGAGTTGACAGCATATTATCCCAAAGGGCTGCTTGATGACAGTTGTCTAAGTAGGAGCTAAACCAGAGTAACGCCTGTGCATCCAGTGAATGGGCTTTTAATACCTCTAAAAGCAGATTATGGTTGACCATATCGAAGGCTTTTGAAAGGTCGATAAACAACGCGGAGGAAAGAGTGTTATTGTTACGATTTTTGTTTATACAGTCAGAAAAGGATAGCAGGGCAGTTGAGGTACTATGGAATGGTCTGAAACCATGTTGGCAGTTGGCAAGCAAATTGTTGTGGAGAAGATGGTCAAGTAGTTGTTGGTGGACACATTTTTCCATTATTTTAGCTATAGGAGAGAGTAAGGCGATAGGTCTAAAGTTGGAAATGTCAGTTGATATCCTACCTTCCATATAAGGGCTATTTTACTTTCTGAAATAGTTATATTAATAAGGATAGAAATAGGGTAGGCTATAACTTTAGCTGCAATTTGCAGGTATTCTGATGGTATACAGTCAGCAGAGGGGGTGCATGGCTTGAGTTTTAGAAGGAGGTTACAAATGAGGGATGTAGGAATTGGTTGTATGTGAAAAGAAGGAATAGAGTTCCTCAACACCTTGCCATCTATGATGGTCCAACGCAACACTGACAAAGTGTGAGTCTTCAACTACCCCTCCATCACCTGGGGAAAGTAGTCAAGTACCAGTACAGTGGCCCAACACTTCTGGAATTCATAATTTCCATTTTCCTGGACCAGCTCATAATGACCCCTGGTAGAGGATGCAACAACCTTGACCTGTGTTGACTACTTAAATATGGGACTGTTGTTCATCCACAGATGTCAATCCCTGAATGGTGATATCCACACAGGCTGTAATCAATATGGAACTCAACATGTCAGCCACAACCCCCAAAGGTAACCACCTTGAAAAACCTCTCCAAAGCTGACTTTGCAGCCTTGAAATCAGGGGTGGGTGTCTTCACTGCACCCATGGCAATGAGAAACAGCTGCATGACTGTGGAATCATACATATATGCACTGTACTTACATGAATGCATGGTACTAGCCAGAGCCAACAGAACCCAGACACTGTCCTTCAAACACTGAGAGACAATGTGATGGTCCCCTGCCATTACTAAAGTGTACATCAGAAGGAGGACACTGTTGCAAAGAAAGGTGGTGTCCCATGACTGTTGAACTCCCGTATTAGCCACAAACACAACTTTGGATCCCTCATGGAATCCCCTACAGGCATATATGAGAGCAGACATTCAGCAGACACTGACGACAGTCACAACAGCCTTTGATAGTTACATCAACAACATCCACAGCATTAAACACAAGTGCTGCAAGTTACTGCACAATGCTAATACCTATCTTGAGACAACAGATATAGACCAGAGTCTTGGCAACACATTCAGTGCCAGCTTTACCCCTCTCTTCCCCCACAAGTGAAGTGCTGAGTGAATGTGTTTCCAAATGATGTATCCCATTTCTGTTCTAGGCATCTGTGTGTCACCAGGATGTGGCCCTGAAGTAAGACCATGGGGTATGACAATGTGGTAGCACATCTGCCATGTCATAGACAGTATACAGTATATGCACTGAAATCCCTGGTCTGTAACACAGTGATTGCATATGCCTCACAGATGATAGGGCTGAGGGTTGTACATAGGTATTTGTTGATTTCCAACTGTTGTAGAATGGAGAATGGTACGTCTTGTGGTTTGGGCACACATCCGATTGCTAATAACCACAGCTGCAGGAAATATTCATCAACCAAATACACTGAGATTACTATTCACACACACACATAAACACACACACACACACACACACACACACACACACACACACACACACACACACACTTGCCAGTACTGAGATCCATAGGTTCATTGCTTCATAGGTGTGTAGTAGGTGAATGGGCCTGAAGGCTCTACAAGGCTAGCCCAAAGGAATACCCTGGCATAAGGCCACATGAAAATAGTCCCCAGTGTGGCTCAGGAGTATAGTCACTGGAGTGGTCCCAAGAGGTGGGTATTGTATTCCCCATCCACTCATCCAGATTTAATTTGTGGGTGGCCAGTGATGTGCACTGCTTCACATGTATGTGATTTATATTCCATAACATGGACAGTGTCTGGGTTGTGCACATGTCCCACATGCATGTTCTTTGAAGTGTGGAAGTGTGCTTGAGGTCTCTGGGGCATGTTGTGTGGACAGATTGGTATCTTCAGAAGTATCTTCATTTGATGAGATCTGGCTATGTAACTGAGGTAGTGACTGCACCTACATAGACAGTACGATACAGGGAGTCATTGGAGTTATTGGTGTCTGTCCATACAGGGCATGTGTATATTGCGTGGTACCCCTTTGTGGGGTATGTTTGCAGCCTCTACAGTTGTTGCAGGCATCCAGTGGAGAACATGGCAAAAGGGCCGTTGTACACATTGATTAGGCTACTGAGGGGATGGAACAGGGTGCCATGTCCTTTTACTTGCTGGATAACACACACTCAGTCAGGAGATGTAACACATCAAAGTACTTTCTGATGTCAGTGGCACTGTTGTGGTCAACAGACATGTAGTCCACTGCAATCACACTGTGGGTACTATCTGTGAGGCAATTTGCAGGAGAGCTATTGATATAGTGGCCAAGCCAAGTGTGATTGTGTATGATTCATGGGTGGAGACTGGTCTCTGAGTATTAGAAGGGCTGTCTATATTGTTCACTAATCCATACTGTCACATAGTCATTGCACATGGCACTAGACATTTAGGGCTGTGGATTGTCTACATCAACCGCTATGGTGTTTGACAACGGTTGGCCTTGTAATGTGGACATTGGGACATATACTAGGTCCTCAATATAATAATTTAGCAAAACCCACCCCCAATGGATCCTGTTATTACAAAATCACACCAACACCCACATAGGATACTGATGACAGAGACACACACAAACACCCTTTTCAGACTGAGTTTCAAACCCCTACCTAGTTATGTATTGCTACTACAGTGTTATGCATTTATCACATGAGCCACAGAGCTTATAAGATGGATGCTGTCCCAAGGTACGTATAAGGTGAGGAACATCACCAGCCCTTGTAAATACTGGCATTGGGTCATGCAGTGGGTGAGAGATTTCATATATTTTACCTTACACACACATTTACACTTGCTGGGACTGAGGTTCAAACCTCTATCTAACTATTTTCTCAGACCGTTATGTTACACCTTTACCACATGTACCATTGACCTTAAATGGTTTAGGGTTGCCAACAGGTACTTCTAAGGTAGCTGATATCTGCAGGACTGCTAAAGTCAGACACTGAGAAGTGTACTGGGTGTAAATGGTGCCAAAATCTTTAAGTACTGACATATATATGTACACACACACAAACACTTGCCAGGAACGAGATTCAACCCCCTACCTATGTAGTTATCGTTATTACATTGCTCCACCTTTATCACATGCGCCACAGAGATTATAGATAGAACATTGTCCAAACATACCTCTAAGGTGAGTGACATCAACAGCAGTGCTGAAGGAGGGGTAAGGGAAGTGTATTAATTGTGAATGGCCACAAAATCAGGTCTCTACAAAGACACACAAATATTCACACAAACACACACATTTCCACAGTTGTCAGGATGATGATTAGAATGCCTACCTCACTAGTTTGCTACACTATAGTATTACACAGTTATTGCAAGTGCCACAGAGCTTATATGTTGAAGAGTTGTCCAAAGGTATCTTTGAAGGTGAGTGACATCAGCAGCAGTTCTAAAGGAGGGGTAAGGGAAGTGTAATACATGTGAATGACCACAAAATCATATCTCTACAAAGACACACACAAACACACATGTTTTCACTGATGCTAGAAGCAGGATTAGAACTCCTACCTAACTAGTTTGCTACACTACAGTATTACACAGTTATTGCAAGTGCCTTGGCACTTACATGTTAAAGAGCTGTACAAAGTTATCTTTGAAGGTCAGTGACATCAGCAGCAGTGCTAAAGGAGGGCTAAGGGAAGTGTAGTGTGTGTGAATGACCACAAAATTCATGTCTCTACAAAGACACACACTCTCTCACACATTTTCACTGATGCCAGAAGCAGGATTAGAACTCCTACCTAACTAGTTTGCTACACTACAGTATTACACAGTTATCGCAAGTGCCACAGAGCTTATATGTTAGAAAGCTGTCCAAAGGTATCTTTGAAGGTGAGTGACATCAGCAGCAGTGCTAAACGAGGGGGATGGGAAGTGTAGTATGTGTGAACGACCACAAAATCATGTCTTTACAAAGATGCACACACTCTCTCACACAAACATGCACATTTTCACAGTTGCCAGGATCAGGATTAGAACTCCTACTTAACTAGTTTGCTACACTATAGTATTATGCAGTTATTGGAAGTGCCACGGCGTTCACATGTTGGAGAGCTGTCCAAAGGTATCTTTAAGGGCGAGTGACATCAGCAGCAGTGTTAAAGGAGGGGTAAGTGAAGTGTAGTATGTGTGAATGGCTACAATATCATGTCTCTAGAAAGATACACACATTCTCTCTTTCACAAACACACACATTTTCACAGTTGCCAGGACCAGGATTAGAACTCCTACCTAACTCGTTTGCTATACTGCAGTATTACACAACTATTGCAAGTGCCATGAAGCTTATACGTTAGAGAGTTGTCCAAAGGTATCTTTGAAGATGAGTGACACCAGTAGCAGTGCTAAAGGAAGGGTAAGGGAAATTTAGTGAGTGTGAATGGCCTCAACCACATTCATCTAGAAACACACACACACACACACACACACACACACACACACACACACACACACACACACACACAACTTTACATTTGACAAGACTGAGATTACAACTGCTACATGGATACTTATTTGTACTGTAGTGTTACACAGTTATCACAAGCACCACTGAGACTTTAGGGTTGAGGGCTAACCAAAGGAATTTCTACAGTGAATGACATTAGCACATCATGTGATATAGGCCAATGGGATGTATACTGGGTGGGAAAGACCTCATAATGGGATTCTCTCTGTCACTGTCTGTCTTTCTCTTCCCCACCTCTCGGTGTGTGTATGTTTGGCATATTATATTATGTTGGCCTTAGATATGTGTGTGTATTCCTTTCCAATGTGTGTGTGTGTGTGTGTGTGTGTGTGTGTGTGTGTGTGTGTGTGTGTGTGTGTGTGTGTGTGAAGTATCAATGGTGTACAATTTGGTGTGTGTGCACAGACATCTGCAAATAACCAATATCTGTACTCCACTGTGTTGTGAGACATGGGCTTCATTTCTCTAAGTGTAGGAGCATGCCAAGTATGAACTTCTATATTGAGTGTGTGCATCCATTCCTGGCTGGGTTGGACTCCAGTTCAGGGTTTTGTGTGCTACTGCTACACCTAGCAAACTGTTTCCTCAGGATATCTGTAGATAGGTTGCCAATATGGAGAAACAATGGGCATAACATACGGGGATAGTGTAACTATTGCTGTCTGTGCTACTTGTGTAACATGGTTGGTTGTAGAATAGTTTTTCTGACATATGTACTGTTTTACACTGTGCTGTATCATGTCATCAACTACTGACAGTTATCATTCTTTGCTCACAGTTATTTACCAGGGAAATACAAGATGAATGAAACTGAGTCCAATATTCTGAGGTATATAAACTACACATTCTGGCACACACCTGCCATTGTGGAGGGGTAGCTACAGACAATAGACTGCTGGTTCTGTATAAATGGTCCAGCACCATGTTAGTATGCTGTTTGGGGATCCCCTCTTTGTGAATTTCTCAACTTCACGGAATGGCCATATCCTGTTGGGGGCATACCTACAGCTGTACAGATACACCCAGGTTATCCAGAGGCAGGACTCATATATATGGTCAGTTTACCTTCACATTGTGGTTTACAAGCAGTTTTGTGGCTATTCGTTCATGGGTTTGCATTCAGTGGGTAGTATGGGTGGATATTAGAGTTTCAGACTTCACACACTCCATGACATCCATGCTTCCACACCCCCCTCTGTTATTATCTCCTATTCCTAACATTATGTAAGCAATATCTCAGAGGTATCCCTATAGTTGGGCCTTTATCCCAGTAGTATTTATGGCCTGGTCTACAGTCCTTGCAGTAGGACATGGAGAGGCATGCTACTGGCATTTGTCAACATGGCCTTGCATTTGTTTTCTGTTTACTGTATTAGGTTGTTAGTTGGGATCCCCTGACATTCCATATGTTGAAACTACGGGTGAGGCACGGGCCTTTGCCAGAGGACTGTAGGCCATTTGAGAGTGCTGCAGGTGATCTGTAGCAGGCCAGTGAATTCTGCCAGTCATACGTTCCCAGGCTGCAAGCCAGTGAATTACCTTGGGTTGACAGTGGTGAGTGGTTGAGGTGTTCCTGTCAGTCCTTCCTGTTCATACTGATCCACGGGTCTGGATGTGGTCAGGTTGCTGCTTACAGCTAGGGACACACCTGCATTGGACACCTATTCAGCATGCAGCATCATGTATGTATTCCCATACAGAGATGGGTTCATGCTGTACTCATTCCCTACAGCAAGGGTATGACCTGTGATAAACCTGTGGTTGATGGTGGGGTGAGCTGGGTGCATGTGTGATATGGAAGCTACTTGCACTTCACTCACAAATATACCTGGGACATTTCCCTTATGCTGACTTATGTGTGGACATGTGCAGCTTGTCATCACTTTCTAACTGTGCCTTTTGTAGTCTGTCAGTGATTGGCCAGACTACCAGTATTCCATACTAGAGGGACAACTAATGTGATGCTAACCTCTATATATAATTCCAAACTTGTGTGCAGTTGACAGTGATTTTGTATGTACTCTGTGTAGGTTACTTCCACCTTTGTATTGTTTCTATGTATGGGCTCCCATTCATGGCGTGTCCAGCTTTTCAACAGTGACAGATATTGACATCTGGGCAGTGCGTATGTACAACTGTTGACATGGATGTAGCTGGGAAGCAGTGTGGCTGGCACTGCAGTTGTTGGAACATGGCCCTGTCATCCACTGTACTGTACCTAGGCCACTTGAGACAACCATCCAGGCCCACATGCTGACCACTTCCAGGCAATATTAAACACAAAACAAACTTACTACACTGATCGCTGCATATTGTACACATGCAACAATGTAGACTGGGACAGCTTTGGCAATCTGTGCTCCAGTGATATTACTCCTAAAACTTACATGTTACTGCATTTCTACATGGGATTGTGGGGGGGGGGAGGTGCACACCTGCAGACATTAAACATTTGCAATGACTGTACTGTTAAAGGTGCTGTCTGTGTTTAAAAACAGAACATAGCTTAGAATTTAAAACAAGTAAGAAAGCAAGAAAAACACCTCTTACTTTAACCACAGGCTCTGGGGATTCCTCTGGTGTGGTTAAGCCCCTTGCATCTTCCCCTCCCCCTGACTTGCTAACAATCTGAGGTTACTTATCCACCTCAGTTAACCTCCATTTTTCAAATACCCCAGTGCTCCTGACCCAGACAGCTGTCCTTCTGTAAACTTGGTATGTAATTTTCTGTGTTACTGACTCTGATTAAATACAACTGTAGATTTAATAATATGTGAAATCTTATGCTGACTCTGAATGTTTAAAAGTGCATTAATACATGAGGCTGACAAATGCATAGGGCATCTGATTTTGTGCTTTCTTGTTGCTGCTAAACTGAAGTGATTGTTTGTGGATGACTATAACTTTGCTGCAGTATTTAGTCTAATTCTTAAATCCTAGACTCTGTACAAACAGCCTACTTCCCAAACGCTACCACCATTGAACTTTATTTTCATGCTAAAGATACAAGATGCTGTATGCAGAATAGTGTGACCCTGATTAGCGTTTTTTCTTCTTATACATGCTGTATCTTTCTTACTTGTTCTATTTAGCTACCAAATACTTGAAACTGTTTCTTAGGGCAGTACAGTGTACTATTAATGTAAGGATTATGCCTTTTCTCTCAGTTGCTGTGTGATATATGGCATGAAACACTGTTCAATTATTTTTTGCTATAGTTCTATTTCTAGTGATGAGCTAACACTAAATAGCTATTATTAGGTATTATCTCTTCCCACAGATCCCACCCTGAAAGGCTTGCACAGTTAGAAGGACTGCATCCAGCTGGGCATTTAAAAAAAAAACAGATAGCCACACTGGTCTACCCTCAATAACCAACTTAACTAAGGTTACTATTTTTTCTAAAGTCTTTCTGCTTAAACTGTTTAATTCAGCCATACTGGGTCAACAGCAGCAAACTTCCCAGCCCTTAAATAAGGCTCCTAATGCTAAACAGTTCCACCAAATTGAACTGTTAAAGTTGCTGACTGTGTTTAAAAACAGAACATAGATTAGAATTTAAAGCAAGTAAGAAAGCAAGAAAAACGCCTCTTACTTTAATCACAGGCTCTGGGGATTCCTCAGGCGGGGTTAAGCCCCACTCCGCTCACCCTCCAGGCTCACTTCACGCCCCTCCCTGCCCCCTATTCTCACCCACCCCCAGTACCTCTTAATTTATAACCCCTCAGCCACACACCCTCCCCCTCCTTTGCCAACCATTAACAGGAATTCATTTATAACCCATCCCTTCCACTATCTCCCCACCTACTATTACACATAGGTTGCCTACCTACCTGGAGTATATTCCCCCCATTATGTTTCTAATACTTGCTAAGTCTTCTAAACTACCACCTCTACTATACACCCTACCTTTACTAATCACCCTTTATTCTTTCACCATCTATGAAAACCAATCCCATATAGGATTCAACCATCCCAAATGCCTTGCTATCACCCCAATCCTCTCAAACCATTCTGCCCACTCATTCATGTCCATCGACACCAACTCATTTACCACTGCTAACATGCACCCTGTTATACCCAGATATGTTAACACCAAAAGTAAATACTACCAAAACTGATAAATACATTAATAAAGCTCATAGCTAGTTTGCTCCACGCCATCACTATTGATGGGGATATCCACCCCAATCCTGGGCCCCCATCCCCAGACAACACCAACTCTAATCATAACAGCCCAAACATAAGACAAAGCCTAAATAGACCCCCAAACGCATGACTGACCTGCCACTTAAACATTAGAAGCATCAACAATAAGGTCCACAACCTCCATGCCCTCCTGACAAGCTACTCCCCCGACATACTTTGTTTCAACGAAACATAGTTAAAATCAACTACGCTAGGTAATGAAGTTCTACCTCCAGGGTATAATATACTCAGGCTAGATCGTACTACCAAGAAAGGGGGAGGGGTTGCTGTTCTCTATACAACCACCCTAAATGTTACTCTAGGCAACCTTCAACCACCTATATTTAACAAAGCAGAAATTATGATTTCCAAACTACAAATAAATAAAAACAAATGTATAAACATAGTATGTGTCTATATTCCCCCAGGTAATAACTCATGGACCCTAGAAGACATCCTCTACTGGCTATCCAATGCCTACTCTCAAGAGACCATTGTTCTAGGGGACCTCAATATAGATTGGAAGACCTGCACTGCAGAAACCCCAACCACCCATGTAAACCTACATGGTTTTGCACAAACTATAACCTCCCCTACTAGGATCAGCAAGGCAAACAATAAAGAATGTATCCTGGACTGGATACTAATTAATAGCCCCCACCACATGTACAAATCAGGTACTCTCCCTGAAGATCTAAGTGATCATTTCTTAATGTATACTATTAGGCATAAAGTTGAATGTCCAAGTCTACCCACCTATAAAACAATAAGAAATAACAAAAACTTCTACCTTAATAAATTTTTCGAAGAATTTAAATTATGCAATTGGTCAATTCTAAAACAACTACCACTAGATGAGACAGCAACACACTTTAATAACACATTCCTGGCCATCCTTGACAATCATTCACCTGCACGCTCTATTAGAATTAAAACAAAAGTTGCCCCCTGGCTCATTAAAGAAACCAAACTAAAGATCATCCAAAGAAATAATGCCTGGAATAATGCCTGGAACACCTGGCACACCTCTAAAGCCCCACAAGATCAACTCAAATTTCAAAATAAAGGAATGATACAAAAAAAATCCATATTACTAGTCAAAAAAACTATTTCTGCCAGCTACAGCAGAAACACCACAACAAGCCACAGAAGTTCTGGGCAGGTATTAACAAACTCCTCTACCCAGGGCAATCCACAACTCCAGCCATTTCAGCTCCAACCCAAAAATCGCCAGAGTCCATTGCCAACAACTTCAAGAGTTTCTATACAGAAACCATCCAGACCCTTGCTAGCAAACTTAAACCCACTTGTCCTAATGCTGAAACCCCTAAACCCAGTGAAATTCGTTCCTTTAGCTTCCAAAAAGTTCCGACTTCACTCATTAGAGCCCTAATTAAAAAACTCAAACCAACCACCCTTTCAGCTGACCTCCTTCCTGCAGACTACCTGCAAAAAGCTGCTGATGTTATAGCATTCCCTTTGATAAACAGAACCTTAACTGAAGCCTCTATCCCCTCTATCTGGAAAATATCGCATATCATACCACTCGACAAAGGAGGTAGCTCCACAGAGCTGTCAAACTATAGACCAGTAGCTATCCTTTCCCCTCTGGTTAAAATTATGGAAAAGTGTATCCGTAAACAACTCTTACACTACCTTAATACACATAATCTTCTGGCCAACTCCCATCATGGATTTAGACCACAGCACAGTACCACCTCAGCCCTCCTCTCCTTTTCTAATGTCATAAATTCCAACCGTAACAACAACAAACTATCTTCTGCCCTGTTTCTCAATCTTTCCAAGGCCTTCGACATGGCTAATCACCAGCTGCTCTTACTTGCCCTAAATAAAATATCGCTAAACAACTATGCCATACAATGGTTGTAGTCTTATCTTAGTGGAAGACAGCAGGCTGTCCTTTGGCAGGACAAACTCTCCACCCTTCTCCCCGTTACCCTTGGTGTCCCTCAAGGCTCCCTATTAGGCCCCCTTCTTTTCTCCATCTTTATCAATGACCCCCACACTGTAATCCCAGATGCAACCTGTATACAATATGCCGATGACACCACCCTAATCTGCTCAGCCTCTGCCCCTACAGATATCCTTTGTTTAACCCAGAAATCCTTTAATACAGTGGAAAACTGGATCTCTAATCAACAGCTGATATTAAACCCTAATAAAACAAAGCTATTGCTCTTCTCCCCTACTCACAAATCCTCTCAACCTTTGTTTACTATAACATCTAACAATGGGACCATAATCTCACCAGATATGTATACCAAACTCCTGGGTGTTATAATAGACAACAATCTCAAATATGATATGCACTTAAACCAAACTATTAAACCGTTAATAAAAAACTTGGCTCCCTATACAAAAACAAACCTTTTCTCACCCCTCTAGCTAGGACTGCCATTGCCCATACCCATCTGCTTTCACCTCTACTCTATGCCTCACCAATAGTCATTAACTTGAACAAAACTGATCTCAGCAAACTCTCTAGCTGCTATAATCAAGTTGCCAGGTTTGCCACAGGAACTCCCTACAGGACACACCATTGTCAAAACCTAAACCTCTTAGGATGGCTAGAACTCCCCAGGCTAATTCAATATAATCAACTTACTGTAGCATTCAAGGTTATTAACCATCCAGAAAAATGCTCTCCCTTAAAAACATTATACATCCCTAAAAAACGCTAGGTCACTTTGTTCCACGACAAACCTTTTGGTTCAGTCTGTTAAAGCTAACAACCTATCTGGAGAATCTTTGTTTGCAAATTCAGTAGGCGAAACCTGGAATTCGCTCTCATCTGACCTTACTCTGACCCCCTACCTTAATCAGTTCAAAAAATCTAACCCAGTATTTTAAAACTCACCGGTTACATCCTTGCTCTAACCCTGACTAAAGCCTCATCTACTTCCATAACCCTGCATTTTTTTTTATTCACAGCAACTAACCTCTTACAATAATAGGTTTGAAAAGAGAAACTGTAACATCTTTGCAGATACTCTTCTATAAACTGCACCTATAGGTTTGATAAGAGAAACTGTAACATATTTGTATATATTTCTGAATATAAACTGTATTCTTCATAGGCTTGAAATGTGAGACTGTAACTTGTATGTTAATACAATATGTGTGTTCATATACTGTAACTTCCTTGTCTTTATCTGTTTGTAAGTTTGGAACTTTTCTCCCCAGGCCTCTCTGAAAATGGATATATATCCAGTCGGACTATCCCCGTCAACAAATGTAAAATAAAAATAAATAATAAAAATAAAATACTGGTATTTCGGTTACTCTGTTGGCTTCCATTTCATATTGTATTCTGACCTATCATGCAGAAAGGAGGCATATCAGTGGAGTACACATGTTAGATCTTAATAGCATATATTTCAGTTTCAGACTTCTTACCCTTCAGAACGGGAATGCAACTGCCAGACTTGTTGTAGTATGTCTGTGTAGGTCTGGTGGGGGCTGTTCACCATTGCCATCATTTGGGGGCCTTAGCCCAGCCTTTCTTCATGGTCATCTACACCTGTCCTGCTGGGTGAGGCTGGTGGTATATATGTGACCCTCACTGACATCCATGTGTGTGACCTATTGACACCCACAGTTCTTTGGGCCATCACATGTACTACAGTGGGGGATGTCACCTTGTGTAGTCCTGCCTAGTATGTTGACACCAGCATTTGTTATGAATTTCCTGCTGTCCCATATAGCTGTCTGCTGCCATCCCATTCAGCCACCCAATTTCCTTGCATGCTTGCATCCATATCATACATACAAGCATGAGAACATACTACTCCATTCAATAATTGATAGGAAGGGTGACTTACCTTGTTGCTGGGCCAGTATTGAGGACAGTGCTGGAGGGCTGACTATGTTTGATGCACATAGTACACTCTCTATACATGGTAAAGCTCAGGTAGTTTCATATTTGGCATCCATTTTACTGTATGTGTGAGTCGGAGAGAGTTATCAGTCCCTGGGTCCCTACAGTGTCAGTATGTGTGCTATGCATTGCCTCTTGGCCAGGGCATGGGCATACTGGGCATGCCTCCTTCTGCCTACAGGAGCTGGCTCAGGATGTTCCTCCTCCGAGTGCCTCTGGCCTGTGCTGGTCTTGGCAATGGTGGGGGGCTGTGTGGCCCTGCCCCGTGCTGTTCCTGCTGCAGCTTCTTCCACAGGATCATACTGTGTAGTATGGCACATCCTGTGAACATTTGTGTACATGTAGCTGGAGAGTACTGCAAGGCTCCACCAGATATGTTAAGGCAGTGAAACCGTGACTTGAGCATCCCAGACACATGCTCTTCAATGATCCTGGCTTGTGTGTGTGGCTCATTATGGTGTTCTTGTTTGGGTGTGTGTGCATTTCTAATGGGTGTCATCAGCCACGGCTTCAGTGCACAGCCAGCATCCCCCACTAGATGGCCATATGGGATGTCCCCCCTGGCAAACGCCTGATACAGCTGTGAGAAGTGCCAGATGTGGGAGTCGTGGTAGCTTCCAGGGCTGCCAGCTCACACATTCATGATAATTCCCTGGGCATTGCACATGACCTGGCAGTTAATAGAGGGGAAGCCTTTGCATTTTTGTAGACCCTACCCTGTTCGCCGGGTGGTGCTTTGATTTGGATGTGGGTGCAGTCTATAGCACCAACTACCTCAGGGTATTCTGCTATATGGTGGAAGAGACACATATGTCTGGTCAATGCCTCATAAGCGGTGGGGAAATATATGTTCTCATTGGCATGTTGTGTCATGGCATCCAGGAACTGGTGGAGTACCCTGGATGCTGATGCCTGTGAGACCCCCGTGATATCCCCAGTTGGTATTTGGAAGGTACCTGTGGCTAGTATTCTCAAGCCTACACATACCTTGGTATCCACTGGGATGGGTTCCCCTCTATTAGTTCTGCATGTGAGGCGTGGCTGGCACAGCTCAACAATTTGCTGTAAAATGTCCCTGTCCACCCCATAGTTCTCTAATATCTCCAGCTCGTGTAGGCCCGGGTAGGTTACCCAGGGTCTGTACACTCTTCTCCTCCTCCTCACTGTGGTTAGTTGTCAGCATTCTCCTCTTCACCACCCTCAGTCTCTAGCACATATTGATGGAGTAAAGCAGCAGCAGCCTCTAACATTTTTAGTTAATTATGCCAGTTAAAAATCCCCCCATCTGTGTGCACCAGTGGTGCAGAGTTTGTGGGAAAAAAAACAGTCTGTAGGGTGTTTGCATAGTTTATAGTAGTGTGCTGGGCTGCTGCATGTGTATTTGGCTGACTATGATACATTCTACCTGCCAGCTATGTTAGTTCTCCTTGATTATAAATAAGGTAACCTGGTCACCAACACGATAAACAACCTTGAAATTAGACAGTATGATGACCCAGAAGGTAAAACAATAAAGCATAGAACCGAAGCTGTCACAGGAAACAGAAGTTTAATCCACAAGCCACGAACAGTTCACACAAACGCCTCCAAATACACAGTACGTTTTCGTTTCTCCTACTTCATCAGATGTGGGCTGCTTCCAAAGCTAACACCTTTTATAGAGCACATTGTTTCAATTAACAAATCAGCTTTGCTAAGCAATCAACTTGTAATTGAGAAAAAGAGAAAAAAGTGCTTTTGTGCTTTTAACCTGATGTTAACATTTTATGTTTTATATGATAAAAATTTAAAGGTGTGTATCAATACATTACTAAATCACATACTCTTATTATAAATAACCATTCACTTTTAAAATTGTGTTAAATTTTGGTAAAATGCATGCATGAATTAAAAAATACTAAATAAGTAAAAAATGAAATGAAACTTTCCTTTGATGAAAGAAATACTTCTGCAAAAACTAATCCATTTAGCACCATCTAGTGGCCATACAAAGATTTTGCAAGGAACAACAAAATAACAAACAAGTTCTCCTTGATTGCCTTTCTACTGCTGTTTCCCCTTCCCAGTTCCTCCCTATTTAAGCTCAGAGGGGCGCCGCACATACTCAGTGCTGAAATGTAAACAGTGCTGCCATTTCTTCTTTTTTTTTTTTTTTTGTTTAAATCCCAGTGCACACCCATTTAGGCTATGTACACACTGCTCAGGCACATCTGACACTCTCCCTTCCGTAGCTGTGCTTACCTAAGGGCAAACATGAGTCATAGAGCTCCAATGAGCTTACAGCAAGCATGACACACCCCCTTATGAAGTCATTCAGCTCTTATACTTGCACTGTTGTATTGCTGCACCGGGTCTATATTAGATAAACAACAGTTTATCTTACTGAACGCTGACATTATCGAAAATCCCAGAACTCGAAACTGCAATTGTGGGGGGCTGCGCCCCTCCACCCCCTGCTAAATATATATTCCAACTCCAAGATCGCACTACAGTGAGGAAAGGGCAAATATTCCCATCTTCACTGTACTGCGATCTCACAATTCTGGTTTTGGGTTCCGGGATTTTCGCTCATGTTAGCGTTCGGTAAGATAAACCTTTGTTTATCTAATATAGACCCGCTGCACCTACACAGTTAGGAACAAGCTGACACTTTGAAGAAATCTGTGATTCAGTATAACTCCCCTCATTTGCATACCCCAGTGTGTAGGTTACTAGCTACTGCACTAACACAGACCCTTTCCCCTTGACTACCAGTGCCCCCTGATACTGTTTACATTCTGCATGCCACTGACTATAATGGCAAAATGCAGAATTAACTTAATACTGGCTTTTCTCATTTTTATTTTTTCGGCACGATCCTGTTTGCACGTCGCTGCCCTATGCTTAAACGGCTGCGATCAGCCAAAAAAAGTTTAATTTTCATAATAATTAATCACTTTTCAATGCCAATGGCCTTATATTTGGCCATTGGCATGTCTAATGTACATAATACATGTTTTTCCACGAGCTGTCGTGCCTCCATTTTGTCAGTTGCAGAAATGTACTCAGTTATCTTTTGAATACATTTCTGCACTGACACTGTTCTAGCACGGAGACCTGGCAGCTTGGTGGATCACAAAATCAACTAATTTGCATGGTTTTCACCAGCAAATTAAGTGATTTGCATATTTGCCAGTTTTCCATCTTGAATCGCTTGGTGGACATTTTTTGTGCAGGAGCTCCTGCACTGTTCCTGTACGGAAATGTTGGCTTCCTGAATCCCAGGGATTATTATTATTAAAATTCTATTTAGGCAGTACTGGTCTGATCCATACATATGACATGTCTCTCACATCCTTGCTAGACATGCAGCATGGGATCAAACATTCGGGACTCTGTCCTCAGCAGTTGTGGAAAAAACAGAACAGAACACCACTATGAATACCAGTCTTGAGTATATTCAGGTTTTAGCTCTTACAATTACTAAATGAAATTGATACTTGCACATCTGTGGGGTGTTCCCTGCCCAACATTCCCCAATCCAAAGCTCAAGGGTATCTCTCTTCCACCTCCAGAGGTCATCAAAATGATGTTTGCATTGCTCACCTGTGCAGAGAATACCTGTCACACTGGTTAAGGCCCTGGCAACACTATTCCAGGATTCAGATTTATATTCTAAGCTGGAATAGTCCTGCTGCAGCAACCTGGGCCCATGCTCTCTTAGTAGGAATCCAACAAAAATCTTGGACTCCTGGACACCCCAACACTGTGTCAGAAAGCACACACCCTCTCCTGCAGCTCCAGACATGCCTCCCATAGTTCAAGCTCAATGTCTAGTGAGCATTTCCCACCAATTGCAGTTTATATGGTGCTGTTTCCTGCCTATCCTATGTCCTACACTTACTGATAGTGCAGTCATTTTGAATTTGCAACATTTAGAAACAGTGCACATCGCTTACCATCGTGCAAGCACTGTAGGTGAGAGTATGCATTGATGGGCGCCATGGTTGCCCGATAGTAAAGGAAGTGCAACAGTGGTGAACAAAGCAATTTCTAGTTGATTAGGTATATATAGGCACTTATGTAAAGGGGCTAGTCATATATATATATATATATATAGTTCTGCTATACCTGCAGTTATTACAAGAAGTTTGAAAAAAAAAACAGTTGTATATCTTGTACTTTATTGCTATAATCTTCACTCTCACAACAGTAAAACAAAACTTGCACACACTGTACTAGAACAACATACCATCTGCACTCCACCAATACATTTAACACCTGCTGCCATGGGATTAGTGAGACTGATATCTGTTATCTTAGTAGTTATTTTAAGGTTCTCACTGTTAACATAGTACAACACACTGCTTATCATGGTTGCACGATGCACAATATTAATTGAATGCATTCAGTTCATATGTGTGACTGTCTGGGTCCTGTTTACAACCTGCATGGTCTATTCCTCCAGTTTGTGTGCTGCTGTGCTTCATGCAAACCAGGAAAGCACAGCTAAGCATATTTATGTCAAGTGGCACATATTACAAACACTGGCAAAAAAAAAAAAAGAAAAAAGAAAAAAAAGGATAAAACAAATTAATCAAAACACAAAAGGCAGACTGTCCACAGTTTTGTAGAATGTCCAGATATTTGTATCATATATTTGGCCTTTTCCTTGTAAAATCAGTGGTTTATTATGAAATCACTGAAGATTGCAGTCTATATATTGTGTTCCGTACTTCATATCTTTTCAAAAAATACATGCTTGATCTTTGCCCTGGAACGATCCACACTCACTATACAAGTTTCATGGCTAGTAACACTGGGCTGAGTCACAAAACCTATGTGTGCCACGTGTCATTAATATTCATGAGATGAGATTGCATGATGCTGTGTGATGCACAGTATTGCGTACGTGAATACACTCCATGTAGGCTCTACATGAAACCTACATGGAGTTTATTGAATCCAGCAGTATGTTTATTTGATTATGTCTCCTAAACATACCTAAATGTATTAGGTTTGCATTGTATCTGAGGCATATGTAATCTCAGGTGTATAGTATTTGGTCAACTCCTACAAACCCAGTGCCTGTTTTCCTCATTATCTTTGCTTTTGTCATCTTATTTTGAATGTGTGTGTGTGTGTGTGTGTGTGTGTGTGTGTGTGTGTGTGTGTGTGTGTGTGTGTGTGTGTGTGTGTGTGTGTGTGTGTGTGTGTGTGCTATATATAATATCAGAGATGACTAATAATTAACTTAGTTTATTTTCTTTTTCTAGTATGTATTCAGAGAATATCATTTGGCTCAAAACAAGGTAGGCTTAAATGCATTGCTCTTTTGTGAAATAGTATATATTTTCTAATTTCTGCACATTATCTCTATTTATCAAACATTTTTAATTAAAACTATTTCTGGCTTTATTAATGAAATACTCTGTTAGCTTTTGTTTTCTAGCAATATATAATTTATTTTACAACTTTTATGCCGCTTTGTGTCTATGTTTAAAAAACTATAATATTATATATGTCCCAGTGTACAGGAGTGGAAGATGTTGGGTGAGGCTCATAATATATTCAGAAATGCAAGATATTGTTGGAAAAAGTGTCATTACTGAGCACAAGTCACCAATGCACATTCTGTATGCAAATGAGTACAAAAGCATAGAACTGCCAGATATTTATACAGCAGTTCTTTTGTGGGTGCATACATAATATAGCAATAACCCACGCCTGGCTGTGGGTAATGCAGGATTTACCCACGGTTGGCATGGTTTGGTCATGAGGGCGAAGCCCGAGTGACCAAACAAAGCCAACCATGGGTAAATCCAGCATTACCCACACCCAGAAGTGGGTTATTGCTATTATACAATGACATTATTTAAGAAAAAAAATAATTACTTTTCTTAAAGAATGGCATTGTATAATGCCGCCTTGCTGCCCTTCCGCAGTGTCTGGTATTCTGCAGCTGTTTTGATGTACTGCACATGCGTATGCCTACGCAGTACATCACAGCTGTGGGCAAAAGCAACAGAGAAAGCAAGATCTCCCCTGCTTTTTACAAACTGTTTCGCTATGTTAAATGGGTTTAACATAGCGAGACAGCTTTAAAAAAGCAACGGAGTCTCCGTTCCTTTTTTTAAAGCTGTCTCACCATGTTAAACCCATTTAACATAGCGAGACAGTTTTGAAAAAAGCAACGGAGAAAGCAAGATCTCTGTTGCTTTTTACAAACTGTCTCATTATATTAAGCGAGTTTAACATAGCGAGACAGCTTTAAAAAAAGCAACGGCTGCCTCGCTAGGTTAAACCCAATTAACATAGCGAGACAGTTTTGAAAAAAAGCAACGGAGAAAGCAAGATCTCTGTTGCTTTTTAAAGTGTCTCGCTATGTTAAATGGGTTTAACATAGCGAGACAGCTTTAAAAAAGCAACAGAGATGCTCCGTTGCTTTTTTTAAAAGCTGTCTCGCTATGTTAAACTCGTTTAACATAGCGAGACAGGTTGTAAACAGCAACGGAGATCTTGCGTTCTCCGTTGCTGTAAAAAAAAAAAGAGTTATACTAATGGAAAAAGTCCGGGAGACAGGACCTTTTCCCATTACTATAACTCTGATTTACAACATGGACGCTAACCAATCAGCATGCACGTTTTGGAATATTAATGGTGGGTCATGGTATAATGATAATTATAGCACTGGCATTGTAACATTCCATTCGTTGTAACATTCTGCTCATGAGCAACCTCTACACAGACTCATACACAAAGCATTCACATGTCTGCACATACACAGACACGTGCACATATATGAATATGTCTGGGGAGTACTTACAGTATTAACAGCAGTCTTTGTAGTTGGTTTCGTTTTTTCTGAATGCAACTGTATTTACAAGAAAACACCATATAGGGAAGTAACATAAAAGGAAAACAGTTATTTATGCACTGTAGGGCTCTTTTCTAAAGTTAATTTCATAATTTTTAAAGGATGCACAGTGTTTTCCTCAAAGCTAGTTAGCACACAAAACAGTGCTTACATATGGAGCTCCCTGAAGACTCCTCTTCAGGACTCTCTCTCATTGCAGAGGTCAGGATTCTAATCTCCTCCATAAGTATTGTCTCTGATATATTCATAAAGACATTTGCTGCCTTTTATGTGTTATGACCAGCCTCTGTCTGCTTTGCCTGTCCACTTTGTATTTCTCAGGATTTCTGCAGTTGTTTCTCTTTATCAATCACCCTGACTCTTTCCCCTTTCTTATCCCTCTCTCTTTGTCTTTCATCCCCACTACTTCTCCTCCAGCTAATCTATATCCTTAATCCCCTCCTACTAATTCTCCCTCCTTACCCACTTCATCATCTTACCTATCTGCTGATATCACAACCTCTCCACTATCAGAACTCATTCTTATTTATTTCTGCTTATACCCTTCCTCCTCCTCCTCCTCTATTTTCAGCTCTTGCTTTAGTGACATCCTACCTCATTAATGTTGCTATACATATACTGAACCTATGTGCATTATCATTGCTCATGTATCTGCAGCTATTACCTGTTAACATGTCTTCGACTTATGTAAAATAATATAACTTATAAAGTATATGATAATTGTCTTTACTTTTTGTCTCAATACTACCTGCAAAGTAGAGCTTGAAATGTTTAATTTCTCTTATTGTGCGTTGTAAAATTGTATTTTATGTGGAGCTTTTCTCTCTGGGCCGCCACTGAAAATGGGACCTGTGTCCTGTCAGACTCTTCGGGTAAACAAAACAAAACTAAATAAATAAATAGTTCCCTTCCATAACCCTTCCTTTAGTAAATGTAACCCTACTTAGTGCAGACACAGCGGTCAGTAAGCTGTATGATCACCCATTGCAGAATCACCAGTACAAATCCTGACAGAGAGCCTTGAAACAGTTCATGAGCATTAAAGTGACTGTAGCCTGGACAATGGTGTGCTTTAAAACTGTAAGCCTAGACGGTCAAAGTTCATGTCGACAGTGTTGATCTATCTTTTTGTTGGTAAACCAGCTGCAGAAGGGTATTGCCTGTAATCAATGCACATTATTTGCATAAAAATAATAGTATTTTAAATGTGGTGAGGGTCCATTTAACGGAAAGGCATTCATTTCTTATAGATTAATAATGTCTTTCAGCAGGTGACCATTTTGTATTGTGAGATTCGTTACTGTGAGTCCCGGAACAATGAGATTGAATGAAAGAAATACGAACATATGTATCCTAAGTCTGAGATCGCTGTTTCTCAGAATATTCCCTTTTCTCTGAGGTATGGTGATTTTAGAGTTGGTATGTATAAGTTTCAGGGTGTGGGGGTGCAGGGGAACCTACCTTCCTGCAAAAATGGCTTTCAAGCATAACAACAATTTTTGACTTTCATCGTCCTCTTGTATTTTTTCAGTTATTTTTCCTAATTGTAAGCCTTGCACTGATAAGTGTTAGCATTACAATAGGGAGCCCTTTCAGTATTACTAAGTTTTCTATGTATATACATCTGGGATGCTTATTCCCAGCTATAGTCTGAGACAAGATTGCTCCTATGCCTACCTCAGAGTATGCATGGATTAAGAATTGCTTGGGGAAGTCTGGAGATTTTCATTTTGCCTCTGAACACAATAAATATTTAATTACCTGAAGGCTTATTCTGCTTCAGCATTCCACTTAACGTTCAAAGGGTCAGTGAAGGGCAGGTGATGGTAGTACAATTAGGAATAACTTTATGTCAGTAGTTAACTAGTCCTCCCTAAAAAAAAGCCTTAACATGATTCTTAGTAGCTGGGATGAAGCCAGTTTTAGACTGCTTCAATTTTCGCAGCTGGATTCAGCATCCATCAGCCTATCAGATGGCCAAATGGTGGGTTTGTGGCATGAGTAATTTGCACTTAACTTGGTTAATCATTCTCTTAGTCTTTGAACAATATGACTATATCATCCATGTATTCTGCCAAGTATCTTTTATAGAACCTAAATATTAGGTCCATAAGCCTTTGCGATGTACAGGTGCTTCATGAAGACGAAATGGCAGGACTCTATTTTAGAAACGTTGTTGTGGTGTGGGAAGTGCCACTCTGTCCTTACCTTTGGACTAGTGGGACTTCCCAGTAGCATTTTCATAGGGCCAAAGGGGACAGGAGTTCAGCCTTGTGCAAATCTTTAATCATTTCATCCACTCATTGCATGGGATATGAATCATGTTTAGTTTTGCTATTTAACTTTCTGCAGTTATTGTAAAATCTTATATAACCATTGGCTTTGTGGACCAGAACAAATGGACTATTCCACTATCTTTACAATTATTCAGTAGCCCTACATTTGAGGGTTTTCTGTACTCTCCTCATTATTTGGCATTGGAGTTTTAGTTTTCATTATGGCTTCAGATTTATTTTCCTACCAGGCATGGGCTTTCATGTTTTGTTGAATTAAACTGCCTCTGCCTTGCAGCTCTGACAATGTGCCTTCCTTCCTAGCACAAACTACCTTAGTTCTGGTTTCTAAGTTATTGATAGTGTTTCATCTGCTTTGACTTCAGAATGTGCTTTAGGGTCTTTATTTTTCTTAAGACATGCTTACTACAGAAACTTTAGTTTCTCTCCAGGACTTCAGAACATTTATGTGATATAGCTGTTGTGGCTTCCTTTTTTGTGGTTCTCACAACATAATTTATTTCACTTCCTTTTCTGTGGTTTCAAATGGTCCTTTCCAGTTTGAAAGGAAATGGTTTTCTGTAATGTGTACAAACATAAAAGCTTTGCCGCCTGGGTTGAATTATCTAAGACAAATATTGTTGTTATATGCTCTCTGTTGTATTTCCTATGCTCTTTCCACGTTTTCTTCCTCCCATATTTCTTTGCTGTATCTAGCAATTTCTGATGATACATATCATGTAGCAGTTCAAATGGTGTGAACCCAGTACATACATGGGGTACATCCCTTATAGCACACAGAAGGTGCGGAAGTACTTGGCCCCACTTTCTCTCACCCAGTTCTTTAGCTTTTATTAATATAGCCTTAATGCTTTTTTTCTATTCAATTAGCCCATTACTGGGTGCAATACACAGATGTCCTTAACTGTTTCACTTTAAAGCGATACATTACTTTGGACGTGAATTGGATGTTTTCGTCAGCATGAATTTTGTGGGGAATTCCTCCTCCTCCAGGAAAAAAAGTGCTAGTTCATTTGTAATACTATGTGCTTAAACTCTTCACAGAGGTACTTCTTCAGGAAATGTCATTGCATAATAAATGATTACCACTACATAACACTATATACTGACCGTCCTTATTCTGTTTTACAAGTGGACCTATAGTGTCCAGTATTATTGTCTCAAATTGGACTTCCACAATGTTAAGGGCAAGAAAATACTTTTAAAACCTGCAATGGGTGCTGTCCCTTGATGTTATGAGTGTGTGGCACAAACCCTCTAACTGGCCTTCATAACATCACACCAGTAAATCCGTGCTAAAAGCTATCTTCCTAGAATTTGTCTTATCCATGCATAATCTGGTTATGTGCTAATTTCATGAACAAGTGTTCCAAAAGATTTGAAACTAATAGCCTTCTTAATAACTAGAACTCATTTTGTATGCGTTGTAAATATCCTCCTGGCTTGTCTGTTCTACAACAACTTCCTTTGCCTACATTTCTATGAAACTCTAATACTAATAAGCATAACCCAGAACTCCTTCTGCAGATACTGAGAATATCATCCGTAATCTATATAACATTGATACTAATGGATCGTGTAAAGAAATGGAGCTAACTAACTAATTACCATTCATCGTCTTTGGTTACTGTACAGAGTAGGCCAATTCTCAATACAAGTTAGGGGTATGAAGTGAGGTGCAGAAATACCTCACTAAAAGAATCACAGGCCTAAAGCAGATGCCCTATGCTGACTGCCTAAAAAACCTCCAGCTATACTCTGTTATATATCGTCCACTCAGAGGCAATCTCTGCTTAACATACAAGGCCATGTCAAACCCAGAGCTGTTGGACATGCTACACTTAAAGAAATCCCAATCCCTCAGAGCCACGTGCTCCAGGGATCTAAACATGGTCATCACAATGAACAAAACATGCTGAAGGGATAGATTCCTGACCCAAAGACTCCCCATACTCTGGAATGGACTGCCCATACATGTCAAGCAGAGTGCCTCTTTGGCCTTCTTCAAAAGGAACTTTGATGATTGGATGGGAGATAGGAAATTCACCCCGGGGATCACTTCAGTTGCCTTGCTAGACAGGGGTCCAGGGAAGTAAATATTGTGGGAAGAAATAGCCAGGGAATTGTTGTGGCTTAGGCTTGTATAGGCCCTAGGGCCAATAGCCTAGTACCAATCTATGAACCTATAAAACACAGAACTGGCAGTTCGACTAATTAAAATTAAGTACTATCGCATTCTATAGGTATGCATTCAGGCAGAGCTTGCTGGTTACCATTAACAGTTTTTACAGGTATTGCTGTTAGTGACTGCGCTATATTTTGCTATGTGTCTTTTTCTAGAACATTTAAAATTAAGTTATATATCAATATTTTTGTCTGCAAGCAATAAAACATACTTGTATAATAGCTAAATCTTGCGTGCGTGCATTTAAGAGATGTAATTTCAGTTAACAGCAGACATTCTAGTCACCGATTTTCTTAAGTTACTAGGGAGTGCTTTTTTAAATGTATCTGCTTCCAACCTTTCTAAAATGTTCCTTACATGATTTACATGCGGTTATAGCCAGATTTTCAAGTTATGTGTAAAGTCTGACCCTACTAGACTGTCTGTGCTGAATGCCCGGTTGTGAAATTTAAGTGACTAAGCCTCAGATGAAGCTACAGCCCTAGCCAGAATTTCCCGTTTCAGTTTTATTCTTTTGGTATCTGCTTCCATCAGCATTCCCATGGTCTTTGTATGTCTACATTGAGTCCCTGGTCAGGTGTGAAGACACAGTACTCCCTACTTCAGTTAGAAAATGTTTTTTGTAGTTGTATATTTTTCAACTGTCATTGAATAAGAATCACGTCATACTTTCAAGGTTGTGCAGGATTTTGGTATTCCCAGTGAGGTGGACGGATGGTTCATCATCATGTATGTCTGTTGCTGGAACCTGAGTAGCTGTGGGTCAGTTCTTTCTTGCTGGCTGAGCAACTGTAGTTCAGTGGTTTTAGTAAGGTTCACCAAAGCTTCAATTAATTTCTCCACCTTGAACAGGATACAACAACTTAAACTTCAGTACACACAAAACAAGTTCACAGAGAAGTCCTTTTAATACAGCAAATCCCAGTTTGGCACAAGAGCTTTTGCACTTCTCACTTAGCTTATCATACAAGTCTGAGAGGAGCCAGTATTTTATATTAACGTAATTAAGGTCTAACAAGTTAGCCACCTGGTGGTGTGAACACTGGCTCTAGGTGAGAGTCTCTGTTGATGTGGCACTCCAGCCCCACTTACAAAATGGGAAAAAGGGGTTTATGCTGATTCTGATTTCTTCCAGAAGGCTGCCTGCCCTTCTCAGCTAGAGTGGACAACAGAAGCAGAGAACGTGCATTCAGATAGCTTTGGACCCTCACAGCCTTCAATTTTATTTTTGTCCACTTTAGCCATTCAGTGCATTTTTTATTAATTACAGAATTAAGAAGAGAATTTCAAGCCAGTTTTTATTTTTTGAATGCAGCTTTACTTAGAACAGAAACACAAAATGGAGAGGTAACTTAAAAAAGATACAGTTATTCATGCACTGTTAAGCTCTTTTCCAAAGTCTAGTTAACAGTTTTCAGGAGAAGAAGTGATTTCCACAGAACTGGTTACCCACAAAACAGCACTTGCAAATATATGCTTTTCCTTTCAGGACTACCCTATAAGCAGGGTCACTCCCATCAATTACTTTCCACCAAACAACATTTTCTGTTCCTTTTGATATTCAATGGCACCTTTCTTTTTAAACAAGAAACATTTTTATTACATTATCACATATGACATAGGCAATCACGCATTGAAAAGTTGTAGATATCAATTAATAAAGAGCTGAAGGATTTTATTTAGCAGGGAAAGGTGGCAAGTGTCACATGGGTTGAGCAAGATAGTTTGGGATTACTTGATTTGAAGGGGTATTTCAGAGCTACACAGTTAAGGCTCCTATACATAGCACAAGCAGAAACCTATTATTCAAAGTGCAAAGGGATTGTGATAAAACAGGGGAGAAGCTCAGGAAACAAGGAGATTTTGAATGCAGATCCTTAAGAACAAGAACAATAACCATACAGAATATTATATTCATAAAGTAGCAGAAAGTATTGTAACAGCTAAGCCAACATGGGAATGGAGAAAGGAGATTCTGCCAATAGGGATAACTGCAATTAGTGATACAGACAATAGGCAAGAGGGGTCTAGAATTTATTTTAGAAAAGTGGAAAAAGAAACAAGGTATTGGCAAATAATTAGAGAGAAATGTAATAGAATGGGAAGAGGCCATGAATATATTTGGATTGCAGCTAACAATTGCTTTCCCTGTCAAGGATTGTATCAGAGTATAGGCAATGAGAAGGAAAAATGGGGGATCCTAAGTGAAAGACCAGCACTGGTAGAGTTTTTAGTCTAATGTAGAACTGCAACTGCTATTAAAAATGATATAATTACTAGAGCATGCAACAATTGCATGATAACTATAACAATCAATCAGAGGAGGCTAGAAGGGATTGGGAAGATAGATTGGATATGCAATTCACAAAGAAAAAATGGTGATATACATGCAGCAAAGTCCAGAAGATTTAGGATTTTTGCTTGGAAGTGTTTACATAGGTATTTCAAGGGCACGTTTCAGACTGCTTCTGATCTTACATATTTATCTCCCAACAGACTCCATTTCAGATCTGTCTTAACCCTGAGGTCAGGAATCCTATCAGCTCAATAAGTAATGTCACTGATATATCCAAAGGGATACCTGTTCTGCCATCATCATCAAACATTTATTTCCTATTTTTACATGGGTTTGGGGTACTGCATTGGCTATTGCTACTTCCCTCTATTCAGAGCCATTCTACTAACTTCTTAGACAGTCATGGCCACTTGCTTCAGGTCTTCTGTCCTTCCATCCTGGTTGGATGCTGTCATTTCTCATATCTGCGTTATCAAATTGGCTTCTGCTTTTCTGCATGTGTGAGCAAACCACTATAATCTGTTCTCCTTGAACTTCTCTGTAACTGGAGCTACTTTTACTTCTTCTCTGATGTCTTCATTTCTTCATCTCTCTCACAGTGTGCATCCTACACCCATCTCAGCCACTTCATCTCCATCAACTCAAGCTTCTTCAGCTGCCCTGCCTTTACTGCCCATACAATAGAACTGGTCATGTAACTGTTTTGTACATCTTGCTATTCAGCTTTTTTGACATTCTTCTGTCTTACACTACCCCTGACACTGTATGCCAGTTGGCTGCAGCCCCTCCGATTCTGGCTTTCACCTCCTCATTCAGACTTCCTTTTACCTCAAACACCCCTCCCAGATACTTTATACTGTCTCAGTTTTCATCTTCTTCTGATTTTCCCCATTTACTGCCATGACCACTGTCTTTTCTGTATTCAAATTCTTCCCCTGTACATTCAACTTTGCATTCCAATCCTCTGTCATTTGCTGAAATTCTAGTATAGAGTCTGTTTGTAATGCCACATTATTGACATAGAGCATTTTTGTTGATCTGTTCCTCCAGCCTATTTGCTAATGTAGTAAATCACCAATATGAAAAGCAGTGGGCTCAGAATTCAGCCCTGATGCACACATACTCTGACTGGGAACCCCTAATGACTGCACTTAGGTCACTGGGTTCCTGTACATTTATTGCACTAATTCTGCCAATGTTCCATCATTATCTGCTCACTGCAGACATCAGGGCAGTTGTGCTACATTCCCACCTGAATCCAGCTACGTATGTTCATTTATCAATAACCATGTTCAGTACTTTCATATAGTGTGACAAGAGTTGGATAAATACCTGTACTATCCACAGTTGTGAGTATCCCTTTTGTTCTTGTACAGTGGTACTAGAATGGTTATTCTCCAGTCATTGGGGATATGCTTCTCTCACCACACTGTGAAGTATATCCTCAGGGCCATTTCTCCCATAAAGGCCCAAAAATCTTCATCATATCAGCTGTGACTTCATCTTCCTTAGTGCACTTTATACTTCTTCAGGTGTGACTTCTCATTCCACTTTCATTCTAAGCTGTGAGTATGGCAGTACAGCCTTTGCAGGTTTCCTTCATTCACAACTTCCTGACGTACTTCTTCCATTTGTGTTTGCCTGACGTACTTCTTCCATTTGTGTTTGCCTGAAGTACTTCTTCCATTTGTGTTTGCCTGACGTACTTCTTCCATTTGTGTTTGCCTGAAGTACTTCTTCCATTTGTGTTTGCCTGACGTACTTCTTCCATTTGTGTTTGCCTGAAGTACTTCTTCATTTTCCAGTTTGCTGACGCCTTCTTCCATTTGTGTTTGCCTGACGTACTTCTTCCATTTGTGTTTGCCTGACGTACTTCTTCCATTTGTGTTTGATGTCCTCTGGAATAGTAATCAGATTGCTGGTGGCATCCCCTATGAATATTTGCCAACCTACACATTTTGGCTTATTGTCACTGCCTTGTAACCCTTTTTGAGTCACTTTCCCAAAGCTGGTAGAGCTTCTCTGATGCCACTGTGACCATTCTATTACACTCATTGGTAGCCAGCTAATATAAAGCCATATATATATTTTGTGGAATATAATTAATAATACACACTTGAAGAAAATGGACCTGTATCTTTTGTGGACCATACTAGCAATAGCTAGAAAATGTATAACCAGAAGATGGAAATCTAACGCTGCACCCACTATGGAGGAATTCCTATCTTTACTGAAGAAGTTTATATTAATGGAGATCAACACTAAAGAATTAAGAATTTACCCTAAGCCACTGGTTAATAATCCATGGAGAAAAGTTTTGACGTTGATTGACACCTTGCAACTGGAGTCAGACTCTTCCTGATAATCACAGTTAATGTATCAATATCATTATTTATATTTGGATTTATTGTTATCTTAATCTATTTGTCAGGCGAAATGTAAATATTGTATATACTTATTGAGTTCATCTAATGTAAACAAATCTTATTATGTTATATCATCAAAATAAAATTGAGTAAAAAATAAAGCCATATATTTAAATGTGTTTGTGCATACATAAATATATAGATATATATAGAAGTATATGCATATATTGAAAAGTCAGTCTATCAAAAAAGCAACTGATCTGACACAACTTGTCAATCGACATCCTATCAAAAAAAAAAAAAAAACTGTTGCTCTTTGCAGGGGGCAGAAACCCCTGCACCCTCCACACCCCCCAATTATATATCCCAACTTCAAGATCACACCACAATGGAGAAAGGGCAAATTCCCTTATTTCCCCCCTGTTCTGCAATCTCACTAAAAAATAAAGCAAGCATATTCAATCAGCTGATTCTGAGTCAGCTGTACTAGCTTTTTTTTAGGGTGGGGGGGTTCAACAAGCTGACTTTCGACAACTTGGCTATAAACTATATATATATATATATATATATATATATATATATATATATATATATATATATATATATATATATATATATATATATATATATATATATATATATATATATATATATGTATGTATATATATAAAATATAATCTGTACAGACACACACACTCATATGAAAACACATATATACTGTAGCATAGTGACTGCTGAGCCTTGAAAAATACACTGTTTCTGGTGGTGTTCCATCTGCTTTCTGCACACCTGGTGGGGTAAAAGTTGCTACAGGGAGGTCAACAGAAATGAACTGCAGAGATCCTGAGAAAAACTGCACAGGCAAGCAAAGCAGAGCAGAAACAGGCTCAACATGATATGCTGGTAGGTGATATGGCTGCAGTGATTTAGTGTTTGGCATGGGTATTTGCTAAGTGCTAACTAGGTTGAGCACCTGGCTTACTCCGGCCAATGCCAAGGATCCATGCCAACATTTGGCAAAGTCAGTGTGCTTCTATTAGCCTGGGTATGCCTGCCATAAATCCCATACACCCTGCATAAGAATGTTACTGTCCAGCTGGTGCTCTGATCCTAGAATGGGTTACCAGGGCTATAACTGTTAAACATAATCTGGATGTAAGACTAAGCAACCTGCTAAAAATTAATCAAGAATTGCTACACCGAATACAAGTTCACAAGTTCACTGACAAGATACAGTTTGGAAGTGAATGACATGACGTGAGGAGGAGAATGGATATTCTGTGGATCTTGTAGAAAAGACGGAAGGGCAGTGAAGTATAGTCTTTTGTCTTCAAAACGTGTTTTACCTTTGCAGGTTCGCACTCAATCACTTTAACAGTTCAATATAATAAACTCTCAACCAGTGAGGTAGCTTGTTCTACAGAGCAAATATATCACACCAGTGAGTATGTTTAGAGCCCAAAGCATCCAATGTCAGGAACCCAGGAAGTTCTAAATCTAAATCGAAATAATGACAAGCCACTTAAAAATGTTTAATAGAAAATCTGAGCACTTTCATCCCCATACAATATTTCAGGTCTTCATCAGAGATAAAAACAAATTATAACATCACTTCCTTAAGAAAGAAAGAAAAACTATAAACATTTACAGCAACAGCATCCTACCATACCTATGAGGTTACAAAGACATTAATATATATAACTATACATACTTAAACCAATTACAAATTGATTAAACAACAAATCCGTATGTATTTAGATTTACCTTTAAAACTTCCTGAGTTCCCGACGTTGGATGCTTTGGGCTCTGACCATACTCATTGGTGCTGCAGCGATATTTATTCTGTGGAATGAGCTAACTCACTGGTCGAGTGTTTGTTCGATTTAATTCAGTATAATAACACAACTGATAACCTGTTAAAATCACAACTTTATTTCTTATTTTTATGATAAAAGACTTGCATACTAATTTCTCAGTTTGTGTGCCTTCAAATTGTGTAAGCCATTGAAATTTCAAAGCTCTTTTATACCATGCAAAGAATTAATTTCAATCAATGAGAAAGCTATACTTTCATTCCAATTATTATTTGCTCTACCTGTAAATTTTAATATAAAATTAAATACTTCATACATGATTCATTATTTAGTCCATCATGAATCAATGTCTCATGTACAAATATGTGCCAAGTTTGTTTCATTAATAATTTATCAGAAATATTTTAAGAATTCCAAAATGATTACAATAGATAATAAAATAATATAAGGATTTTGTATCCTCACCACATTGTGCTGCAAAATGTACTGACACTGGATGTGCCCTATTAGTATTTCTGATATCCCTCGTGTGTTCCTGAACCTGTTTACAAACTTGCCTTCTAGTCTGTCCTTTATATAAAATAATTTATAAAGACAATATAGAGCATATACCGAATGCATTGTCACAAGCAGTGTCAGTGGCAAAACAGGTAACACTCTCACCTTTGGAGCAGATGGCTGTGGATTCAGTTTTCATACCAGGTAGAGTGAATGCTGACACTGCAGTGCATGCCTACTATAATCCCTATATTTACAAATTGTACATTCCTTACATTGTTCAACTACATTATATCTAACCAAAATATCTAAATGAACTATTGTATCCACTATACTCAGGGAATTTCTATATGATACTATGATACCACTGGATATGCATTAACTAATGATCACAAAACACTGTCTGCAGAGATAATAAACCAGCATTTCCTAACAATTCTAGCTATATGGGTCTACTTCATTTGCCCTAATTTTAAATTGACTGACACCCATTTGCCCGACCCCATTTGACTGAAATTTCACTTGACCGACACTTCATTTGACTGACAAGTATTATTGGCAAGTAAATGGAATATGTCCCCTTAACCACTGTAGTGTGACCGTGGAGTTAGAATATATAGTTAGGGTGTGGGGGCAAAGCCCCCCACTTACTTTTGTTTTACTAAGCAATATGAAAGCAAAACCAAAACAATATAATATGAAATTAAGTGGGACTTCTCCCCCCACACCCCTCCATTGTGGGGGGCTGGGCCCCCCACACCCCCCTAACTATATATTCTAACTCCAGGGTTGCACTACAG